>NC_142504.1:75719412-76030245 GCF_057876585.1 Rhinolophus sinicus | reverse complement strand
CAGTTATCTAATTGATATCCTACTAATCAATAGCTTTTTTGTTTTTTTCTGTAAATCTTAAATTCACATTCTTTTGCCTTTTTCTCCAAAACTAAAAATTGGTCATTAAAAAAAGAAGAAAGGCCAGAGCCACAAGCAGGGCCCGAGAATGGACTCCCCCACTGTCCACTCCACCCCACCACCACCACCACCCTCCACAGCTTCCTGGCATGGAGGCAGGTGGCCAGGCATTGGTTTGGAAATGACTTTATAGTCTTGTTATGGAAGAGTCCTTATACTGTCCCTTCTATTTGTGGTCATCTGTCTGCTGTGTCCTGGGCTGGACGTGCTTGAAGGGCTGGATTGTGACAAAGCTAGGCTGCTATTTTCCCCAACCTACAGAGAAGGGGCACTGTTAACTAGATCTGGAACCAATGCAAGAAGGCTGGGCAGGTGTTTTTTGTGAAAGCTATTCAAACCAGGAATTTTAGTGATTTTTATAGGCTTTCCTACTGGAACTTGAGTTCTTACACTTTTTTCCTTCTAACTTGTCAAACGTGAGGAGCAGAGAAGATGTGGCATTGTGTGCGGCCAGAGAGAGGGAACAGGAGTCACTGCCGCTCACCAAGCCCTCAGGACGGACCTCAGGAGGTCCGGCCTGAGGGCTCCAGTTTGGCACTGAGTGGGCTCACTTCGTTGTTTGAGTTGTGCACAGGCAGACTGTTACAGGGAGGGCCCGCCCGGTAGGAGATCAAAGCTGAACTGGCATTCAAAGCTCAGTTCTTTTTGTGGGGGCCTGACAATGGAGACCAGAGGGATGTCTGCAAGGAGAATGAGGAGGAAAAAGAGGAAGTTGAGGACTGCAGTTTCCTTTTTTTTTTTGTTAGTTGGAACCTCATTGCTACAGGCAAACAGGACTTTGACGTCTGAGGATTTGCTGGTTTTGATCTTGGATGGCTTGTGGGATGGGAAAGGGATGACGGCTGGTATCGGGGCCACAGCAGATGGGGCCTTGGAGGTTGAGTCCATGATGCTGACGGTTGCAACCACATGAGGGAAAGCTGTGGCGTGTGACACCAGGGTGCTCAGGCCCAGCGATGTCACAAAAGCTGTGTTTAAGAGCATGGCTGATGTCATTATGTAAGAAGAGGTGAGTCTAGCACTGATGGCAGCATGAAGGAAGATACACAGCACTGGGGTTGCTGAAAGGCCGTAAAACGGATGCTGGAACAGAAATGGTGATGTGACTACTGGAGAGGGCCTGGGCTATCTGCCACACGGGGGATCTTCCTGGCTGAAAGAGAATAGTACGTTGGCATCTCCTGATGGAGAATTAAATGCTTGTCAATGACAACAGAGTCTTAGCCATTCCTTTTCTCCCTAATGAAGCAGCCAGCCCTTCAGGTTTGGCATGTTGGGGCTTGGGGTTTAGGCAGCAATGTTGAGAGGGCTGTGGGGTGCTATGCTTTCCAGAGTTGGCACCCAGGCAGCCCCAATTTTGCTCAGTAACAGCAGATTGGTTAGGCAAGTCCTGAAATGGGGGGAGGGACCTGGTGCTCTGTGGGTCAGGTTTCTGTGCTGCCACATCTGTGAATTCAAGTGTTCTTCTACCATGGAGTTTAGTGCAAATCAAAAACGATCCCATCTTCTGTCACATAGTACCCTTGTCCCATGAGGCGACTCCTGAATGATTAAAACACAAGCAGTCTAAGGTGGTGGATGGAGAAATGACAGTCTGACTTCTCAGATATTTCGGTTCTGTCCATCTCCCCTTCATCACTCAACATTCGCCTGGTGAGGTCACCTCCAACTATGGGCAGAGGGGTTTCCAGAGTGTAGCCACTGTGATTTGAAGATGTCCTGCTGCTTGTGCTATTTGCAGATGATGGTCTAGGAAGCACAGAGTTAGGTAGCCTGGATTGTGCAACTTTAGGTTTGGCCCAGAGCTCCCTGAAGATCCTGGCAGAGAATTGTACACCAGCCTGGACTGGTTTGGAAGACTTCCCTTGCTGAAGTCTGGAGGTGTTCTTTATCTTTAACTTCTTTTTCCCAGGACTTGGCTTTGTGTTCCACCAGAAGGAGGTCAAATTGCTTTTTCCAGCTGGTGACTGGCCTCAAATGGCTTAGCTAATATGTCTTGTAGGTGAGGGATCTTGTGCAAGATTTCTTTGTCTCGGGATCCAGTTCTCCACAGTGTTTATTTGGGTAAAATTCTCTCTCTGAACGTCTCCTGTAAGGCTTGTTGTTGTTTTTGGTACCATTTTGGTGTTTTTTGTCTATTGTGGAGGACAAAATTCCTTTGCCATTTAAGATCTTCTCTGGAGAAGGTGGCACTGATTGGACATCAAGACTGGCTTAATTAAGGGTGGGGTGAAGACAGCTGAAGATGAGAGAGAGCAGGCGGTGACCGCAGCAGTGGCTGCAGAGGTCATTTTGACTTTGGCACCATCTGCCTTCACTAAGTAAGGAATTTTCTCTAAACTGACTACAGGAACCTGAACGCATGGTTTGTCCCTTGATCCTTTTGCTGAAAAGACTGTGTGCTGTTTGATGCTGGAGGTAAGTAGATTGTCTTTGGGCATTTTGAATGGCTATGAGGTGCTGCTGGCAGAGATATGGCCACTGAGACAGGCTTTTCTTTTCATCTGTACTTGTGATGTCCTGGAATTGGAAGGTGGAGACACTGGAGAGGGAGAAGGTCTGCACATTAGATTGTATCTTTTCTCTTGAAGAAAATGTAGATGTTGGCAGATAAAGGACAAATGTCAACCTAGTTTATTGGTGGGGTGGGTAAGGAGGCTTCCAGAGAGAATGTGGGGAGGGTCCTCAATATCTTTTACTGCCACATTAGGTAGGTACTGTATCAAGTGAAGTTGCTTTCCAAAAAGTGGAAATAATGTGCTGTTGAAGTTTCATCTTGAACCTGAATCTTATTCATCTAGAATCCAAGGTGAATGTGTGAGCATGTTTCAAGGAACAATATCTGGGCCATAGAAGTTTGTTCATATGGAGGACCAAGGATCCTGCTTGGACAATTAGTGTTAAGGGAAAAGGATGGTTCTGAACAAGGCCGTTTCAGTGAATGAAATTGTTCTCCAGCCCAGTTCCTGCAGGCTTATGCTTTGGTTTTAGGATATTGGGGAGACAATAAAGGAGGCAGTTAAAACTGAGTTCAGAGATTAAGAACCCTTGGAATTAGTGATTTCATCAGTAATAGGAGACTTGCTCTTGACACAAATCTTGACATACTTGACTCAAGTATTTACCACTTTTGGGTAAATGTTGGCATCAGGGTACTTGTGTGACCCTGAAAGTGAGGGCCTCCTTCACTTTTGTACCTAGGCACCTAGTCCTGGCTCTAGTTAGCAGTCATAGACAGCAGTGATGGCAATTTTGGTGACAACTAGAAGCTAGTAAGAGTGTAAAAAAGGTGAGTTCCATAGCAAGCCACCACATGTAGTCTTTGAAAAACTCACAAAAAGATAGTTACCCCATGAGCACATGTAGAACAATCTTGGAGAGGCCTTAAAAGAATATGTATTGTTGCCTTACTTCCTATGTAGCACATGGTGGGCTATACATACAATAGTGACTCAAACAATCAGATAAACATGTTATTCCATATGAAGACTTAGATGTTGTATGACTATGTGAATTCCCTTCATAAATTGAATTTTATTTAGTCTATTATATTCCTCCTGGAAAGCTACAGTGAATTTGCAGCCATGCAGTTATGTTATTTCCTAGTAAGTGTTTGCTTTATAATGAAGGAAAACAAGCATATTTCTTAAGGAACAGGTGTAGTGTTCATAGTCAGGAGAATAGCAAATAGCAATGTCCTGCTGCCCTGGAAACAGCCTGGTGTCCTAGCAACAAGCACATTTATTTGCCTGGCCTCCCTGGTGGAGTTCTGTCAACACAGGTAAAGGGCTTACCTGCAAAACTGAAGTGACAGCCTTTCTGTTCCAGAGTAAAGCCAGGCCCATATACGTAAACCTGGAAGTGGAGGAGAAACCAAATCATTCTGCCAAGCAGCCAGTGTCTTGGAAGCTAAAAGAACAACAATGTAGGAGTTAAATTTATTTACATTTACTCTTCATCTAAACGGGCTAGACATAAGTTTCTTTCTTTAATTATTAGCTCTCCTAAAGGAAGGATTAAAAATGTGGTGGTAGTGGCTAACACCATGATCTATGGCTCTGCTCCCCCTGCCTTATTTGGGTTAAGAAGTGCAGTATTTCCCCTAAAGTTCACTTGACCTCTGCTATGTTTTAAGCCATAAAGACTGGGAGAAAGCGGACAGGACATATCCTGGTAGTGATTTAAAGGTTGTAGCTTTCCTTTTCCACATTTATTTTACTTATAATCCCTAAATTCTATGAGAATGGTTAAGATTTTTGTTCTGGAAAATGTTCAAAATATCTCATAGTTGGAATATCTCAAAATGGCATAGCACATAGGGCAAATTTTCTGATGCCAGGGCAGAAACTTTACATATATATATATATATATATATATATATATATATATATATGATAGATAGATAGATAGATATGGAGACCTAGATATAGCTATATAAGTATAGATATATAGGTATAGCTATCATATATATTACGTATATAATATATTCATATATGTAGTAAAATTGTACATAATTTTAATGATTGGATAAAAGAAATTAAATACTTAAAACTTTTTAAAAGTAAAATGTTTATTGGCGTGTTGTGTCTTAAATAAGACTTTTATTCCTTTAGAATGGTTTAACCCTTTCTATTAGTTGGTGTCATAGTCTAGTAAGTCATATACACATACACAAAATGTTGAAAAGTTTTTTCATAACTAAATTATCAGAAGTAAAAAAAAAAAACACTTTAATAATGAATGTCAGCTCTTAGTTTAGTCTCTAAAGGAAATTCAGCCTTTCATTTTGACTCAAAATGATATCATAAAGTTCTAGTGAATTAGTATTTAAAAAACTAACAAGGACAGTCATAAAACAAATAATAAAATTAGTTTAAAAAAATTCAAGTGGATGCCTAAAAAAATGTCTTTGGTAACTGGGAAGATAATTGTTTATAACAAAGAACACGTTGAGTAACTAGCTATTGTTGTCATTATGACAATTTTGGCTTTTAGAATGAAGTATGACACAGAAGGAAATAGTTTCTTACCTCCAAGTTGGTGACCAACCAACCAATTTAGAGATAAAAACTATAAATCAATTGCATTATATTTCAGCTGATTACATTTCATTAATTAGTAAAAGAAAAGCACAAACCAATGAGAGACTTTTTGTTTTTAGTATGATTGACAATAAAAAACAAATGATGCCGAGTGATGACCTGAGGCAAGTTTCAGCAGAGCATAGGGAGAAACTAAGAAATAATCACAGATAAGGCCAATAAATATAAGGTTAGTCTTGAAGAAGATAGCAGAAGAATATTTTTGTTAAAAGTAAATATAGAGAAAGTACTACATGTGCATAGTGTTGATATCTTAAATAAACACCCAAATATATTTTATTTTAAGCGTTTAATTAAATATAAACAGCACACAGCAGTTACATTAACTTCTATTTTAGTAACATGTTTAAAGCCGATTACAAATCCCCTAGTAACAATGTAGCCACAGATTTTCTTGATAAAAAAATTGTTTCTCTTCAGCACTTGGTTCTGAAAGACAATGTATTTTTTTTAACACCAATGAGATATTATTTTGTTGGCAAAGTATGTGAATTTTGACGTTAAGTATGCTCATTGAAATGCATTTAATTTTCCAAAGGACCGTTCTATACAAGGTTAAACGTTAAGGTTTAAGAGAAGTTTTAAAGTCTTGTTAAACATTTCCTAAGAGTTCACCTCACTTCCATTTTACTTCTGCTTCTCTGTGGTCACTACTACTGCGCAAGAAGCAATTTTGCAAGCATTTAAATGGCGGTGAGCCATGTATGAGTCAATTAGATTGCCTATTTTTTAAATCTCTCTAACAGTTTATAGAACAGACTAACCCCTTCTCTCACACTGCCTGAGGCCTGGATTCTGCCCTTTTGAGGAAGAATACATGAGACCGAAAAAAAAAAAAAATCTCAGTGAGATCAGGGCAGAAAATTAGTATCCAATTTTCTCCCTCTCCTACTTTAAAAAATGACCTACAAACTCCTCTTGATATCTATTTGAAACACCTATACAATGCTCAGAAAACAGTAATTGTTTAATAACAGAGTCCAACAGATTCCCCCATCCTAACAAGCCCCCAGCCCTTTATTCTTCTGTATTTGTTTGTTTTAGGTCAGCTAAACCATGTTGCTTATCAAAATTGCAAGTAACTTCCCATTAGAAACCCACTTTCTATGAATGCAGGTCTCTATAGATAGAAGAGAAAGTCAGTGATGTGAAACATAGTCTATTCAGTATTACTCTAGGCCAGTATTTAACAAAGCTAAATATAATGGACTAAGGAAAAGAATAGCATGGATAATACGTAAAGAAAAGGAGTTTGAAAAAAAGATTTTCGTTGCTTTTGGTGCAGCAGACTTGCCTTCTTTCCTCTTTTTCTTCCTTTCTTCCATCCTTCATTCCTGTGTGCTGGTGAAGCTAATATGAGCATTAGTTTGTATTCCCTGAGTGAGGGCAGATGCTTAGGCCACTAGTGATGAGAAGTGGACGAACAGCGTGGTGAAAAAATTCAACCTGGAATTTCTACTTAATATGTTTGCATCATAAGAACTACTTGGCCTGCCTTGATAAGATCATCAGATGCTATTTTATTCAACAGGTATGTTCTGTATTAGGCAATACAGCAATTGATGTTGGCCATTAGCTACATACCGTGTTTCTCCAAAAATAAAACCTAGCCGGACCATCAGCTCTAATGCGTCTTTTGGAGCAAAAAGTAATATAAGACCTGGTATTGTATTACGTTATGTTATGTTATGTTATGTTATGTTATGTTATGTTATGTTATGTTATGTTATGTTATGTTATATGATTTGGTCTTATATTATAGTAAAATAAGATTGGGTCTTATATTAATTTTTGCTCCAAAAGACGCATTAGAGCTGATGGCCTGGCTAGGTCTTATTTTTGGGGAAACACGGAAATATGATAAAAAAGGCTCATGTGAGCACAAAGAAAGGAATGATTATTTTTTCCTGGAGGTTGGGATTAGGCTGTATAGAGGAGGTAACATTTGGCTTGTCCTTGGGATATAAGAAGTTCACCAAGGGGATAATCTGGAAGAACAAACACGATGAGCAAAAACAAGATTTAAAAGTATACAGTGCGGCACTGGAGCTCCACTTCCAACCAAGCTGGAATAACAGGAACCAGATTTATCCTCTTACCTGAACCACCTGAAAAACCAGACAAAATACATGAAATGATGGTTTCAAGATATTATACACAAGTAACAAAAGACAGTGATGGATGTAAGATGAGGAATAAGTAAGATGAACCCTGTGATTGTCCCAACTTACCTAGACATAATTTTCAGGCCACACATGGATCAGGGAGAAGGAACCTAGGCAGGGCCCACTGGTCTCCCTGAGTTGAGGAGATGGAGCTGGGAGTCTCAGGAGCCAGGGTGCTTATTTCCTACAAGGAAAAGTACTGGAACTGCAAAGAGAAAGAACTCCAGAGATCTGAGGAGATTCCCCCTGAAGTCTTCAGCTAAACACTGATTAACATACTCCTGTGAAGAAACTACCTGAGGCTGGGGAAAGAATAACCAAGTGGATTAAAAGGAATAATCCTTAGAGTTAATCCACTGGTGGATATGGTTCCTGTTCCCCTAGCCAGAGTGAAAAACCTTATAATTCAGAGTATTGAGTAGAAATGTTTTGCGCCAGTAATGGGATGATATTAGCCCTAGACTCAAAGCTGCTCTAGTCCCACCCAACAAAGCTCAAAAGCAAGAACTGTTATTAATTTTCTATTGCTGTGTAACAAACTACCACAAATTTAGCAGTTTAAAACAACACTAAATATATTTTACAGTTCTTGTGGTCAGGAATCCAGGTACAGGTTAGCTAGCTGGTTTCTCTCCTCAGGGCCTCACCAAGCTGCAATGAGGTGAGGTTGTTGGCTGGGGCTATGATTCTCATCTCAGGCTTGGAGTCCTCTTCCAAAATCATTCAGGTTGTTGGCAGAATTCACTGTTTTGCGGTGGTAAGACAGAGATCCCTCTTTTCTTGCTAGCTATTGGTCCAGGACAACTTTCAGGTCCCAGAAGGCACCCACAAGCAACAGACCAATGGAAGTGTGGTCTCTAATGCTTCATCTTCTTTTAAAGGTTCCTGTGATTTGGTCAGGTCCACCCAGAGAATGTCTCAGTGCCTGATGTTGTTCTAAATGCACAATGTCTGCCAATTAAGTTCACGAACTTGCCACTGTGTGCTTACATTAGCAGCACGGTACAAATAGCTCGGTAAGGCTTCATAACTTTGATATATCAGTGTCTCAGCTGTGTTCATGTGGATGTGTGGTATTGTCTTGCTGAGTGGTGTTCATTCCTGTTGTTGCATGTTTTTGTGTGCCAGCGAGAGAATGTCTGAGCTTGAATTAAAGCAATGAACAATCATTAAATTTCTTGTTAAACTTGGCAAAAGTGGAACTGAAATCAGGGACATGTTAGTCCACGTTTATGGGGATAATGCCATGAAGAAAATGGCAGTGTACAAATGGATTAAACGTTTTTCTGAGGGGAGAGAACACATCACTGATGAAGAGAGGTCAGGGTAGCCAGTAACGAGCAGAACTGATGAAAACATTGCAAAAATTCATCATTGCGTCAAAATCATCGGCTGACTGTGAGAAGCATAGCAGACCAAGTAAATATTGATAGAGAAATAGTTAGGAAAATCTTAACGGAAAATCTTGGCATGAGAAAGTTATATGCAAACATGGTCCTAAAGGAGCTCATTGATGAACAAAAGCAAAGGAGAGTCGAAGTTTGCAAAGATCTTTTGGAGATACAAGGCAATGTTTTGGGCCATGTTATCACTGGTGATGAAACATGGATGTACTAATATGACCTTGAAACAAAGCATCAAAGTGCACAATGGAACTCAGCCAATTCTCCACAATCAAAAAAAGTTCCATCAGTCCAAATCAAGAGTTAGAACAATGTTGCTAAACTTTTTTGATATCAGAGGGATTATTCATTATGAATTTGTACCATCTGGACAAGCAGTTAACCAAGTTTACTATTTGGAAGTGCTGAAAAGGCTGCGTGAAAAAGTTAGACGACCTGAACTTTTTACCAACAATTTCTGGCTCTTGCATCACAACAATGCACCAGTTCCCACGGCACTGTCTGTGAGGGAGTTTTCAGCCAGTAAACAAATAACTGTATTGGAACACCCTTCCTACCCACCTGATCTGGCCCCCAATGACTTCTTTCTTTACCCAAAGATAAAAGAAATATTGAAAGGAAGACATTTTGATGACAGGCAGGACATCAAGGATGATACGATGACAGCTCTGATGGCCATTCCAGAGAAAGAGTTCCAAAATTGCCTTGAAGGGTGGACTAGGCTCTGGCATCGGTACATAGCTTCCCAAGGGGAGTACTTCAAAGGTGACCATAGTGATACTCAGCAATGAGGTATGTAGCACTTTTTCTAGGATGAGTTTGCTAACTTAATTGGCAGACCTTGTATTAGTAGCAGCTTCATTCATAATTGCCAAAACTTGGAAGCAACCAATATGTCCTTAAGTAAGTGAATAGATAAACTGTAGTTCATTCAGACAATGGGATATTATTCAGCACTAAAAATATATCAGCTATTAAGTAATGAAAAGACATGGGGGAAACTTAAATGCATGTTATTAAGCGAAAGAAGCCAATCTAAAAAGGCTATATACTATGATTCCAACTATATGACATACTGAAAAGGGCAAAACTATGGAGACAGTAAAAATATCAGTGGTTGTTAGGGGTTATGGGGAAGAGAGGGGTGAATTTTTAGGACAGGGAAACTACTCTGTATGATACTATTAATAGAGCGGTGAATACATTTTATCATACATGTGTCCAAACCCATAGAATGTACAACACCAATATGAATCCTGATGTAAACTATGGACTTTGGGTGATAATGATATGCCAATGTTTGTTCATCGATTATAAAAAATCCATCACTTAGAAATAGGATGTTGATAGTGGAGGAGCCTCTGCATGTCAAGGGCAGGGATGTAGGGGAACATTTTGTACTTTCCACTCAGTTTTGCTGTGAACCTAAAACTGTTCTAAAAAACAAAGTTTATTAAAAGTTTTTAAAAAATAAAAATATTTAAAACTGGTATTTATGAGTTACTTAGTATGTTTTACAGCATGTCTAAACTCGACTTCTTAGCCACTCAG
Source organism: Rhinolophus sinicus (assembly GCF_057876585.1). Lineage (NCBI taxonomy): Eukaryota > Metazoa > Chordata > Mammalia > Chiroptera > Rhinolophidae > Rhinolophus > Rhinolophus sinicus. The sequence goes on along the minus strand of NC_142504.1, from coordinate 76,019,904 downwards.
AAATAGTTTGGATTTTCAAATATTTTTCATACTTTTATAATGTTAAAGGAAAGCACACTTCTATCAAAATATCAGATAACCATATTCCTTTTAGGAGGCAAAAGAACTATAAAAACGCTAAATGTGCTGATGAGGTACACAATGTGACTATATATACCATATGTTTTTGAAAACCCTTAAAAGTATATATAGCCTACATTATCTACTAGAGAAGGAACAAATTTCCTAGTTTCCTCTTTTAGTACAAGTGAAAATAATACAGTGTTGTATATTAAGACAGACATATACACACAAATATATATAAAGACATGCAAATTCACAGATGAGGAAGTCAGAGAACTGTTGAAAATTATGTTTCTGTCATATACTAGCTTCCTGACATGTATAAATTAATTCATATTCTGAGACTCAATGTCTTTACCTGTAAAACTGGGATATGTCACAGGGTTATGATAACTAAAATGAGATAATCAGATAAAATTCTAGAATTATACCAGGCACATAATAAGGGTTTAATGAACATTGGTAAATATAACAAATAATCATTAAAATTATAAATATTAAGTATTATTATTACATTCATCTAACACTTTCTCTGACATTTTATTCCATATAATTTATGACACTTAAAATAAATAATATATCTTAGTGAAATATCTATATTTGTCTCTTAACTCTGAAAAATACAAAACATGCTTTTAATTAAAATTTTTAATTTTTGGAATTCATCAATTTAAATATCTGGTCACTGGATTTTAATATTGAGAAACTAAAAAGATGAAATGAACAATTCACTTATAAATGACTGTTTCCATCTTTCACAAATGCAAACTCCTAGTCATTATGAATGCATTCTCCTTCCCCTAGTTGCCTATTGATTGAAGAATATATAAAACTCCAGTTTACTCAGAATGTAAGCAATTGAGATAACCAAATAATTTAAAAATACCTATGCTTCATACTTGCAAAGAAAATCTCAATCACAATAAATTCTAAATAGGGAAGCTAATTTAGAGAACTTTCTTCTTTAATTTGGTTTTCCATGTTATGCTTTGAATAGTATTTTTATAGCTTCTATAAACAGTCACGTTCATGTTAATATATGATTTTCAAAAAGATGATGCTGACGCACACTAAAATCTTTAAATTACTCTGAATAATGTAAAAACATTTTAGTACAATTTGTGCTAAATAAACTATTTAAAAATATAATTTATTTTTAAAATTATTCTTGTCAATCTCATATATTTCAAAAACACATATTCTATGTGTGCATAGACTTTAAAACTATGTTTGCATATGCTAAAGAGCTGAATTACACAGTAAAACTATATTCCAACTGACCTTACGTAAAACATACAAACATATATATATGTGTGTGTATGTATGTATATATGTAGCGGGGGTGCCAAAAAATGTATACAAATGGACACTTTGATCAACGTTGCTCAAGCAGTAGTTCGCCATAATCAGAAGTGTCTGGATACGGATGGTAACCACTTTGAGCACCTCTTGTAATTGCAGAGGTCAAATGTGACTTGTATTCATCTTTTGTTATTGGTATATTTTGAGTATTACAATTTTAATGCAATTTTCCTTTCTTAAAATGTGTATACTTTTTTTTTGGCACCGAGTGTGTGTGTGTGTGTGTGTGTGTGTGTGTGTGTGTGTGTGTGTGTGTGTATAAAATCTTGAGCTGTAATAATGACTGGATATGAATTCTGAGAACCTGAAGACTAGTATTCATGCACAATATATTCTGGAAATAGCTGAGGAAAGATTTTTAGCTTTTCAAATTTAGTCTTTAAAAGATAAGATGTACCGTGTATATTTGTGGAAATATTTTGTATTCTTAAAATACCTTTAAATGAAAATGGCTTCATTGAAAATAATGTGGATAGACTGAGTCATCTTGTTCAAAATAGAAAGCAGATGAATTAATATAAAGGATAAAAGTCTTTTAAAAATAATTTACTCACAATATATGTAAATACAATCATTATGCTATACACCTTAAACTTATATAGTGCTGTAAGTCAATTATATCTCAGTAAAACTAAAAGAAAAAGTTGCTGAAATGCCAATGCTTTTCTTCATAAAGTAAAAAAGGAATTTGAAAAAAATATAGTTAAATAAAAGTATCAACTTTTTCAATTAAAACTAAATCATTAAGATGATAAATCTTATTGGTGCATATAAAAGACAGTATTAATAACTAATATTTACTAAGAGTTTTACAGCTTATTAAATTATTTTTATCAATTATCTTATTTGTTTCTCACAACCACCATCTGAGGCGGGCATTATCATAATTCTCATATGCCAGATGAGAAATTTGAGACTCAGAAAAGATACTCCCCATTTTCATGATTTAACTTTTCTGCCAAATCACAGCAAAGATAGTTTTCCCTTTCTGTAGGCAGTAGAGCTATTTTTTGGTTTGTAGTTTTGTATTTTGTTTTTTTAAGTTCCATGCCACGGAAATAACAGTTCTGAATAGGTGGTGATGTGATTCTGTTTCTTCCCCCAAGCTATGATAGCTAATGCTGCCTTGTTAGGACTAAAAACAAACCAAAACTCTCAACTATTCTGAGATCCAGAAATAGATATCAAGTCAATCCTGGCTCCCTCAGGAATTTAGGTTGGCATTTAGGGAGTGGGATTGTGTGTACTCTGGCATTAGGAATCACTCTAATGCTCAGTCCCACTGACGTTTACTAGAATATTAGTTTGGGGGAAGTATAGGACAAGGAAACAGGCTAGAGGTCCCATAATGTAAGTAAAAACACAAGAGTTCCATACAGAGTTTCAAATTTCATTCAATCTACTATTTCAACTAAAAGACATAAAATGCTTTCCAAATATTGTCTCCTTTGCTAATGTGAGATTGCCTTCTACTTGGAGGTCATATATTTTAGTCTCTACACAGCTCTCAGAGTGTTCTGTAAGCCAAGTAGTTCTGTTTTTAGAAACATGTAAACTAATGTAGTTATCTGACAAAATTAGATTAAGATATTTGACTGGGGACTGTGAAATGGAGTACTTCCAGTTCACGAATCTGGAGGGCTTATATTGAAGAAGATTTGGAAAAAGAACTATTAACATGGATAAACTGAAACATTACATAATATTAAATGGGTTACTCATCAAAAAGGTAAAACAATCCTAAATGTGTACATACCTAACAACAGGGCTTCAAAATATATGAAGCAAAACTAATAGAACTAAAGGGAAAATCCATATTCATGTATGGAGACATCAATAATTCTTTTTTGGAAATGAATAGAACAATTTAATAAAAAATCAATAGGGTATAAAAGACTAATATTATTAACCAACTTGACCATATTTACATTCACAGAATATTTCACCATCAGCAGAATACACAAATTTTCCTAATGTACATGGGGGGCGGGGAACATTTACCACGACAGACTGTAGTCTGGACCATGAAACAAATCTTAACAAATTTAAAGTATTAAAAATGTACACAGAATAGGCAAATTCATGGAGACAGTAGAAAAGAGGTTACCAGAGGCTGGAGGAAAAGAGAGTTACTGTTTAATGGATGAAGAGTTTCTCTTTGGGATGATGAAAAAGTTCTAGAATTAGATAGTGGTGATAGTTATACATCGTAAATGTGCTTAAAGCCACTGAATTGTCCTCTTAAATATGCTTAAAATGGTAAATGTTATGCATGTTCTACCACAATAAAAAATCAGTTGGGAAAGAAAACCACATACAGAGTGCATTATCTGACCAGATTAGAATTGAACAAGGAAACAATAGAAAGATATCAGGGAAATGTTCAAGTATTTGGAAATTAAACAACACATTTCTAAATAAACAACATATCAAAGAGGAAATCTCGAGGGAAATTAGAAAGTATGTTGGATTGAATGAAAATACAACATATAAAAATTTGTGGAATGTAGCCAGTACTTAGAAGCAAATTTATAGAACTGAATGTTGATGATAGAAAAGAACAAAGGTCTAAAATTAATAGCCCAAGTTTTCAGCTTAAGAATCTAGAAAAAGAGAAGCGAATTAAATGCAAAGCAAGTAGAAGAAAGGACATAACAAAATAAGAATGGAAATCAATAAACTTGAAAACAGAAAAAAACAATGAAACCGAGAGCTGATTCCTTAAAAAGATCAGAAAAATTTATGATACTCTAGTCAAACTGACCAAGAAGGAGAGAAAAATACTAATTACTAATATGAGGAATGAAAGAAGGGCCACCACTAGAAACACTACACACATTACAAGGACAATAGTGGATAATAATTGAAAAATTAATTCCAAGAAATACAATAACTTAGATGAAATAGACCAATTCTTTGAAAGACACAAATTAACAAAGCTCCCTCAAGAAGAAATGGATAATGTGAATATTTACTAAAGAAATGGAATTTATGGCTTAAAACTTTCAACAAGGGCGGCCGATTGGCTCCGTGGTTAGAGCCTTGGTGCTTATAACACCAAGGTGTTCGATTCAATTCCCACATGGACCAGTGAGAAAGAACAGCTTGAGTTTGGAGCTGAGCCACCGGTGGGTGGCCCGTTGGCTCAGTGGTTCGAGCGCAGTGCTCATAACACCAAGATCGCCAGTTCAATTCCTGCATGGCCCAGTGAGCTGCGCCCTCCACAACTAGATTGAAAACAACGACTTGACTTGGAGCTGATGGCTCCTGGAAAAACACTGTTCCCCAATATTTGTCAATAAAAAAAAAATTTTTTTTAAACTTTTAGCAAACTGCAGGTTTCACTAGTGAGTGAAAGATATTATAAGAATTCTACCACAGTCTGGTGTGAGGCTAGCATTACCATGACAGTGAAACAAACAAACAATGAAAAGAAGAAAGAGGGAAAGAAAGAGAATATAAACATAAATGTTAGTAAAGTGAATCCAGCAATATATAAAAATGATACTTTATAGTAAGTTGGATGTTTAGCCAAGGAATGTGGAATGTTGATTTTACATTTAAAAGTTATGTAATTTACCATATCAAAAGAATAGAAAAGAAAAATTACACAATCATCTTAATGGATGCAAAAAAGCATCCATATTTAAACTTTTTAAAAGCTTATCAAACCAAGAATAGAAAAAAAATTCCTCATTTTAATAGAGGGCACCTGTAACTAACATATTAATGAAAGACTGAATGTTTTTCCTTATGACTCGGTACAAGGGAAGGATGCCCACCCTCATTGTTTCTATCCAATACTGTACTAAAGGTCCAGGCCAGTACAATAACACAATAAAAATAAATTAAATAAATACAGATTAAAAAGACAAAATAAGTCTGTCTCTATCGGCTGACAACAAATAGAAAACCCCAAAGAATGTAGGAAACAGCTACTGGGGCTAATAAGTGAATTTAAGAAAGTCACAGGATTCAAGGTCAATATACAAACATCATTTGCATTTCTATAATCTAGCAAGAGCTATTAGAAATTGAAATTTGAAAAGAATACTTTATAGAATAGTATAAAATATGAAATGTTTAGGTATAAGCTAATGAAATATGTGCTAAAATTATAAGTTATTGATGTAAGAAATAAAAGACCCAAATAAATCGAAAGTATACTGTGTTCATGGATTTGAAGACTTAATGTTATTAAAATGTCAATTGTCCCCAAATTGATCTGTAGAGTTAATGAAATCTCAATAAAAATATCAGCAGAGTATTTTGCAGAAATTAACAAGCTGATTCTAAAATTTCCATGGATAAACCAAGAACCTACAATAGCCAAACAAGAGAACACTTACCATACTTCATTCAAACTCATTATAAAGCTACAGTTATCAAGATATTGTATCACTGGTAAAAGATAAACATATATCAAATATATGGGAGTGGAAGGAGAACTGACTCTGGGTGGTGAACACACAATGGTATTTATAGATGATGTAATACAGAATTGTACACCTGAAATCTATGTAACTTTACTAACAATTGTCACCCAATAAACGTTAATTTAAAAAAAAAGAAAAGAAATATACAAATGAAAACTAAAAAAAGAGAGAAATAAACATATAAATCAATTAAATAGAATAGAGTTCAGAAATAGACTCATAAAAACTGGTCAATAGATTTTCAACAAAGATGCCAGAGAAATTCAATGGTGAAAGGATAGATTTTCAGCAACTGGTGATCAAACAACTTGGTATCCACATGCAAAACTAAAAAAGAACTATCTTTCTGTTGCTGATTTTTAATACAATTATTATGATCAATGAACACACTTTGTATAATTCTGATTTATTTAAATTTGTCAAGATTTGTTTTTGCTTCATGTATTTAATTTAAAGCCTTGTTATTAGGTGCATACCCATTTAGATTTATTATATTTTCTTGATAAAGTGACCATTTTATAAATCTGTAATATCCTTTTGTACAAATTCCTTATAATATTCCTTGTTCTGAAGTCTACTCTGACTGATATTAAAATAGCCACTCCAGCTTTCTCTTGATTATTGTTTGCATGGAACATCTTTTCCCATTCTTTTACTTTTAATCTATCTAAGTCCTTATATTTAAACTGGATTTCTTGAGACAAACATGTAGATTTTTTAAATCCAATATGACTACTTTGATCTTTTAATTGGTGTCTTTAGACCATTTACATTTAATGTAATTACTGGTGTGGTTGGATTTAGGTCTATTATTTTGCTATGTGTTTTGTGTTTGTTCTGATTTTTTGTTCCCCTGTTCTCCCTTTCCTGTCTTCTTTTGGGTAGTTTATTTTGTATACTACTTTTTAGTTCTCTGTCTCTCTGTCTCTGTCTCTCTCATTTTTCTAGGGAAAACTTCCTCAACCTCAATACTACTGATATTTTGGACCAGACAATTCTTTGTTCTGGACAGCTGTCCTGTGCATTGTAGGATGTTTAGCAATATTTCTGACCTCTACCCACTAAATGCTAGTTGCACCTCTTCCCCAGTGATGGCAGTCAAAATTGTCTCCAGACATTGTCACTTGTACCCTTGTGGACAAAATCACCCCAAGTTGAGACTCTGTGCTCTAATTATTACAACAGCGATGCTTAACATTTCAAAGTCTGCTTAAACTAATGTTTTACCATTTAAGTAATATGTAGAAGCTTTACAACCATATAAGTCCCTTAATCTCCCCCTTTATGTTATAGCTGTCAAGTGTATTAAATCAACATGTATTAAAAACCCCATCAGGCAATGTTAGAATTTTTCTTTCAGCAATTATACGTATTTTAAAGAACCTTACATAAAAACACAGTCTTCGATATTTACCTAGATATTGCTGTTTTTTGTTCTTCTTTCCTTCCTAAATTTCCAGATTTCATCTGGTATTATTTTCCTTTAATCTGAAGAACTTCCTTTAGCATTTTATTCCTTTTTTTTAACATTTTTTTATTAGTTTCAGGTGTACAAAACAATGTAATAGTTAGATATTTATCATTTATATCCCTCACACAGTGATAGTCCCGCCATCTACTACCCCTCTGACATTTCCACTGCATCTATTCCTAATGCTGTACTCCACTTCTTGTAACCATATATATATATATATATAATTTAGCATTTCTTTTAGTTAGCTATGTTTTCTCTTAGTTCACCTTCATCTGAGTATTTATTTATGTTCATTCCTGATGGTTATTGTTGCTGGATATAGAATTAGGTTGACAATTCTTTCCTATCATTTTAAAGATGTTGTTCTACTGTCTTCTAGCCTCTGTGGTTTCTGATGAGGAACCATCATTGTTAACGTTATTATCTTTAGCTCTGAAGTGAATATCTTCTAGGCAGCACATACAAGTAAGTAGATGGGTCTGGTTTTTCATCCATTCATCCACCCTGTGTCTTTTTAATTGGAGCATTTAGTCCATTTACATTTAAAGTAATTATTAGTAGGTATGTACTTATTGCAATTTTGTTAATTGTTTTTGTAGTTTTTCTCTGCTCCTTTCCTCTTCTCTTGGTCCCTTGTCTTATGGTTTGATGATTTTCTTTAGTGTTATGTTTGGTTCCCTTTCTCTTTATTTTTTTGTCCATGTATTATAGGTTTTTTGTTTGTGGTTATGAGGTTCATGTATATTGACATACATATGTGTATATCTGACCATCAGCTTTAAATACACTGATATATATATATGAGTATATATGGGGGTGCCAAAAAATGCATACCAGTGGACACTTTGGTCAATGTTGCTCAAGCAGTAGTTCGCCATAATCAGAAGTGCCTAGATACTGATGGTAACCACTTTGAGGACCTCTTGTAATTGCAGAAGTCAAATGTGACTTGTATTCATCTTTTGTTGTTGGTATATATTGAGTACTACAATTTTAAAACAGTTTTCCTTTCTTAAAATGTGTATACATTTTTTTGTCACAGAGGGTGCCAAAAAAATGTATACACATTTTAAGAAAAGAAAATAACTATTACAATTTATATATATATATGTAATTTAGCATTTCTTTTAGCTAGCTATGTTTTCTCTTAGTTTACCTTACCTTCATCTGAGTATTTCTTTGTTTATGTTCATTCCTGATGGTTATATATATATATCAGTTTATTTAAATCTGATGGTCAGTTAAGTTAGATCATATTCTAAAAGCATTACATTTTTACCCCCCTTTATGTTTTATGTTATTGATGTCGTATTTTTCATCTCTTTAATTTGAGTACTTATAGTTCATTTCATTACTTTTGTCTTTTAACCTTCATACTAGCTTTTTAAGTTAGCTGATTCCCTGTCTGTACTATATATTTGCCTTTACCAGTGAGATTTTTTTTTTTTTTTTGTCATATATTTTCTTATTTCTAGTTATGGTCTTTTATTTTCCACTTAAAGAAGACCCTTTAACATTTCTTTTAATGACTGTTTATTGATGATGAACTCCTTTAGTTTTTGCTTTATCTCTCCTTCAATTCTGATTGATAACCTTGCCGGGTAGAATATTTTTAGTTCTAAATCTTTTCTTTCAGCACTTTAAATATATCCTGCCACCCCATTCTTGCTTGCAAAACTTCTGAAAAATCAGCTAATTGTTTTTTTGGGTTTCCCTTGTATGTAACTAGTTGGTTTGCTCTTACTGCCTTCAAGATATTCTCATTTATCTTTAACTTTTCCCATTTTAATTATAATACGTTTTGGTGTTTTCCTCTCTGGGTTCTGCTTCCTGGACTTGGGTGTCTATTTGCTTTCCCAGGTTAGGGAAGTTTTTAGGTACTATTTCTTCAAATATGTTTACTGATCATTTCTCTCTGTCTTACCTTGGGGACCCCTATAATGTAAATGTTAGAATGCTTTATTTTCCCCAGAGGTCCCTTAAACTATCCTCATTTTTAAAACTCCTAATTGGATGATTTCCACTGTTCTGTCTTCTCAATTGTTGATCTGTTCTTCTATATTATTTAATCTGTTGTTGATTTCCTCCAGAATTTTTTTTTCTTTCAGTTATTGCATTTTTCAACTCTGATTGATTCTTTCTTACATATTCTATTTGTTGAGTTTTCACCATGCTCCTCCATTCTTCTCCCACATTCAGTGAACATGTTTATAACCATTACTTTGAACTCTTTATCAGGTAAATTACTTATCTGTGTCTTATTAGGGGTTCCAGCTTGTTTTTTAATTTGGAACATATTTCTTTGTCTCTTCATTTTGTTTAACTTTATGTATTTGTTTCTATGAATAAGGCAAAACAGCAACCTCTCCCAGTCTTTAAGGAGTGGCCTATGTAGAGGTGACCCCTATGTAAACTGTGTGCCAGGCAGCTTTGACAAGCAACTGGAGCTGGAATAGATACAGGCTAGGGTGTCCAAGGTTGCTCTGCACTGGAGCTGCCCTGGTGGGATGGCTGGAGCTGGAGCAGTCATAGTCATGGGATTTCAGGACATTTCACACTAGGACCAGCCCAGTGGGATGGCGGAAGCTGGGATGGGCACAGGCCAGGGGATCCTGGGACATGCCACACTGAGGCTACCTTTGGAGGAACTATTGAAGCTGGTGGGCCAGGGGCCCAGGACACACTGAGGCAGCCTTGGCAAGCCAGCTTGAGCACCTGGACAGTGCAGGGCTATATCCCATGCAGGGCTATAACGGAGAACGTAAAACATCATGTTTACCAGCACTTCTGATCCTGGAGAGAATTCCACCAGTTCTCCAGTCATTTGGCAGACACTGTAAAAAATTTTATTTACTTCACCTATAGTCTATGTGCCCTATAAACTACTGGATTGTTTGTTTGTTTGTTTGTTTGTTTGTTTGTTCTGCTGTGCCCCGGGGTGGGTGAGTCTATGCCTTGGCCCCTCAATGGTTTTCCTTCCTACTACAGGACTCAGCATGAGGGTGAGGTTCCCAGTGTTACTGTGTCTCCATCTCATCTACCCTTCTCAATGTGGTCCCTCTATCATTTGTTGTACTAATGCTGTTCAATCAGCCTTCAGTTCTTCTTCAGGAGGAATTGCTTTATATGTAGGTGTATATTTGATGTGTCCATGGGAAGAGGTGAGTTCAGGGTCTTCCTACACCACCAACTTAGACCCTGCCCAAGATTTTTACGTTACATTTAGTTTTCAGCAATTTGGTTATAATGTGTCTGGGTGTGGTTTTCCTTGAGTTTATTCTGTTCTATGTCCACTAAACTCCTTGAATCTTCAAGTTAATGTCTTTCACCAAATTTGCAAAGTTTTCAGCCATCATTTCCTCAAATATCTTTTGAGCAAATATTTTCACACAGATTTATTTATTGTTATAAATATTCAATTTTTGATGAAGTTCCATAATTCCTTGATGTTCTATTCAATTTTTCCAATCTCTATTCTCTTTGTTTTCAGATTGGATAATTTCTACTAATCTATCTTCAAGTTCACTGACTCTTTTCTCTGTGATCTTTATCCTGCTATTGAACTCATCCAGTAAATTTTATATTATAGACGATTTTATTCATTTTCAAAAATTCAATCTCTTTACTAAGAAGTTTTATCTTTCCTTTTATTTTATTCCATGTGTTTTTTTTTGTGTGTGTGTTTTTTTAACTTTTGGAGCTTATTATAGTATCTGCTTTAAAGTCTTTGTCTTACAGGTGGCTGAATGGATAAGAAAACAAGATCCATCTATAGGCTGTCTGCAAGAGACCCACTTCAGATTAAAAGACACAATAGATGGAAAGTAGATGAAAAAAGATATTTCTTGAAAATGGAAATAAAAATACCTGGGATAGCAATACTTATATCAGACAAAAAGACTTTAAAACAAAGTCTATAATAAAAGACAAAGAAGGATGTTTCATAATGATAAAGGGATCAATCCAACAAGAGGATATAAACATTGTACACATTTATGCACCCAATGTAGAAGCACCTAAATATTGATGGACATAAAGGGACAGATCAACAGTAACAGAGTAATTTTAGGGGACTTTAACACCCCATTGACATCAATGGATAGATCATCCAGACAGAATATCAACAAGGACACAACAGCCTTACATGACATATTAGACTTGGTAGATTTAATTGGTATTTTTAGAGCATTTTACCCCAAAGCCACAGAATATACATTCTTTGCAAGTGCACATGGAACAATTTCCAGGATAGACCACATGTTAGGCCACAAAACAAATCTCAATAAATTTAAGAAGATTGAAATCATGTCAAGCATCTCCTCTGATCATAATGCTATGAAACTAGAAGTCAATTACAAGAAGAAAACTAAAAAACACAAACACATGGAGGCTAAATAACATCCTACTAAACAATGAATGGGTTAACAAAGACATCAAGGAAGAAATAAAAAGATACCTTGAGACAAATAAAAATGAAAACACAATGACCAAACATCTATGGGACACAGCCAAAGCAGTTCTAAGAGGGAAATTCGGAGCAATACAGACCTACTTCAAAAAACAAGAAAAATCTCAAATAAATAATCTAATCTTACAGTAAAGGAACAAAAGAAAAGAAGAACACAGGAGGACCGGATGGCTCAGTTGGTTAGAGCGCAAGCTCTGAACAACAGGGTTGCCAGTTCAATTCCCATATGGGATGGTGGGTTGCGCCCCTTGCAACTAAAGATTGAAAACGGCAACCGGACTTGGAGCTGAGCTGCGTCCTCCACGATTAGATTGAAGGACAACTACTTGGAGCTGATGGGCTATGGGAAAACACACTTTTCCCCAATATTCTGTAGTTAAAAAGAAAGAGAAGGAGAAGGAGAAGGAGAAGGAGGAGAAGGAAAAGAAGAAGAAGAAGAAGGAGAAGGGGGAAAAGGAGAAGGAGAAGAAGAAAGAAAGAAGAAAGAAAGAAAACCAAAAGTGACTAGAAGGAAGAAAATAATAAAGATCATCAAGGATATAAACAAAATAGAGTCTAAAAAAACAATACTAAAGATTAGTGAAACCAAGAGCTGGGTTCTTTGAAAAGATAAAAAAAACTGATAAACCTTTAACCAGACTCATCAAGAAAAAAAGTGAGAAGACCCAAATAAATAAAATCAGATATAAAAGAGGAGATGTGACAACTGACATGCCAGAAATACAAAGAATTATAAGAAAATTATATGCCAACAAACTGGACAATCTGGAAGAAATGGATAAATTCCAAGAAACATACAATCTTCCAATATTGAGTCAAAGAGACAGAAAATCTGAACAGACCCATAACTAGTAATGAAATTGAATCTGTAATCAAAAATCTCCCATCAAACAAAAGTCCTGGACCAGATGACTTCACAGGTGAATGTTACCAAACATTCAAAGAAGAATTAACACCTTTTCTTCTCAAACTATTCCAAAAAATTCAAGAGGAGGAAAGACTCTCACTTCACGATGCCACAATTACCCTGATTCCAAAACCAGACAGACACATTTCAGAGAGAGAGAGAGAGAGAGAGAGAGAGAGAGAGAATTATAGGCCAGTGTCCTTGATGAACATAAATACAAAAATACTCAACAAAATATTAGCAAACCAAACTCAGCAATACATTAAAAAGATATACCATGATTAAAAGGGATTTATTCCTGAGATGCAGGGTTGGTTCAATATCTGCAAATCACTAATGTAATACACCACATAAACAAAATGAAAAATAAAAATCATATGGTCATATGAATAGATGCAGAAAAAGCATTTGACAAAATCCAACATCCATTTATGATAAAAACTCTCAGCAAAGTGGGAATAAAGGGAACATATCTCAACATAATAAAGGCCATATATGACAAACCCACAGCTAACATCATACCCAATGGGGAAAAGCTAAATGAATTCCCCTTAAGATTAGGAACAAGACAAGGATGTCCCACTTTCACAACTTTTATTCAACATAGTATTGGAAGTCCTAGACACAGCAATCAGACAAGAAAAAGAAAGAAAAGGCATCCATATTGGAAAGGAAGAAGTAAAACTGCCATTATTTGCAGATGACATGGTACTATATTTAGAACACCCTAAAGGTTCCACCAAAAAACTGTTAGAACTGATAAATGGATTCAGTAAAGTAGCAGGATACAAAATTAATATTCAGAAATTAGTTGCATTTTTATACACCAGTAATAAACTATCAGAGAGAAATTAATAAAACAATCCCATTTACAATTGCATCAAGAAAAATAAAATACTTAGGAATAAATTTAACCAAAGAGGTAAAGGACCTGTACTCAGAAAATTATAAAACATTGAACAAAGAAATTGAAGAAGATACAAATAAATGAAAGCCTATACCATGCTCATGGATAGGAAGAATTATTAATAATATAGGTAAAATGTCCATACTACCCAAAACAATCTATAGATTCAATGCAATCTTTATCAAAGTACCAGTGGCATTTTTCACAGATATAAAACAAATAATTTTTTAAAATTATATGGAACCACAAAAGACCCCAAATGGATGCAGGAACCTTGAGAAAGTAGAACAATGTGAAGGTATCATGCTACCTAATGTCAAACTACAAGCAAGGTCTGACAATAAGTTCGCAAACTTGTTGCAACGATGTTGCTAACCTTTTTTGATATCAGAGGGATTATTCATTATGAATTTGTACCAACTGGACAAACAGTTAACCAAGTTTACTATTTAGAAGAGCTGAAAAGGCTGCATGAAAAGTTAGACAACCTGAACTTTTTGTCGACAATTTATGGCTGTTGCATCATGATAATGCACCAGATCACATGGCACTGTCTGTGAGGGAGTTTTTAGCCAGTAAACAAATAACCGTATTGGAACACCTTCCCTACTCACCTGATCTGGCCCCCAATGGCTTCTTTCTTTACCTGAAGATAAAGAAAATATTGAAGGGATCACATTTTGATGACATTCAGGACATCAAGGTGTAATACGATGACAGCTCTGATGGCCATTCCAGGTAAAAAGTTCCAAAATTGCTTTGAAGGATTGACTAGGCACTGGCACCGGTGCATAGGTTCCCAAGGGGAGTATTTTGAAGGTGACCATAGTGATATTCAGCAATGAGGTATGTAGAACTTTCTCTAGGATGAGTTTGCGAACTTAATTGTCCAACCTTGTATACTACACGGCTATAGTAATCAAAACAGCATTATACTGGCATAAAAACAGACACATAGATCAATGGAATTGAACAGAGAGCCCAAAAGTAAACCCACACCTATATTGTCAATCTAAGACAAAGGAGGAAAGGCTATATGCTGGGTAAAGACAGCCTATTCAATAAATGATGTTGGGAAAACTGGACAGATAGATGCCAAAAAAAAGAAGAAAATAAAAGAAACTACACCACCTTCTTACACCATATACAAGAATAAACTCAAAATAGATTATAGACTTAAATGTTAAGACCTGAAACCTAAAACTCCTTTAAGAAATTATAGGCAGTATACACTCTGACACTGCTCTTAGTAATTTTTTTTTATATATCTCTTCAGGCATGGGAAACAAACAAACAAACAAAATAAACAAATGGGTCTTCATCAAACTAAAAAGTTTTGTGGAGCAAAGGAAACCATCAACAAAACAAAAAGACAACCTACTGAATAGGAGAAGATATTTGCCAATGATACATCTGATAAGGGGTTAATATCCACAATTTATGAAGAACTCATACAACTCAACACCAAAACATCAAACAATTCGATTAACAAATGTGCAGAGAACCTGAATAGACATTTCTCTAAGAAGACATACAGATGGCCAATAGACATTTGAAAACATGCTCAACATCACTAATCACCAGCAATGCAAATTAAAAGCACAATGAGATATTACCTGAAAACTGTCAGAACGGCTATCATCAATAAATCAACAAAGAAGTATGGTGAGGATGTAGAGTAAAGAAAACCCTCATGCAGTGTTGGTGGGATTGCAAATTGGTGCAGCCACTATGGAAAACATTATGGAGTCGCCTCAAAAAATTAAAAATAGAGCTACCTTATGATCCAGCAATTCCACTTCTGGGTATTTAGCAGAAGAAATCCAAAACACTAATTCGAAAAGATATGTGCATCCCTATGTTTGTTGTAGCATTATTTACAGTAGCCAAAATATAGACGCAATCTAAGTGTTTATCAATAGACGATTGGATAAAGAAGAAGTGGTACATATATACAATGGAATATTACTCAGCCACAAAAAAGAATGAAATCTTTCCATTTGTGACATGAATGGACCTAAAGGGTACTATGCTAAGTGAAATAAGTCAGACAGAGAAAGACAAATACCATATGATTTCACTTATGTGTGGAATCTAACAAACATACAAAACAGAAACAGACTAAAAAATACAGAGAACAAACTGATGGTTATCAGATGGGAGGGGAGTTGGAGGGCTGGGTAAAAAGGGGGAAGGGATTAAAAAGTACAAATTGGCAGTTACAAAATAGTCATGGCGCTATAAAGTACAGCACCGGGAGTATAATCAATAATTTTGTAATAACTGTATATGGTGTCAGGTGAGTACTAGGCTTATGGAGGGCAGGGGGGATGTCACTCCATAAATTATATAAATGTCTAACCAGTATGCTGCACTCCTGAAGCTAAGATAATATTGAATGTCAACTGTAATTTTTAAAAAATTTAAATTAATAAAGCTAACAATAGTCTTTGTTTTATATTTTCTACATCTGTGACATCTTGGGATTGTCATATGTTGGCTGTGTTTTCCTTTGATAATTGGTCACATTATCCTTGTTCTTTGCTTGTCAAATATTTTGGATTACATTCTGGAATTTTTGAATATTGAATTGTATAGATATGAATCTTGTTAAAATTTCTAAGGGATGTTATTATTATTATCATTATTGTTATCATTATTACTGCTTTAGCAAGTGATCAACTCAGTTTCAGACTGCAAGTTTTAAAAATCACTTTCTAGACGGTGGGCAAGTCCTGTGGAAGTGCAGCGTTCTCCAACGCACAGGGAAGCGAGCAGATTCTATGTGCTCCCAGGGACTAGAGTGGAAGCTATGACGGATTCCCAACGCGACTCGGCCCCTAGCTGCTGGGTCACCTGCACCAACTTCTGGAGCACCCAAAAGGGAGTTCTTCTGTTTGCTGAGATTATAGTCTGCTTGGTGATGCTGATATGCTTCAGTATCTCAGCACCAAAATACTCCTCCCTTTCAGTGGCTGAGGAGATCGTTGCTGTGTTTTTCTTGGTCCTCTACTCGTGTAACCTGCACACCAAGATAACTATCGTCAACTGGCCCTGGTGTGATTTCTTCCGAACCTTCATAGCAGCGATACTTTTCCTGATCACCTCCATTATTGTCCTTATTGAGAGAGGAAACCTCTCCACAATCATCGCAGGGGTACTGGGCCTAATCGCAACAGGCATCTTTACCTATGATGCCTCTGTCACCTTCCCCTTGCGATAATAAAGACATACAGCAGGTGGCTCGTTATAGTGTATTTCCTTTATTTCTCTCTGCAACTTGCAAATAACTCCTCCATTGAATTAACTACTCTCCACCCTTATAGCACTCCCAGCCCCCTATTGAAGTAAAAATGCCTTTATCGGTATAATTTGTACTCCAGACTGCCAGTCAACCCTCCTGGGTGTGGCTACCTTTATGTGTGTGCCTAAGTACCCCGTGTGCAGTATCCAAAAGGAGACACCAGTTCTAACTTATCCCCACTTAAGCCACAAAATGAGTCAGGAAGGCAGCTTAGATTTCAGACTCCAGGCTCTAGGTTGTGACCCCCTCCAAATAATCTCCTGGGTGTGTGTGTGTGTGTGTGGGGGGGGGGGTTGGTTCAGTGGAGGGATAAACAAATAATAAACATTGTTTGAACAACAACAACATCAGTTTCTATGAGCAGTGGTCCAATCTCAGTTCAGTTATTAAACCTTGTTGATGCTGTTTTGAGTCTATTCAACACATATATCTCTAAAAGGTTAGTCTGAGACGCGGTTGGTGGTTTAAATCTTAGTTCAATTCTCAAAACTTTTGCTATGCTGCTTTGGGTCTATCTCATGCACAGGCAGCTCAAGGGTAAACTGGGGACTTGTGTAGTTTCTTTCACAGGCTGAGACATCCTTTCCTCCAGCTCACCTCTCTCCAGGATTCCGCCTACACACTCTGCCCTACAGAGTCCCCATTCCTGTTTTTCTGAGTAAAAAGAGGAGGTTTCTTTTAGAGTTTTAACTGCTTGTGTAACTGCTGCTGAGCAGTTCTGCACTTGGGGCCTTGGGGCAAAGCCATAGGAGAAAAGGGAGAAAAATGGAAAACTCATTCTCAAATGTGTTGCCTCTTCCAAGTTTTGACTCCACACCACAATGGGCCTCATTTTGTTTCCCTGTAACAGTCCTCAGGTAATTGTTTTTGTGTGTTTTGCCCAGAGTTTTTAGTTGTCAGGAGGCTAGATAGGCTATAATGCATATACTCTGTTTTGGTCAGCATTGGAAGCCATATCCTGATATTTGATGCCAGAAAAAATTTTCTAAGGATGTTTGTAAAGATACGAGAAATTAATATGATGGAAAACTGAGATCTTAGAGCTCACACCTAATGGAACTCCTCAGTAGTTGCCTGGGGTAGGAATAGATAAGAGGGCTAAGAATAGACAACAACAATCAAATGCATCCCTAAAATAACTGACCGAAGTCAGAACTCAAGCATTCTAGTTATGCTGAGATGTCTCGATGCCCTTTCTCATACTTTTCTTTAGCCTCGCACAAATATCCTTTATTGATGTCTAGGATAGTGATTTAGAAATTAATGCTACTCTGAGCTCTAGGTATCCCATGAACCCCTTTCAGGGCCAGAAGTAGTAGGGAGTGGCTGAACTCTCTGGTGCTCATCCCTCCTTCGATTAGAGCAGCCCACTTCTACTTGTTTTTCATATTGGACTGTGTCATAAGGTCTCATAAAAATTAAGGTTTATGTTGGTAAAAGAAAAATCACAGAAAGCCACCGGTTTATAGTAAAGAGCCCGGGATTGATCAGCAGTAGCCATATGTGATGGTGCTTTCCAACTCTTCTCCACTGATGCTTGTAAAATAGCTGAGATACTCTGCATAGGAAACACTGAGGACTCTTCAGGGACTGCCTGGGGCCCTAGGGAAGGTTCAGAGCAGTAAAAGTGTTTGTTTCTGCTCCCCTAATTTAAAGTGCTTGTCGGAATATTGGGAAATGCAACATTAGCTGCTTTTTTTATTATCAGTTTCTGTGCTGCACTCCCTCACTGCCAGAGCAAACCAGCTTTGCTTGATGACTTAATTTTCAAACCAAGATGATAGTGACTTGTTTTACCCCTTTGGAGAATTTTTTTATGAGGCTCCTAAGAATGTCAAGTACTTAACATGAAGAAATTGTCATAATACTTGCATTTAAGGTATCAGGCTAGTGGAGGAAGAGACTCTTCCTTACACATCTTACAACACCCAGGTTATATAAAGTAAGTTAAACAATCTTGGACCCACACTTTAGGGTTAGGATGATGGCTGAGTAATAGTACCACTTAGTAGTTCTTCTCCCGACCTTCCGTTGAATTTTTTGGATATATATGTCCTATGCATGTATCAAATGTTCAAAAAATAATTATGCAAAATTTACAGAATATGGATTAGAACAAGAGATGCTTCTCAACCTCTGTTAGTATTTAAATTCACTGTACTGGTATGATGCTGAAGTTGCTATATCTGGCTTATGTGCAGGGAGAAGTAGAAAAAAATAAGTTTACAAACATAGGGAGGAGAATAAAATAGATCCACAAAGAAGCAAAGATGAGGACCATTTAGGCCTGGAAAGACTGAGAGAATATCACTTGTTCATCAGAGGTTAGCAACTCCTGGTTTCAGTCCCTCTTGATGCCCAGCTAGACTTTCTGCTCTTGACTAAATTGGCTTAAGTTGGTTTCTGTTTCTTGCAACAACTATAACAATACACCTAAAACCTTGGCAATAGTTATAAATACAAATAGGAAAATCCTAAAGAAACTATTAGAAAAAAGAATTCAACTGTATATTAGAATGTGTGTGTGTGTGTGTGTGTGTGTATCTCCAGGAATATAGGGTAACATAATATTAGAAACTTTATATGATACATATATCAATCATTAGCTTATGTATTAATAAAACAAAAGCTATAAAATAACCTCAACATATACCAAAAAAGCACTTGATAATATATGAAAAACATTCATTCCTAACAAAGTTTCAAAACCAGGTTGCCTAGATGATTTTATAGGTGATTCTGACAAAGGTTTAACTGTAGTGAGAAGATTACTCTATTTCAATTCTCTTTATAGTCTGATTACTTCCAGGAGAAAGTTCAGTTTGGTGAATGAGTATATATTGAATATATATCATTGGCATGAGGCTCAGAGCCTTAAGCTAGTAACAGAAAGTAAACAGAATTTTATAACATTGTTTTGTGTTACTTTGTTTATTTTTATGGTTACCTTTCATTTCTGGGAAGTGATTCTGTTTTTCCATCTTCTATAATGGTAAAAGGTTTCTTTTTCAACTAAATTTACAACTAAAAAGTGACACAATTTAAGAAAAATGTTAAGTAAATAAAAACACATGTAGAAATTAAGTTAGCATTTGACTGAGGTTATTACATTAGTGAATGGAAAGATACTGTCTTAACATGATAGAGTATTCATTTTAATCAAAAGTTAATACCATGTTTAAAAATGAATTATCTCTATGGAAAACTGACAAAGGACAAGTATGCTTGTCATCTACCTAAATTGCTCTGGCTAAGTCACTGAGACCTGAAATAGTTGTGAGGTGTGATTACTGCTGAGAAAGAAACCAAATCATCATCATTTAGAAATTTGTGATATTTTATCAAGTATATGCTTTGCACTTTTTCACATTTTAACCTCTCCGAAATTGAGATACATCCTAGAATCAGTGATTTGTTACAGTTTGTTAGTGTCTCCTCCTTTTGATAGTATGTAAAGTAAGTACCTATCTTACATTTAATAATAATGATGTCTTTCACTCAATGAAACACGGTAGTAATCAATATACCGGAGGTGCCAAAAAAATGTATACAAGTTGACACTTTGGTCAACGTTGCTCAAGCAGTAGTTCACCATAATCAGAAGTGTCTGGATGCTGATGGTATATATTGAGTATTACAATTTTAATAGTTTTTCCTTTCTTAAAATGTATGCACATTTTTCAGCACCCTCTGTATACTTTAAGAATTTCAAAACAATTAAGAAAATTTTATGGGCCACCTGGTGGCTCATAACCCGGTGGCCGCGGTTAGAGCTCCATGCTCCTAACTCCGAAGGCTGCCGGTTCGATTCCCACATGGGCCAGTGGGTTCTCAACCCACAAGGTTGCCAGTTCAATTCCTCGAGTCCCGCAAGGGATGGTGGGCTCCGCCCCCTGCAACTAAGATTGAACATGGCACCTTGAGCTGAGCTGCCACTGAGCTCCGGATGTCTCAGTGGGTTGGAGCGTGGGCTCTCAACCACAAGGTTGCCAGTTCGATTCCTCGAGCCCCACAAGGGATGGTGGGCTGTGCCCCCTGCAACTAGCAAGGGCAACTGGACCTGGAGCTGAGCTGTGCCTTCCACAACTAAGACTGAAAGGACAACAACTTGACTTGGAAAAAAAAAAACTCCTGGAAGTACACACTGTTCCCCAATAAAAGTCCTGTTCCCCTTCCCCAATAAAATCTTTAAAAGAAAAAAAAAAAAAGAAAATTTTATTGACCCAATAGCAGTTCAGTAAAATGGCTGGGTAAAAGATGCTAAATATATCATAATCAATAATATTCCTTTGTATAAAAAATCATGACATAATCAAAACAAAGGTCCTATTCGGGATGGCAAGTAAAATTTTAGAATACCCAGAAATAACCTCAATGAGAAATATCTATGGTCAAGGTGATAAAATCTATAAAACTTTGTCAAAATACATATTTTTAAAATTTTGAGTAAAAGTTACTTAATTTTTGATTGGGAAGATGGACTATCATAAAGAGTTTCTTTTCAAATTAAGTTATAAGTTCAAAATATTTTCAGTTAAAATGGCAATGGAATATAGAGGAGTGTGGAGGTACTTGAATAAAATAGCTTAGGAACTTATTTTAAAAGAAAACTAACAAAGGAGGAGTGGTTTTTCTGGGCTATTAAAACATACCACATAGCTATAGTTCTATTATTAAACTAGTGGAATAAATATGTCTATAATGGAATACAATAGTTCAGAAACAAATGCAATTATGTATCACAATTAACATATGATATTAAAAATAGTGTAATAAAAAAAGAAAATATAATCAATAAAGACAAGTTTATTTAATAAATGATGTTGACAGACTTATTTAGCTATTTGAAAAAATATAGTTAGATTCTCATCTTATTCAATATATTAAAATACATGTCTATTGGAATTTTAAAAAAAGAAAGAAAAAACAAGTCATGGTGGGGGTAGGGGAAGGGGACAAAAATAAATAGAACTATATAGCAAACTTTTGAAAGGCAGAAGGACTTTCTAAATATAAAAATAATAAAAGAAATTCTTTAAAAAGTCACAGATTTGACAGAATTGTTTAAAAGTAAACATTTTGATTGTCAAAAATATTCAAAATATTTAAATAAAGAAAAACAGGAAATTTTTTTTCAATTATAAAACAAACGTTAGTGTCCTTAAGACATACGTATATATACATACATATATATATGTGCGCGTGTACATGCACATATATCTGACAAGTTAGCAAACTCATCCTAGAAAAAGTGCTCCATACTTCATTGCTCAATATCACTACAGTCACTTTCCAAGTACTCCCTTTGGGAAGCTATGCACCGGTGCCAGCGCCTAGTCCACCCTTCAAAGCAATTTTGGAACTCTTTTTCTGGAATGGCCATCAGAGCTGTCGTCATATTACCCTTGATGTCTTGAATGTCATCAAAATGTCTTCCTTTCAACATTTCCTTTATCTTAAGATAAAGAAAGAAGCCATTGGGAGCCAGGTCAGGTGAGTAGGGAGGGTGTTCCACTATAGTTATTTGTTTATTGGCTAAAAACTCCCTCACAGACAATGTCATGTGAGCTGGTGCACTGTTGTGCTACAAGAGCCAGAAATTGTTGGTAAAAAGTTCAGGTCATCTTTTTCACGCAGCCTTTTCAGCACTTCCAAATAGTAAACTTGGTTAATTGTTTGTCCGGTTGGTACAAATTCATAATGAATAATCCCTCTGATATCAAAAAAGGTTAGCAATATCATTGCAACAAGTTTGTGAACTTAATTGTCAGAACTTGTGTGTGTTTGTGTGTGTGTGTATACACACGCTTGTGTAATATGCTTATACAAATCAATAAGAAAAAGACCCAGTTGATAAATAGGCACAGATCATAAATTAATTTATAGAAAGAGAAAAACAACTAGTTAACAAAAATAGAGTAAAATATACAACTTTGTAGTAATCAAGGATGCACATTAATGCAACAATGAGATAAGATGTTAATAATGACACCCAGTGCTGGGGAGAGTATGATTTAAAAAGGGACATAAACATAGTGGGAATGTAAACTTGCATTGCTATCTTGAAAAACAATTAGGCAAAAGTATTAAAAAGTGTTTAAAATGCTTTGACCCACCTCTGAGAATCATTTCTAAGGAAATAATTCTCAAGGAAAAACTGTACACATAAAAATGTTTATAGTAGCAGTATTTATAGGATGAACACAGTGATGGTTAAATAAGCTATGGTAAACTTCTGGAATGGAATATTATGCAGGTGTTAAAAATTATGTTTAAGGAAAAATGCTTATGTAATTATGTAAGCTGAAAAAAGTATACAAGAATTGTACACATCATGTATAATCCTTTTGCAGTGGAAAACGATTAAAAGAAAAACTTGGAGTTTTTCAATAGTGAGTGGTGGGAATGTGGGTGATTTTTGGTCTCTGTTTTACTTTTCCTCATTTTCTAAAATTTAAAAAATAAGCATGCACTATTTTTATACTGAAAAGAAAAATATGATTCTTGCTTTTAAAGTCCTAGCCTGTGACCTAGGGCATGTATGAAGCAGCAATGACAAGAACACATAAACAAAAACAAATGTATAAATTCAACTAGCAGACTATTTACACTGCAAATAAAAATGGGTAAAAGTGCATAAAGTGTCCTGGTTAGGAAAGAGTATGTAGAGTGTATATGGGTAATACTTACATGTTGATGGTTGGGTGTGAGGGATCCGTGCCTTTCTTCCAGTTACAGAGATTTTAGGGAAGATGTTATACTTCAGGAGGTTTTTGAATGATGGAAGGGAGGGAAAAATGGTGAAATGCCAGAAACAGACATTTTTCTGTTTGCAGGCATTTGGTTGGTATGGAAGTCTTAAAGTTGGGACTGAGATTAGTAACAAATGTTGTGATGAATGAAAAAAGGGAAGTAGATATTGGGTAAAGAGCCAGTCACTGCCAAAAAAGGCAATTCACCAATTAAGGGCCCTAAAGAGGAAGATGTAAGAACCTAAAAAGCAATGGGTCAGAGAGCACATTTAGCCTTGGAACTCAGTGGAGTGGTGCTGGGTCGGATGGGGAAATTTGGATAGGAGATTGTTGCAATAAATGAGAGAGTATGTGACCAACTATGTGTTTCTGTTATTATCTCCTTAATCTGGGTTTCCCTCTTTTGCTTTGGTCACACATCCAAAGCAAGGGGCGGGGGGCACAAACATAACAGCCCCTACCCTTGGAATAGATTGTAATATTAGTTATTTGCATGCTTGGGCATGTGAGTGTGGTAACAGTAGGGTCCCCAAAATGGCAATGGCATAGAGCAGGGAAGCAGTTGTTTTGCAGAAATCTGTTTCTCTATTCTGTTTCTAGGGTCAATGCAAGTATTTTTGCAGTTGAATGGAACAGCAGCTTCTAAGAAATAAAAAACAGATGTTAGAGGAAGGCATTCCAGGCTGAGTCAGGAGAAGCCCTTCAGGGCACACTGTGCTCAAGCTTGCCTTATTCTTTCCTTGCTGTAGTCTTGATAGTTGCAGGCATCACTAACTCTGTTTTAGTGGCACCAAGGCTGCAATAGATCTAAAAAGTCAAAATACACTGACTCCCAAGCCTGAATGTCCTGTGGAAAGAAAAGAAATGCTTGGCTGAATTTAAAAGGAGTACTCTTACGTAAAGGAACATATTCTACCTGATTAACTTCTCAGATGTAGAAAAATATGTACATATAAACTACTTTGGGGTAAATATTAATCATACAAAACCAACGTCTTAAAACACAACTGAACCTAAATTTTCACAACTTTCTGTTTACTGAAGTTGTTCAGAATCAAATTAAGTTGCTCTACATTAAAAAAAATTAATGCCTTTTGGAAAGTTATGGTAAACATAGTAAGTACTTTCTTGGAAATGTTAGCTAAAGTTTCTATAGGAACTTAGCCACATCACATTCTTAACACATTTGTGGTATGCATTTTTGAAATTACATGCAATTTATGGCACTGAATTACAATTGATATGCAATTTACAGTATGTACCTGAATTTTTGGAATATCTTTTAGACAGAATAGACATGACTATGCACCAAATGAGAAAATATAAAAATGCAGGTAAAAATGTGTTTATATGGGAATTGTATAACGTTATAATAATTTTTTAAATCTGGAAGCATTCCTTAATTAAAAAAAATATTTTACATTTATTTTATACAAACTTTTGTTGAAGACAGTAAACATGAGTTAATTTGTCATTCCTTTACAATGCTCCATGTGGACAGCTTTCACCTACAGAGGTTAATATTAAAAAGTATAAAAGGTATTCTCAATATGTATCTATATACATACTTTACTATGAATAATTCTTTTCCTGAAATCCAACTGCTTTATTTATCTTTTGCTGAGAAATTACCCCAAAAACTCATTGGCTCAAAGTAATACCCATTTTATTATCTACTCATGAGTACGCAGTGCTTGGAAGGATTAGCTTGTTTCTGTTCCTTGTGGCATCATTTGGGGTGTTTCAAATGGCTAGGGGCTGCTGGAGTGGCTCAACGCTGGTCATAAATCTGGGGTCTCTGTTTTCAAGGTCTGCTGGATTCTCCAGTCGTCTTCTATGTGATCTCTTCTGTGGTTAGTTAGCTTAGGTTTCCTCACACAATGGTAATCTTAATTTAGTCCGACTTCCCACAAAACAACAAAATTCAGTACTGAATGGTTAGTTGCCAGGCAAACTCTCAAAGTTTAGGCCTGATGCTGACGCAGTGCCATTTTTACTGCATTATATTGGTTAAAGCAGGTCACAAGGTCCCAGCCCAGATTCAACATAGGGAGGAATTCCATAAGAACATGTATGCTGGGAGATATGGTTTATTGGGTGCCATCTTTGGAGGCTAGCTACCACACCAATGCTTATGAAAGAAATACCATAAACATAAAACTAATTTCTATTTCCTACCAAATAACCAAAAGCAAGGAAGGCTCAACTTAATTATCTTTCACTATACACAAGTCTACATCCAAATCTTTCTTATTTTTCCATAATCTTTCCCAAATATGCCTCATTCAAATTATTTCAGTATTGCAGTCTCTTCATTAGGTCCTAGAATGAGTCTCATCTAATTAAACATTTCCAGATGTTTGAATTCCAAAACCAGAAAAATTAAGATATATCTAACTTAATCTATATATTTGCATAGAGTGCCAACTTTGTAGTTTTTAAATTTCTGTGTAAGAACAATAAAGACCGTACCATTTACTATTACTCTTTCTTCTTAAAAGAAAGTCCATGTAATTTTTTTTTTTAAAAAGTGGTAAAGAGAATTTCAGACTGAAGAACAGTCTTAAATTAGAACTGCTTACTTTATGAAAACATATAGTAATATGTCTTTATTTTTCTAATTTTGGCTCTCGTCAGGAAAACTCCAAGAACTGCCACTGTTTCTTGGACCTAGTGTTTGGGAACCTCTAGTGAAGTCACTGTTACTGAACATTGTTAAGGTCCTTTTTATTCTGAACCTTGGTAAAATCATTTCACATCTTACCCTAGGGACTATAATCATACTGATCACATTGCAAATTTTATAATTCCTTCTTCTACATGGAATCATTTAAAGCTATGCTAATGTAAATAATACTATTATGAAATACTTGTTATTGTATAAGGATTGGATAGTGTTAGCATACTCAGCACTTACAAGTGGGGAAATTGAAGTCAGACTGTTTCTGTTCCAGTCTGGGTCTGTCATAACCTTTAGCAAAAAACGTATCTTTCTGCACCTGTTTCCCTAGCTGTGATGTAAGTATAATCATAGCAGAGATCTCTTGAAGTTTTAATAAATACTATGTATAAAGTACATGGATTAGAGCTTGGCACATGGTAAGCACTCAGTTTGTAAAATTAATATTGCATTTTTATTATATTTATACATGATAGCAATATTTTGCAATTGACTTAGGATCTCAATATATGTCTTATTGGTGATCTCAAATATCCACAGTGCTTTTGAAAAGATTAGTCACAATTAGACAATAGAATTTTAAAGTAGGAAGGAACTTTAATGTCATATGATTCTACCATAATACAGGTGAGAACTTTTCTATTTAAAAACAAAACCAAACATTGATACAGAGCCCAGACAACTAGTGAGGGGTCACAATCATCAGATTAACCTTGTAGATGAGTAACATATATAGACACCACATATTTTTCTAGTCACTTTGCCAGATTGGTTTTCAGTCTCACTTACATTTATCAATGCTACTCATGTTATTGTCGTAGCTACCTGCACTTTTTTGTGTGTCCAAATGGAAAGCAACATAATGCTCATAATCTCTGAGAAACAACAAAATTCCTAAGAATACCTAAAAATGGTAATAAAAAAGGACAAGCAGTGTTTAGGAAATTTAGGGCAACTGCCAGATTTATTTTAAGCCCTATGCTTAAAAATAAATTTAATTCACATGACTGGTTTAAAATACTGGAGCCAAGAAAAGTCATTGCAAAAGCATCTAATGAAATACCTGAATTTTGTCTAGCTGTTGTCTTTGGTACAATTTTTGTGAACTTACTTCCTATCTTGATTTACACAGTGGATTTTATATCTAAGTATTCCTTGAAAATAGAATAGTTGTTTTTCAAACAACCTAAGATTTTCCTAACCTCTGACTCACATCATAAAGTTGGTGGACTGTTCAGATGCTATATAAAGCCTTTTTATGTAGAAATAAAATTGGTTTTATCTGTAGCATTTTCCAGTGTGGGGTAAAACATCCACGTTTTCTATTTCTAGCAACCCTTAATTTGACCTTTGAGCAAAATTATGATTACAAATAAATTAAGGTGAATTTCCTACTGAAAGCAGTGAAGAACATTATCAGCAGATTGAGTAACAAGTCTTTCATGCTGTCTCACACCACATTCAATGAAGCAATTGAATTAGGAGGAAATGCCTATTATTTACATGTTCTATCTACATTAGTTCTAGTCAAATCACAACTCTAAGTTTCACTGAACGTTTTGAAATTGAAACAGGAGGATTATACATCAAGAAGAGAACTACAATGGGAGTGTTAATGGTGTAGAACTAGTATGAATAGCTTAAAAATAATGATTGTTTTCTATGAGATTTTCTTTTAAACTAAATTGAGCTTGGCTTCTATTGACTATATCTTCCGGAGTGATTATTTTAATGCTCCCCTGACACACACGCTCGGTTTAGGAGGGCTGAATACTGCATTGCTTTGTAATTTTCCCATGGAATCATACACGAGTTAAACGTTGTGGGGTTCATGGAGGACCGACGACGAAGTACACCAAACCTCGTTGATGCTAAAATACTGGTGCTTGCAAGCAAAACGGCGTCCTGCCTAAAAGAACAAAAACAAAAAAACCTGTCTCCAAAATAACAACAAGCACCCTTTCTTTCTTGTCAGAATTCTCCAGACGGCTGCAGCCCAGAAGCAGCAGAGCTCGGGCAGCTGCCAGGACGCGAACAGAGGCAGCGAGAGCCCCGCCCCCGCCCGGACCTCCACGGCAGCTCTGGAGCCCTGTGTGGTTCCTCCAAAGCCTGCCAGGGCAAGGGCTGTGCCGCCTGCCGCACCCTGTCGGCTCCTCCCCGCTGCCAGCCTTCCCAGTCGGTCGGCTAGGCCAAGGGCGCGCCCCGCCCTCTATCCCACTCCGCCCCGCTCCGCCCCGCCCTGCGGAGGCGCCGGCTTGTGCGCGCGCGCGCGCGCGCGCGGGGCCTGACCGGTTCCCCTTCCGAACGTCCGCGCCCCGCATGCGCAGTCCGTGCCGGCGGTCTCCGTTTGTTTGAACAGGAAGGCGGACATATTAGTCCCTCACGGCCCCCCTCGCCCCACCCCCCCAGGCATTCGCCGTCGCCACTCGCCCTTTCCGCAGCCGGGGCCGCAGCGCGTCCCAGAAGCTCCCCCATCAGCAGCCGCCCGGACCCGACTCGTCTTCCTCACTGCTCGCTCTCCAGCCTTTCCTAAGTCTCCATCGGGCACCGA
Source organism: Rhinolophus sinicus (assembly GCF_057876585.1). Classification (NCBI taxonomy): domain Eukaryota; kingdom Metazoa; phylum Chordata; class Mammalia; order Chiroptera; family Rhinolophidae; genus Rhinolophus; species Rhinolophus sinicus. The sequence goes on along the minus strand of NC_142504.1, from coordinate 75,991,000 downwards.
CCTCGCCCTGCCCCGCCGGACACCGCGGCAGACGCCCCAGCAGCGACCGGACAAAATGGGAAAGTGAGACTATTCTGCGGGGACCAGCTCTTGGTCGAGACGAATCGGTGCGTCGGCCCGGGCCAAGCAGAGCCAGGGATGCGGGGATAGACCGCCTACAGCGCTTCAGAGCGGAGCGGGCCCGGCCCGTGGCCCTAGCGGCGGCTGCGGCAGCTGGCACAGCTCCGCACCCGCCCTTCGATTTCGCCTTTCCTCTTCTCCCTCCCCTGCTGCCCGGAGGAGTCTCCACCCTGCTTCTCTTTCTCTCCCCGCTCCTGCCCATCTCGGGACCGGGAATCCTCCATGGCGAAGGCAGCTGGGGCCCGCTAGGCTGAAGCACCTCTCCGGAGCGACGAGGCTGGTGGCAACGGCGCTGTCGGCTGTCGTGAGGGGCTGCCGGGTGGGATGCGACTTTGGGCGTACGAGCGGCTGTGGGTCGCAGTTGTCCCCGGCCCGGGGTTTGGAGAGCGGAGATCCCCTCAGTGAGGGGAAGGAGGGGGAACCGGGCGCACCTGGTGACCCTGAGGTTCCGGCTCCTCCGCCCCGTGGCCGCTAACCCACCGCGGGAGGAAGTTGGTTGAAATTGCTTTCCGCTGCTGGTGCTGGTACGAGGATATTGTCACTGTAGCGGCAACATGTCGACTGGGGACAGTTTTGAGACTCGGTTTGAAAAAATCGACAACCTGCTGCGGGATCCCAAATCGGAAGTGAATTCGGATTGTTTGCTGGTAAGTAGCGCAGTTCTCTTTTGCTTGTCTGTGCTTCCGTACGTATTTGCCTTCCTCTTGCTTTCAGTCTAGTTATCTGCAAAAGAAAGTTTCAGGCGTGCATAATCTTGGACAACACCAAAATCTGTTGTTTTTCCCCGAAGAATCTTGGAGTACTACTGAAATCGCATGCCGTGGCCCTGTTTATCATTGGATTGACTGTACTAACCACTCTCGTTCATCATTACACAAAAGATACTTATAAACCTCTATTGCAGTCATCATATAAAAAGTTACCACGTCAGAGTTATTACTACATATATATAGTTTGTTGAATGGAGATTTTAGTAATATTAATCTTTGTGATCGGTTTGACAGTATTATTGGAAAGACTACTTTTCATTTATAGCGATTTAGCTCCTAAGGGTTTAGTTTTTAGACTTGGAAGTGACAACAGAGAATAGATATTGAGGAAGTGATTTTTGAGCCAAAATGTCACAGGTGAACTGAGTTTGAAGGAACTTTTTGCTGTTCCTTCAAACAGCAAAATCCCAGGGAAACTGATGGTAGGTCATCACAATATTAACGTCTTTTACAATACTGTTGGTTTACAAAAGTACTGCGCAGATATTTTATTTGCCTTTTTTGGTGGTGGTGTGCTTAACATTGTCACTTTTAAAACATTCTACAGAAGTTTTTATGATATGAAAGGACAAAATTCTATTTTAAAAATTCATCAGTGATTTGATAGCATAGACAGACTGGAGTTTTTAAGTTTTATCAGTTTCCTCCAATACCAATAGTTGCAAACTGTAAGCGAGTTTCTCCTTTTACTTTACAGATCAACTAAAAGTTATGTAAGAATTCTATTTTAGTCCAGACAAAACCACATAATCTCTAAAGTTGCAGGGAAAATGTGTATGGATAGTAATTTACAGCCTCCTCAGAATTAATGTTAGATGTACACAATATTTGGAATTAAGATTAAGTGAAAAAAGTACTGTTACGCCATTCAGAGAAATTAATACCATTTAAAATCTCTTGAATCAGGAAAATCATGTAGTTTAAAATTAACATGCATTTTATTTTAGTCTACATACCTCTATATATTTTAAATGTGTATGGTTTTACAAGAAAATTTTCCCCCCAAAGCTTTCAAAATTACTCTAAACATCCTTGACTATGAAATTAGTCTGGTGAATCGTATATTTGAAATGTGTACCCCACATTGTGGGTGCTCTTCAGATTGAAAAACAGAAAGGAGGATTGATGCTTAATACAATTTAAAACATTTTATTGAATGGGAGAAGTGGAAGGAATTAGAACACATCTTTCTAGTAAGGTTTTCTATAACTTCTAAGAAGTTTAATTCTTCTTTTAGTATTTATCTAATTCCCATATAGTATCTTTGATTTTACTTTGCTTTTTGATCTTGTTATTCCATGAAGCAGCTTTACAGGAAGGGTATAGTCTTTTTTTTTTTAAAGCTGTCTCCTAGCCTCTTGCCATAGCTTCATTTAGTGGGAACCTCACAGATTTATTGAAATGTGAATGATCCAAGGAAATGTAAGTCATGGACTCTTTCCTTGAAAGTCTAATCTATTTAGGAAGAGAAGTCCTAATCTCACATATACATACACAGAAACAAGGCAAAACACTTCACAGATTGAGAAAATATGTGATAAATTTCAAATAGTTGTTATGGATAAATATGTTTTTGGATATTGAAAAGAAGCAATCACTGAGTTGAGCCAGGGTATGCTTTATGATGGATAGGATTTAGAGAGAAATTATTCAGAGGGAGAGTGAAGGATAGCATGAATACGTAGAGGGTGGAGACATGTCTGGCTATGACATGTTTAGGGGAACAGAAGATAAAGCTGGAAGGATAAATTGGCGTTAGAGTGTGGAGGATTTAATAGTTAGGCTAAGGAATTTAGATTTTCTTCAGTATGTTGTGTCTATAAAATATTTGCAAACAAGACTGTGCCAGGATGAATGAGAAGATGAATCTGGTAGCTATGTGAAGGTTGGGTTATGTGGAAAGAGAGTAGAGATGGGGTGAGATTGGGGAGTTTTAAAAAAATTAACAGTCCAGAAATGATTGAAGCCCAAAATTGGGGTATAGAACGGGGGAGGAGGAATTGATGGAACCTGATTGGCAGGGTTGGGGAGGAAAAAGGGGAACCAAAGAGAGAGAGACTTAGATGATTCTAAAAATTTAGAATCTGGGTTGTAGGGAAACTGGTGAAAACAGCAAAGACAGGTTTGGAAATAGGTTGAGAAGAATAGACTTGTTATATTTGAGGGGGTAAATTTAATTTTAGTTTTGCTTTATTTGAGGGCATACTGGGACAACTACAAAGAAATGACCTGTAGACTATTGGAGATATAAAACCGAGCTCATAATTAAAAATAACAATTTGGAAATCATTTGCACAGAGGTGCAAGTTGAAACTGATACAATGATAAAAGGGCAAAAGATGAAAGTTGAAGAAATAAGAAAAGTCAAGAAAGTAGGCAATCAAGGCGTTTCAGAGTTAGGATAACCAAATATCTTGGAGCCCAGGATTTCTAAAAGAACATTTTGAAAAAGAAAATAGTCAACAGATTCCCCCCCCCCCCCACCTTGTAATCTTATAATCTCGGCTCTTTTTTCTGTTTAGTTCCATAATTGTTTATTGATAGCTGTTGAGATTTTATTAACCTTATTAATCTGAACTTGGTAAAGATTAAAATTTTCTTTGGGAGATAAAATCCCTTTTCCAGTTTTAGAGTGTCTAGCATAAATTTTCTTTGCATGATAGTTTGTGTTTATTACTGAATAGTCATTCATTCTACCATTCAGAATGACCTATCAGGTAGCTTCACCTTTTTCAGTGAGTCTGTTCTTACTCGTCCCTCTCTGGTCTTTGGACATGTCCTGTATTGTAGGGACAATACTTCTAAATTAATTGCCTTTCTCTATTATTTTGGCCTTTGTTGATTTATTTAACTGATAGTTATTGAGTATGTATTACTATGTGCCATGTGCAACACTCAAGTTCTAGGGGTTTCTTTTGTAATCTCAAAAATTGTCAAATTATGTTTATTCTCCACTTCCTTGGTTAGATCCACTCTTAGGTGATGATAGTTCCTAAACCTTTTGGGTTTAGAAATGTTTGCTGGCAGATGTTTTTTAAACCACCTTGCCCATTGGATATCTTTGTTTTTGTTGTTGAAATACTAATGTATATTAATATTTATAATGTAGCTGGAAGAAGCCCTAGTAAGTGGTTATCCAACCTTTTCTTGAACACAGTCGTATAATTTAAGAACTAGATAAGTCAGCTTTTCATATTGCAAATATAGATTTAGATACTAAAATAGACTGCAAATACCAAAATTATATTATGCTAACTATTCACTTCTTTCCTAGATCATCCAAATTTCTCAACCTTGGGTTTTTTCTCAGTCAGATTCTTTCCAGTATCCTAGTGGTCCATCACCTAATGGTCCATGTTATAGTTTATAATGATTATCAAGAACTGTTTTCCTTTTTTCAACTTCTTTTTAACTTAGAGTTATTTTATCTAGGTCTTGTTAACAATTTGTCAATAGTTTTGTACCTCTGAGAACAGTAAGGAGCAGAGTTTAATTAAGTCTTAATTTTTCTAGAGAAAAAAATGCATATGACTTGTAAGTTAAAAAGCAAGAACAGAGGTAGGTGGGTGGGAAGATTAGGTATATATCGGGGGTGCCAAAAAAATGTATATACATGACTTGTATTCATCTTTTGTTATTGGTATATATTTAGTATTACAATTTTAATACGGTTTTTTACCTTTCTTAAAATGTGTATACATTTTTTTTGGCACTCTCTGTTTGTCTTCAGATTTCACATACATTTTTTGAAAATATGGCTCTTGCCTGTAGATGTTTAGCACACTCCTTTAGGATGCAGGTTAGGAGCATGACTTTTTTTTCTAGTTTTTGTTTAGCTGCTAGATGTGTAGCAATGTGTGGGTAGAAAGGGGGGAAGGAAACCAATGTCGGTTGAATAGTGCATACTGAGTTCTAACACTGCTGTTACCTTTGTACTATTACCTTTGTTGCTACCATTTTTTTATTAGTTTTCTAGAATGTAGAAGGCAAATCTAAAGGAAGTTTCAGGTGTTTGTTTTTGAGATTTTCTTTCTTTAAATTCCCGTTTCCTGGTCTTCTTTGACCCATCCTCTCGTTGCAGATTTCTTTTTCTTTCAGCCTCAATCTTGGCCCATAATACTTATTTTCCTCTTTACTCTCTTGGGGAGTTCATCCATTCTTATAGCTCCAACTACTATCATTTCCGTGCCCATGATATCCAAATCTTTATTTTTCAGGGTTTTTTTTCTGGTTTTAAATCCTAAATATATGACTGCCTACCAGACATCTTTATTTAGATGTCATGTTATCACTCAGATTCTTCCTTTTCTGAAATAAGCTTTCTCCCATATACTTATCTGTTTTATCATTAATATCATTCCCTGTCACTCACCTGGAATTTTTGTTGTGAACTTTAACTTTGACAGTCCTAGGCCACACTTTGGATTATTTCAACAGATTTGGGCTAGCAATCCAGATTCTAGATTATTGCTGTATAGTTCCTCTGTATGTCCTGTCTGTTGAATTGATCACATTTGGGGTTATAGTATTGGTGGTGGAATGAAAAGACCTGAGGTAATTCTCTGGGCCTTAAAGCTATACGTCTGTCAGTATTCATAATTTATGAGTTAATGGGTGTTACCAGTATTAGTTGCATATCTAGATAGTGTGGACCAGAATGTTTTGATGTTAATATGTTGCAAGAACGTAAAACAACAACAACAAATTACTCCACTTATTCAGCAAATCTTTGTATAGGATCTAAATTTGGATTCAAATGTAGGTTCTGCAATGTATTTGCTAGATGATTTTTGGTGCGTTAACTCCTCAAAGCTTGTTGCATCTTCAGGAAAGCAGGAGATAATAGTACTAGATTGTCTTAAGGATTAAATAATATTGATAAAGCAATTATCACAGCATATGGCATTTAGTAAGTGTTCATTAATTGGTCATTATTTTGTCTTATTTATAGTATTCCTGTTATGTTGGTCATTGTGCTTGGGCTGGAAGTTGATATTTATTGTCTTCTCTAAGTGCAGAGCAATTTATTTGGCCCCTCAAGCCATGCCCATAAATTTATAATCCAGCTGTACTTGACTGAAGTGTCTAAGCCAACTATTGCTGAAAATGGAGACATTTAGATGGGATTCAGTAGAATGGGGAGGGGCTTTTGGAGACTGTTCATTTAGTCATGATTTATAACATACCTACTTTGTGCCAAGGGTTTAGATTAATTAAGAAAAGCAATTGGGAGCTGGTTTATAGAGATTTAGTTATCTTGCTCTCTTTCTGTGTGTATCTTTTATATGTTTAGTATGTGTTCCATAAATAGGCCCTCTTGCACTACAAGCACCCTGTGGGTGTATAGAGAGGTGGCTCAGAGTAACAGCTGAGACATGAATTGGGCCATTCATTAATCTCTTGAGTCAGAAATGTTTTTAATCCGGAAGGAGCCGCATGTAAAATTTTATAATGAACAAAGAGTAAATTCTTAGTTTTAGATTAGATTTTGCATAACTTGACAGTTTTGTTTCATGATTATAAGTTTTGATACTGTTTATATGTAGTAAAAACTAGAGATTCTATTATGATATATGACAGAAAAGTCCACATATTAGGAAATACATGTATAGTTCTATTGCTGAAGATAGTCCATTAACTCCACTTCCCCATTCCCATCCTACTCAAAAAGAGGTATGTCCTTTTCGTTTAAGTGCAGAGCATAGCTGATGGATACCACACACACATATGTACAAGATGAACAGATAGTACTGCATTTCACAGTGGAAAATATTTACTTTTTTAAAATATGCTATGGTGTAGTGAAAAGAACACTGGACTAGAAATTCAGAGCATTGGCATATCCTTGTTTTGCTATTAACTTTCTGTGCAAGTAAATCTTTTTTCTTATCTGGGCTTCAGTTTCCCCATTTGTAAAATGAAGAGTTGGGCCATGTAATTGCTGATGTCCATTGTGTCTCTAAAAATTTTATGAGTCTTTGTTCATTATACTTTCATAAAAACTTAGAGTTGTGTCATTGATTTATTTAAGAAATAAAATTTAAAAGTTAAATGGTGTTGGGGTAGAAATATAAGAATAGGGACCATCTTTTTAAGTGCTATTTTTGGAGTTAGTGCTATATAGCCTGGGAAGATCATCCTAAACTAATTTTTAGTTGTTATATTTGGCATGTTTTTTTTTTTTTTTGCATTTGTGACTTTTGTTCATAACTATAGGGGGTTGTGCTTTTGAACAGAGAAAGTACTAATTGAGTTATTCATTTGTATTTCCTTTAAAATGTATAAATATAGTTTACGTCTCTAATACACCTGCCTTCCTTGTTTGGATTTGTGAAATATAAGAGTACGTTTCATTATAGTTTCTAAACAGTAGGAAGTTGGATGTACAAATTAATGTCCAAAGTTTGATATCTCAGAGAGGGGAGACGTTGTTTTATACTTGTGTCATATTTTAAAAGGTAGACTAACCTGTGCCAGCTCTTTATTCCTGTTAATTTTTATTATATTATTGTTATTCCCTACTTTATTTCTAGTCGTTATTTCGTTCTTCCTATATTGACCTTTGGCAAGAAATTGAAATTTATCTCATAGTTCCCTGAAACTAATTTTGAAACAGTGAACTGCAGTTAACCCTTCTTTATTCTCTTTGCTGTTATTCATTCATTTATTCATTCAACAAAACTTTATTTGGTATGTACTGTGTGCTAGGCACTCTGATATGCACTGGGGACACCATGGTGAATAAAAATAAACATGGGCTCTACTTTCCTGGAATTTATAGTCTCAGAAAAGAGGATAAATTATGAGCAGATAGGAGTGGGGTAAGGCTTGAAGGGGAGGTAAGAGATATGATCATGCCTTTCCTTTAAGGTTTGGGGTATATTGAAAGACTTGTGGTAAAGTAGTCTAAGTGTATAATTTTCAGATATGAGTCTGTAGATTGTCTGTATCAGATTTGCTTGAGGACTGCTTAAAAATGGAATCTGGGCCCGTGCCCAGACAAACAAAATGAGAATTTTGGGGGATGGGTCCTAGGATTCTGCACGAGATGTGGATTCTTCCGAGTAGACACATTCAAGTGTTTGAAAACTATGGTTATAGTGAAAGGAACATGGATTTTTGTTTTGTTTGGTAATTTTATAAATGAAAAATTTCAAACACACGCTTAAGTAGGGAAGGTAGTATAGTGAATCACCATTACCCAGTTTCTGCAGTTTTCAAAATTCTGTCACACTTATTTCATCAATCACCATTTTTCTTGCCAAAATATTTAAAAGTAAATCCCAGATATTGTCATTTCACCCGTACATATTTCAATTAGCATCTTTAAAAAAAAAAACAAAGAACATTTTCTTATATTACCACAATGGTGTTATCATGTCTAACAAAACTAAGAGGTCCTTGGTACCATTAATTCCCAGTTTATATTCAGATTCCCTGATTGTCTAAAACAATGTCTTTTTTACAGTTACTTTATTAGAATCTGGATCCAGACAAAGTCCACATGTTGCTTTTGTTTGTTTGGTCTTTTAAGTCTCTTTTTAATAAATAGAGCAGTCTTCTCCCCCATCTCTTCTAACCTCGATCCCTAATCCTGTCTGTCTCCGACCCATTGTTTTGTTGAGAAAACTAGGTCATTGGTACTGCACAGTGTTTCACATTCTGGATTTTCCTTTTGGTTTCCTTGTGATATCATTTAACTTGCTCCTGTATCTTACATATTCCCTGCTAGTTGATAGATCTAAAAGCTTATTTAAGTATTTAGAATTTTCAGTCAAGTATTTCATAGGTTGTATTTTCTTTTGCATCACATCAAGAGGCACATATATTTGGCTTGGCCCACCCTTAGTGATGCTAAGGTTGATCAGGGTGTTCAGGTGGTGGCAGCCTTTAATAATTTCCTTTGTAACATCCTTCATCATCCTGTCATCTAATGGTTTCATCCATTTTCTGATCTTTAGCTGAATCAGTTATTTCCTTAGAGATACCAAAATAATGATTTTCTCATTTTACCATTCTTTTCACATTTATTAAAAGGAATTCTTCTGTTTAGAGGACTTAAGAATTTTCACTAATCATTTATAGGACTGTTTGCTTACCATGAAATACAATTCATAAACAGGATTAATGCTTTAGTCTTTCTCTTTAATTGCAACTTTTCAGAGTAAGTTATTTGGAGCTTTAGTGTGATAGACATGGTATAGTTTGAGGGAAATTTAAGAAAGACCCTATTTACAAAGGTATAGACAATATTTAAAGAAATTCGTAGGGATAATGCAGTGCCCTGGGACTAGTAACAATGAGCTGCTATCACCTCTAGACCTGAAGGGACAAGAGAAGAGAGCAGTTGTGGAGGGTAGCTCTATGAAGAGGGCTATCTGACGGGCTGTGGTTTTAAGTAGAAGCATGTTGATCTGGCAGTAACGGAACTATGGGAATATACAGAGGGTGCCAAAAAATGTATACACATTTTAAGAAGGGAAAAAAAAGCTGTATTAAAATTGTCTTTATATATACTGATAGCAAAAGATGATACACAAGTCATGTGTATACATTTTTTTTTGGCACTCCCGGTATATTCCCTGCCCTTATTGGCCTTTCACCTTACAGTCTTCTGCTTGGTGTCCCATTGCCTGAAAAGCTAGTATGCAAAAGAACCCATAGACCAATTCTTAAGGGTCACCATACAAGATATAACCAGCATTTATTATTTATTTCTCTTTTAATTTTTGGCATTTTGGAAACCATTTAAAAATATATTTGGTGTGTTTCAGTCAATTTTTGTTATTTTTGCTGATGTTTCAGTTGTCCTATCTTTTACTAATGGGAGCCTCTTCATATTGACTCCCATATTATTTGTATATGATCCTAATAATCTTTGATAGAGCTTTCTTGTTTTTTTTGTATAATGAGATGCCCAGGCTCATCTTGTACATTTGTTGCCTCAAACTTAGAAATCAGCCACTTCTTTCCTAGTGGGGAATGATATTCTGATACCACAATCTGAATACTAGGAGTACTCAGTGCTACTGGGTTGAAATTGCTTCTTGTCCTTTTTAATGAATAGAGCTGTGAAATTTTATTTTTGAAAAGAAAAATGCTTTATACTGATAATTCCAATTTCTATTTATCATCACTTTGAGTTTGCATTTATTTTTTTACGTTAAAACTTTTAACACTAACAGAATTATGCATTTGTTTGAATTCCAAGAATGTGGGGATGGTATAGTGAAAGAAAAATTGAGTGGGGGAGGAGGATGTCTGAAGCCCTGAATTTTACACTCTAATTAACTCTGTAAATTGGAATTGAAAAATTGTATGGCCCTTTTGTGATATCCATTCTCTGAACCCTTGGTTTTCTTTAGGAGTGTAATACAGAATTTATTAATTGAAACCATCTTCAAATTAAGTTAGATACAAGCTTATTTAAATTCTCAACCTTATCAAGAAATTCTCCTTTGGATATATATTTTCTAGTTGTTCTTTCATTGATTGCTTAAATTTTACTACTTTAAAAAAAGTAGGACAACAAAAATGTTTTTCTGATTTTTATCATCCACTCTAAAAGTATTTATCTTTCACTCCAAAAGTATCTTATACTAATTGTATTTCCTCTGCATATTTCTAGTAATCTTGAGCCATGGAGACAATAATAGGATAGTGGTTAAGAGCATGGGCTCTGGAGTCAGACTATGTGATTTTTTTTTTTTCTTTTTAAAGTTTATTGGGGCAACAATTGTTAGTAAAGTTACATAGATTTCAGGTGTACAATTCTGTAATACATCATCTATATCTCACATTGTATGTTCACCACCCAGAGTCAGTTCTCTTTCCATCACCATATATTAGACCCCGTTTACCCTCTTCTAGAGCCCCGCTCCCCCCTTCCCTCTTAACCCTCTGGTAACCCCTAAACTATGGTCTATGTCTGTGAGTTTTTGTTCTTGCAGTTGTTTGTCTTGTTCTTTTGCTGTTTTCGGTTTATATGCCACATGTCAGTGAAATCATATGGTTCTCTGCTTTTTCTGTCTGACTTATTTCGCTTAGCATTATAATCTCAAGATCCATCCATGTTGTCACAAATGGTCCTATTTCATCTTTTCTTACCGCCAAATAGTATTCCATTGTGTGTATATACCATAACTTCTTTATCCATTCATCTATCGAAGGACATTTTGGTTGTTTCTATGTCTTGGCCACCGTAAATAAAGCTGCAATGAACATTAGAGCACACTTGTTTTTATGGATAAATGTTTTCAGATTTTTTGGGTAGTTACCCAGGAGAGGGATTGCTGGGTCATAAGGTAATTCTATTCGTAATTGTTTGAGGAACCTCCACACTGCCTTCCATAGCGGCTGCACCAGTCTGCATTCCTTTTTAATCGCATCCAAGCCAGCCACTTATTAGTCTTGTAACTTTGGGCAAAGTTCTTAACTTTTTTAGGACTCAAACACATCATCTCCAAACAGGATTAATCATGGACCTTTTTTTTTTTTAAACTTTTAAAATTTAAGTATGTTTTTCCAGGACCCATCAGCTCCAAGTCAAGTAGTTGTTTCAATCTAGTGGTGGAGGATGCAGCTCACAGAGGCCCATGTGGGGATTGAACTGGCAACCTTGGTCAGAGCACTGCGCTCTAACCAACTCAGCTAACCGGCCACCCCAATCATGGGGCTATTAGAAATATTAAATGTGATAATGCAGGCAATGTGCTTTGCATAGTTGCCAGCATTTAGTAAATTTTAGCTATCATTATCATCATTATATATGTCTTTATAACTTGTCCTGGGATAAGGACAGGATTATTTAGGTGTCCTGTGCTGATCAGGTGGATTATTTATTATCCACCTCCCTCCCCCGCCCCCCACTCCACAGGCTAGCTTTTTATTTAGTTGTGTGATCTTGGACAAGTTATCTAATGTCTTTGAGCCTGAATATATTTTATTTGCAAAATGAGAATTGTGAAAATACATCATAGGTTTTAATTATGAGAATTAAATGAAATAATTTATATGTAAGTGCCATAGTTTCATTCAGTGTTAATAGTAACTGCTTTCCTTGCTTTTCTGTTATAGGTTTGATGAAGGTTCAGCTGTAGTTAGAAATAATACTTGGAAACTTGTGAGAAAAATAGAATGGGATTCTTTATTTGAAATATTTCTTGAATCTGATCTTTGCTTTTTTAACCCAACATTCTTGGATTAGTGGGACACCCTAACAGTTTTCCAGTATAATCCATACTATATCTTTCTTTTTCTTAACTGTAGTCGTGTTAGTTTACCTGTTTTCTTAGTCTTAATTCCTACCATTCTCCAAAATTCGAGATTATCTGTTCCAAGTGCATTTTCACTTTCTACAGCATGTTGCCTGCTCTTTCCTGCCTTTGCTCTTACAGTTCCAGGCCTTAGGTCTCCCTTTGAGTTCACTCCTATGTCTTCCTCACCAATTTTCTCATCTTTATTGTCTAACATAAGTTACAACTGTGTTTTCTTTTCTGAACTCCTACAGTATTTATAATCTGTCTCATGTAGTTTAGAACTTGATCACAGCTATCTTGTATAAGTCTGTCTTGAGTGTTAGTCTTACCTCTACTGAGAATTCCTTGAGGGCTTAGCATAATTCTGGATATTATTGTAAAGTTAATGTTTGTTGATTGTTGTGAATGATTATTCCCACCACCCCCATTCCCCTTTTCTTTCCCTCTGAATTCGTTAGGACTCTGTCAGTTATATGTGATAGAACTCAGCTTGAATTTTCTCAGGCAGAAAGAATTTATAGATTCAGGGAAACCAAATCTCATTAAAAGTAAGACTCAGTGGAACTTCAGTAAGAGCTGCAACTTTGGGCTCAAATGCAAGCAAGGCTCTCTCTTTATTCTCCTATTTTTTTTTTTGTTGTCTTTTCTGTAGATTGGTGTTAGTCATCTGTGGAAAATATGGCTGCCCAGAGCACTGGAACTTTATTATCTAACAGCTCCAACTTAGCCACTGACTTCAAATCTTTGAGTCTCAAATCCAAAGCTCTGGAGCAAAAGATTCATTGGTTCAGCTTGGGTCAGGTGCCTACCCCTCAACTAATCACTTGTGATAAGGAGAGTAAGATCACGTGTGAACTATGAGAATTGGGGGAGGCCGTTCCCAGGAAAATGAAGGCCGAGGGACAAGGCAGACAAGAACAGTACTACCCTTCTCCCTTTCCTCTTTTCTTTGACCTCTGATAAGTCACTTAAAGTCTTCAATAGCTGAGTCCTCAATTTGTAAAATGGAGTTAATAATAATTTACTTGAGAGCATGATGGTGAGCATTAAATGTGATAGTCTATAAAGCAGAATTTTAAACCTCAGAAAAACAATAGTGTAAGCTAATGATAAATGGCTGCTCCTTGGTTCCTTTTGCCCTCATACCCTGTGCTCATCTGGCCTGGCCCCAAAATTTTTTTGCCTCTAGTTGCTTTTCCTGACCCTACAGGATGCTAACTGGCCTTTTGGCATTACCTTACTCAGCCCCCTGCCTCATGGAGGAAGTTACTAACATCACATAGCTTTTCTCAGATAGTTTTAGGGTACTTATTCTAATGAAATGAATTATAATTATAATGTAAGTAAAATCAGTGGGCTTGTTTTGTAATTGTAGTGTTCATGCTCAGTCCCTTTGCCCACCTTCTCGCAGTAGTTGCCGAGTAACTGCTGACTTTAGTGACTTGAATGCCAAAGGCCCATAGAGATTTCTGCTCATTTCACCTACATTAATTAAGAATCTTTTGATTGTAAAGGACTGAAAACGCAACCCAAAACAGCTTTAACAATAAAGAATGTTTATTGCCTCTGAATACTTCATAGGTAGACTCTAGCTTCAGGAATCTTTTTCTCAGGGCTCAAATGATGTGACTGGGAGCTGGTTTTTCAGTCTGCTGCTTTAGTATTGTCTCCTTTCTCAGAGACACAATTCCTTGTGGTTGTAAGACGGCCAGTAGCTTCTAAGACTACTTGTTCAGGTACAATGGGAAGAAAATGTCTTTCCTTGTAACTTTCTAATAGAGTTTCTTCTAACTGATCTGGCCAATTCAGTTCATATGCCATATCTGAACCAATCCCAGTGGTCAGAAGAATGGTATGCTGATAAGCATAGACCTTCATCATGTACTCCAGTCTCAGAATTGGGGGTGAGTCAGCTTATACCAAGATATGTAGAGTTATATGATGGAAGGGGTGGAAATTGGAGTTCTGCTACCAAGAGAAAGGTAAATGACATCCTGGGCAGTCCCAAACAACAAATATCCACTACATTAGGTAGAGACTCCTCAATCAAAGAAACCCAAGTAATGATAATAGTTTATTCTTATCTTTTTTTGAAAATGACTTTTTTACTCAATTGTTAAGTTATCTGACATTAGAATTAGAATAGGTATTGCCAACTAATTGCCAAAGATAGCTAATTTAAGACCAGATAACATTTGGTCCTTTAATGGAAGGATTCCTGTATGCTGCTTGGCCTTAACGATACATCTTTGGATAATGAAGTGAAAGATTTCAAATGCCTCTTCATGGACCAGTCACATAAAAACCAAATACAGGTTCCTCTGGCTTCACTATACCCCTAACATATGAGAATTGGAGTTGGCAGATGTAGTATGCTGAAATTTGTATTCTTCACAAGGCCTAGGTGATTGCATAGCCAGGTGTGGGAAGGACGGAATAGTTGCCAACTAAGCTCATTATGCCTCCTCCATGTATCTTATTTGGGAAGCTGCTGTTAGGAAAACAATATAAATTGAAGTAGGATTGGATGGTAAAACTTCCCTCTTATTTAAGAAAATTTTTTCTCATTTTTAAAAAATGATTTAAGGAAAAAGGGTTATGTGAAAGAGAATGAGTATTTTATGAAAAAGCTGGTTTGTTTTATTTGGTTACTCTGATTTTGGGGGGAGGGAGAAGGGAAATAATATTTGATAAAGAATCCAAAAAAGTGTTACCCCCAGTCATCATCATGACTCCCTAGTACCATGTTCCTTTGACTGTCAAAAAGAAAGGACCTGCTATTTTGTTAGGAACTTATGAAGAAACTGTTTAAATGTGAACGGGCTATAAAAGAATAGTTACTATGTTTAAAAAAACCTTTCTTTACAAATTTAAAAGAGATTAAAATTTATTGTTTCTATGAGATTCATTTTTTCCCCTAAATGAAAACACATCTTGATTATTTAGATATCTCTTGGAAGAGAGGTCCCGGATAGCGCATTAGGTAAATGCTATGCTTACTGTATCCCAGGATCACATCAAAATTACAAATAAATTATAGAATAATCACCCTCAAGAATCATCTGAAGACTGGCTGAACAGATCTCCTATAAATAAGGATATAAAGATGAGGCCACATTGAGACTGGTAGGAGGGGTGGAGATGCAAAACGGGCGGGCCCCAAACAACCGATAGTGGTTGAACGCCAGGAGCAACACCTCGGTGGTGGAGCTTCCCCCTGAAGAGGGAGAGGTCCCAGGCCCACACCGGGCTCCCCAGCCCAGGGGTCCTGTGCTGGGAAGAGGAGTTCCCATGGCACCTGGCAGTGAAAATCAGCGAGGACTCTGTCTGCCTTGCCTGGTGGGATGGTGGGTATCTGGAAACCCAGACGCCTTCTTGTAGAACTGGCACATGGACTTGGTCTCTTGTGGGCAATCATCTGGTCTCTGGTGGAGAGGTGGCAGCTCAGGGAGGCCAGGAGCATGCAGGGAAGTATTGAGTTGTATGGCTGTGGTGTGGGAGCAGGAAGGACAGGAGCCATTGTTGTCCCTGTGTGGAGCCTGACACACATGTGGCCTACAGAAGGGTGCCATATTTTCAGTGGTAAGCCCTCCCCCAAAGGGCCAAGTCTGGGACCACATTGGTCTGGTGGAATCCACATGTGTACTGCCTTGGTGATGCTCTGGATCCCTGCTCCCCCACCCCCTTTGCACAGCTGGTGCTACATTACCTGGGAAACTCTTGATTGCTGGGCTGCTAGCCCCCGACCCACAGGCTGCAGAAGCCTGTTTGCAGTGGGTGGACGGCCTGATGCAGCCAAGGAAGTGTTTGCTTGTGGGCAGTAACCCAAGACCTGCACTGCAACATCTCTTGGGCAGCTCTTGGGAACCTGCGGGCCTGAGGTGAGTGGTGGCTGGCTGTGGTGTTCTCAGAGTGTTTTTGCAGGGTGCTTGTGGGCCCAGCACTGGTGTGGGAGCCAAGACTGCATTGAATTTGTAGAAACTACTGACCACACTCTTTAGCTCCCTGGAACCTTGCCCTGCCCACTTAGAGGTCACTCTGAGCATCTGGGTGGCCATTGCTGCTCCACAAGCTGCAGAGGCCTTTTACAGCAGCAGACAGTCCATGACAGCCTGGGGAGATTTTGGTGGTGGATAGTGACCCAAAACCTGTGCCGCAGCCACTCTTGGGCAGCTCTCAGGTATTTGCAAGCCTGGTAGTAGCTGGTGTTCTAAGGACATTGAGCGAAGTGGTGGACAGATCAACACTGCCCTGAGCTGAGCGGTGGCTGGCTGCGGTGTTCTCAGGGTGCTGTCCAAAGTGGTCACAGGCCAGGCACTGGCGTAAGAAATGAATCTGCATTAACTTTGTAGAAACCACTGGTCATGTCTTGTGACTCCCTTGAACTTCACCATGCCCAGCTCGTGCTGCATTGCTGAGGGCACTCTCAACCCTGGGTCAACCAGTCCACCCCATGCACCTAATGAGGCTCTTTGAATGGCTGGATCTTATGGACAACTGGCGGGCGGAAATAGGCCTAGGGAGCCCTAGACCTTTTGCCAAGCTGCCCCAGGCACACTATTGGTGACAGGTAGCCTTGGTTCACAGAGACGCCACCCCCACATGCTTCCAGGTCCAGCACAAGCAGCAGCCAACCACATACAGCTTTGTGGTTCCTACCAGGCAGCCGCAGGCTGGGAATGGGCAAGGCTGAAATTGGCCCGCATGGGAGCCCCTCCCAATGGACATCAGAAACAGCACACCTAGAGGCCAGCTTCAGACCATACCGGAGCACTACCTGGTTAGCCCCACAAGTGGCACACACAAAAGGGGGGATCTCAACAGGCACAAGAGCCCATAGGGGCAAAGCCTCCTCTGAGGGTCAGCCTCCACATAGTAGCTCATACACTTAGGGCGTAGCCAGTCCTCACAGTTAGTCAGCCTGGGAGTCAGTCCCATCCATTGACGCACCAGAAGCAATCACGGCTTAGCTACAACAGGAGAACACACAACACACAAGGGACACTTCTGGAACACACACACAGGAAATCAGGGAGACTGTGTAATTGGACTACACAGAATACATACTGCATGAAGCCACCCAGCAAAGACTGAGAGACACAGGAGATCTACCTAATACATACCAGAAAGGACAAACAGAGCAGCAGCCAGAATGAGGAAACAAACAAACAAACAAACAAAACATGTCCCAAATAAAAGAATAGGAGAAATCTCCAGAAATGGAACTAAATGAAGTGGAGGCAACTAACCTACCAGAGACAGTGTTTAAAACACTGATTATAAGAATGCTTAAGGAACTTAGAATTTCAACAAACATATAGGAAGCATAAAGGACAAAGAAGCCATAAAAAAGAACTCATCAGAAATAAAGAATACAATAACTGAAATGAAGAATACCCTAGGAGGAATTACCAACAGATTAGATGAAGCAGAGTATCGAATCAGTGATTTACAAGACAAGGTAGCAGAATACACCCAATTGGAACAGCAAAAAGGAAAAAGAAGAAGAAATAATGAAGATAGTTTAAAGGACTGCTGGGTCAACATCAACTGTAACAACATTCACATCATAGGAGTACCAGAAGGAGACGAGAGGGAGCAAGGGATTGAGACCTTATTTGAAGAAATAATGATGGAAAACTTCCCTAACCTGTTGAAGGAAATTTACACACAAGCCCAGGAAGCACAGAGAGTCCCAAACAAGATGAACCCAAACAGGCCCACACCAAGACACATCATAATTAAAATGGTAAAGGTTAAAGACAAAGAATTCTAAAAGCAGCAAGAGAAAGACAACTGCTCACACACAAGGAAACTGCCATAAGACTATCAGCTTATTTCTCAACAGAAACTTTGCAGACCAGGATGGAGTGTTGGGAAATATTCAAAGTGATGAAAAACGGTCCCATAACCAAGACTGCTCTACCCAGCAAGGCTAACATTTAAAATTGAAGGAGAGATAAAGAGCTTCCCACATAAGAAAAAGCTAAAGGAATTCATTACCACCACGCCAGTGTTACAGGAAATGTTAAAAGGACTTCTTTTGGCAGAAGAAAGGAGAAAACAGATTAATGAAGATCAAAAACACAAATAATAAAATGGTAATAACTTTGTATATCAATAATCACTTTAAATGTAAATAGATTAAATGCTCCAATCAATAGACATAGGGTAGCTGAGTGTATAGAAAACACGACCCATACATATGCTGCCTACAAGAGACCCAACTTAGATCAGAAGATACACAGTAAAAGTAAAGGGATGGGAAAAGATATTTCACACAAATGGAAACAAGAAAAAATCTGGGGTATCAATACTTACATCGGACAAAATAGTCTCTAAAGTGAAGACTCTAATAAGAGACAAAGAAGGACATTACATAATAATTAAAGGATCAGTCTCACAAGAGGACATAACCCTAGTAGACATGCATGTACCCAGCATAGGAGCACCTAAATATATAAAACAAATACTGACTGACATAAAAGCACAGATCAACAGTAACACAATCATGGTAGGGGACTTTAACACCCCACAGGCACCAATGGACAGGTCTTGCAGACAGAAAATCAACATGGAAACAGCAGCCTTAAATGACACACTAGACCAGATGGATTTAATTGATATTTTTAGAGCAGCAGAATATACATTCTTTTCATGTGCACATGGAACATTTTCCAAGATAGAGCACATGTTAGGCTACACAACAAGTCTCAATAAAGTTAAGAAGATTGAAATCATATCAGGTATCTTCTCTGACAGTGGTATGAAACTAGAAATCGATTTCAAGAGACAAACAGAAAAACACACAAACACATGGAGACTGAATAACATGCTGCTAAATAATGAATGGGTCAACAATGAGGTCAAGGAAGAAATCAGAAGATACCTTGAGACAAACGAAAATGAAAACACATGATCCAAAGTCTTTCAGACACAGTGAAAGCAGTCCTGAGAGGGGAGTTCGTAGCAATGCAGGCCTACCTAAAGAAACAAGAAAAAAATCTCAAATCAGCAGTCTATATCTTTACACGTAAGGGAACTGGAAAAAGAACAAGCAAACAAAGCCCAAAGTGAATACAAGGAAGAATATAATAAAGATCAGAACAGAAATAAATGAAATAGAGACTAAAGAAACAATACAAAAGATCAATGAAACCAAGAGTTGTTTTTTTTAAAGATAAAACTGACGAACCTTTAACCACACTTATCAAGAAAAAAAAAGAGGACCAAAATAAAATCAGAAATGAAAGAGAAGTGACAACTGACACCACAGAAATACAAAAAATTTTAAGAAAATACTATGAGCAGCTATACGTCAACAAATTGGACAATCTAGAAGAAATGGATAAATTCCTAGAAGCATACAATCTTCCAAAGCTGAATTAAAAACAAACAAACAGAAATTCTGAACAGATCGGTTACTACCAATGAAATTGAATCTGTAATCAAGAAGCTCCCAACAAACAAAAGCCCTGGACCAGATGGCTTCACAGGTGAACTTTACAAAACATTCAAAAAAGAATTAACACCTATTCTCCTCAAACTATTCCAAAAAATCCAATAGGAGGGAAGACTCCCAAGCTCATTTTACGAGGCCATCATTACCCTGATTTCCAAAACCAGACAAAGACATTACAAAAAAAGAGAACTAAAGGCTGATTTCCCTAATGAATATAGATGCAAAAGTCCTCAACAAAATATTAGGAAACCAAATTCAGCAATACATTAAAATGATCAAGTGGGATTCATTCCTGGTATTCAAGGTTGGTTCAATATCTGCAAATCAATTAACATGATACATCGTGTAAACAAAATGAAAAATAAAAATCATATGGTCATATCAATAGAAGCAGAAAAACCATTTGACAAAATCCAGCATCCATTTATCATAAAAACTCTCAGCAAAGTGGGAATAGTGGCAATATATCTCAACATACAATAGTAAAGTCCATATGTGACATACCCACCGCTAGCATCATACTCAATGGAGAAAAGCTAAAAGCATTCCCCTTAAGATCAGGAAGAAGAAAGGATGCCCACTTTCACGACTTTTACTCAACAGAGTACTGGAAGTCCTAGCCACAGCAGTCAGACAAGAAAAATAAATAAAAGGCATCCAAATTGGAAAGGAGGAAGTAAAATAGTCATTATTTGCAGATGACATGATTAATATATATATAGGGGACCCTAAAGATTCCACCAAAAAAACTTATAACTGGTAAATGAATTTAGTAAAATAGCAGGATACAAAATTAATATTCAGAAATCAATTGCATTTTTATGCACCAATAACGAACTATCAGAAAGAGAAATTAAAGAAACAATCCCGTTTACAATTGCATAAAAAAAATACTTAGGAATAAATTTAACCAAGGAAGTAGAAGACCTGTACTCAGAAAATTATAAGATATTGACTAGAGAAATGAAAGACGATACAAATAAATGGAAACATACACCGTGCTCATGGATAGGAAGAATTAATATAGTTATGTGTCCATACCAGTCAAAGCAATATATAGATCCCATACAATCCCTATCAAAATAACCAATGACATTTTTCACAGAATCAGAACAAATAATTTTAAAATTTATATGGAATCACAAAAGACCTTGAATAGCCATGGCAATTCTGAGAAATAAGAACAAAGCAAGAGGTATCACACTACCTGATATCAAATTATACTATGTGGCTCAAAAGAGCATGGTATTGTCAGAAAAACAGATACATAGGTTAATGGAACAGAATAGAGAGCCCAGAAATAAATCCATACCTATATGGTCATTTAATCTATGACAAAGGAAGAAAGAATATACATTGGGGTAAAGACAATCTATGTGATAAATGGTGGTGGGAAAATTGGTCACCTTCTTATGCCATATACAAGAATAAAATAAAAAAGGATTAAAGACTTAAATATAAGACCTGAAACCATAAAACTCCTAGAAGAAAATATACAAAGTAAACTCTTAGACATTACCCTTAGTAATATTTTTACGACTTATCTCCTCAGGCAATGGAAACAAAAGTAAAAATAAATGGGACTACATCAAACTAAGTTTTTTCACAGCCAAGGAAACCATCAAAAAAAATGAAAGACGTCCTACTGAATGGGAGAAGGTATTTGACAATGACACATCTGATAAGGGGTTAATATCCAAAATTTATTTAAAAATTCATGCAACTCAACATCCAAAAAAAAAACCAAACCCACAAACCCCCCCCAACAATCTAATTTTAAAATAGCCAGAGGACCTGCATAGGTATTTCTCCAAAGAGGACATATAAATGGCCAACAGACATATGAAAAGATACTTAACATCACTAATCATCAGAAAAATTCCAAGTAAAAACCACAGTGAGATACCACCTCACTTCCGTCAGAATGGCTATCATCAATAAATCACCAAACAAGTGCTGGTGAGGATGTAAAGAAAAGGGAACCCTCGTGTACTGCTGGTGGGATTGCAGATTGGTGCAGCCACTATGGAAATCAGTATGAGGTTCCTCAAAAACTTAAAAGTACAACTTCTGGATATTTATCCAAAGAAATCCAAAACACCCATTTGAAAAAATACATGTATTCCTATGTTTACTGCAGCAATGTGCACAATAGCCAAGCTATAGCAACAACCGAAATGCCCA
The DNA here is from genome assembly GCF_057876585.1 of Rhinolophus sinicus. Classification (NCBI taxonomy): domain Eukaryota; kingdom Metazoa; phylum Chordata; class Mammalia; order Chiroptera; family Rhinolophidae; genus Rhinolophus; species Rhinolophus sinicus. Next base: position 75,969,206 of record NC_142504.1, on the reverse strand, counting down.
TCAATACACCTGAAACCTATGTAACTTTGTTAACAATTGTCACCCCAGTCAACTTTAATTTAAAAAAAAGAGAGAAAAAAAAGAAATGCCCATCAGTAGACGATTGGATAAAGAAATTGTAGTACATTTATACAATGGAGTATTTACTCTGCAATAACAAAGATGAAATCATACCATTTCCAACAACATGAATAGACCTAGAGGATGTTATGCTCAGTGAAATAAATTAGACTGAGAAAGACAGATACCATATGAGGGGTAGTAGACTTGGGTTTATCACTTTGTGAGGTGTGTAAATATCTAATTATATTGTTTTGTATACCTGGAACTAATTATAAATTAAAATTAAGTTAAATTAAAAAAATAGCTCTTGGGCTTTGGAGCTATTATATTTTGAGATACTGATTTTTAACCTACAAGCTCCATGAAAGAAGATATCTGATTGTCTTGTTCATTGATGTGTAACTTGTTCCTGGAGCAATGCCCGGTATATTGAAAGTTTTCAATAAATATTTGTTTATTGTTAAATTACTAGAAAACGTCTTATGTTTGTTTCTGACAGAAGTGAAGAATGGCTAACATAATGTTAAGAGATAATGATAAATTGGTAATTTGTTTAAATCTAAGCTGTATCTATTCTAGGGGGATAACATTTTAAAACTACAAGTGGGGCAGCTGGTTGGCTCAGTTGATTAGAGTTCAGTGTTCATAATAACACCAAGGTCGATGGTTTGATTCCCACATGGGCCAGTGAGCTGTGCCCTCCACAACTAGATTGAAAACAATGACTTGGAGCTAATGGGTCCTGGAAAAACACACTGTTCTCCAATATCCTCACATCTCCCCCACCCCCCCAAAAAAAAAACAACTGCAAGTGGTCTATATAAAGATAATTGTTTTCCCTCTCCTGATATCTCTGAATTTTGGATGAGGGACCAAAAGCCAATAATATTCATTTTTATAAAACTTTGCACATTTATCATTTAGTCTTTACACTGATATCGTGAGCTGAGTTAGGCAGGTATTATTCTCACTTTGTATGTAAAACTAAACTTTATAAAGGTAAATGAATTGCCTAACAGCATATAGTCGGTAAATGACAGACTTTCTGATTCTTTGCCCGCAGTATAGTGGAAAGAGCACCAAAGTTGTAAATTAACATGCCACAAAGAGAAGTGTTTCCATTTAGGACAGTGCTTTGTACACAGAATGCACTAAATGAAAAATATTTAATTGACTGAAAAGCGTTGAGAATTGATAAAGAATAGAATGGGGAAGATGAGATATGAAGTAGTAGGGAAAAAAATCTTAGTGTTTAATGACTGGGTTGGAGGGAGAAGGTAAGTCCTGTGATATTTTATCTTCGAAGCAGTGGTCTAGGACTTGACTGGATGAGGGATGGGAGCCAGTTCTTTGACCAAACCTGCAGTGTATTGCAAGGTTCAAATAGCTGCCTGCTAAAACATACCTTTGTTGAATTTGACATGTGTGGAAAGTGAGTGTTGGTAGGCAATCTAAGCTATGATGCATGGTGATATGAAGTAGAATAAAATGAACAGTTACAATGGTGATTAATGACGTCATCATGCACATAATTTAACAATAGACAATAGTAGCATTTTACTGAATTGGTATGAAGTAAGATATGGGATGACTTTGGGAAAATGTTAAAAAAAAATTAATATCCCTATAGTTGGTGAATGGATTACTGTCCTATAACAGAATTGAATATTCATCAGGGACTGGGGAGGGAATAGGAGAGTGACTACGAAGAGGTATGAGGGAACATTTTGGGTGATAAGAGTGTTCTGTATCTTGATTGCGGTGGTGGGAGTAGTGGTTATGCAACTATATATTTGTCAAATTCATAGAACTATAAACCTAAAAAGGATGAATTTTACTTTACATAAATTATACTCCAATAAACCTGACTTAAAAAAGGAAAAAGTACTTATTTGGTGAAGGGATTAATGATCCAATGACAGAACTGAACATTTGTTTGTTACTGTCAGTAATATGGCTTCTGAATATGAATGATGTGTTTGTCTGTATATGGCTTTACTTATGTGTATCTATTTGTGACTTGGGAAGGACCTGTGCTGACTGGATTTTGAAGTATGACTGTTGGAAAACAACTGATAATATTTGTGGCCAGTAATAAAATTAGAGCTTTTAGGTATAAATTAGAATTTTGGAAAACTTGTATCTGGTATCTGAACTTGACAGCTTCCCAATGCCTAAAGACATTCCTCATGGGGTTGGTGGAAACATTAATAAATGTTATTTTTCAATATTATATGATGAATGTGTCAGTGTTTGAAAGCGTTCATAATTCATTGAGCCAAAATTTTCTAAATGACTTGTATGATGTTATAAAATAATCTGTGACTGAAAGATCCACTCAGAGTGCAAAATATATTTTGTTGGAAAGTGAGTGCAAAAAGTTCATTGACACAGATTCAGATTCTTTATTACAACTAACCTTTAAGAAGCACCTCTTGTCAAACTAGGTGTAGTAGCAAACAACTTCCACAATTATCTGAAAATGCTATTAATATACTCTTCCCTTTTCCAACGACGTATCTATCTGAAGTCAGATTTTCTTACTTAAATCAAGACAGTGTATTGCAACAGATTGTAGATGAGAGTCCAGTTGTCTTCTGTTAAGCCGGACAAAAGAGATTTATAAAAGTGTAAAATAATACCATTCTTATCAATTAAAAAGTTTTCCTAAAAATATGTTGTTATATTAATATGTAATGGATTTATTTTTAAAAGTCCATTCTGATGATTTGTCTTCTAATCTGTATATTAAGACTATTAATATGTAATATAATTGGGGTTTAAGTCTCCCTTTTTGTGCTTCTTCACTTTGTTTTTATTTCCTTTTTCTTGCCTTTTGGGTTGTTTAAAAAACTTTTAGTATTCCATTTTAATTCATCGATTGTGTTTTTGATTTTATCTTTTGTATAATTTTTTTAATGACTGCTGTTATAGGAATTTTAATATACATAATTAACTTTTCACAGTCTACCTGGAATTGTTATGTTACCACTTCATATGCAATGTAGAAACCTTACCAGTATATAGGCCCCTTTATCCTCCCCTTTATGTCGTAGTTGTCTTATGGATTAAAACTATATACATTGAAAACCCCATCGGAAAATGTTACAATTTTTACTTTCAACTGTCAAAATTTTTTTAAATAACTCAAAGGAGAATAGATACTTACCATGTCTGTTGCTCTTCTTTCTTGCCTCACATTCCAAGTTTCCCTCTCCTATCATTTCCCTTCTGTCTGAAGAATTTCCTTTAGGAGTTTTTTGGTTTTGATTTTGTTCTTTAAGTAGTTCTTTTACAGTAGGTCTGCCGGCTGTGAATTCTCAGAGCTTTCCTTCCTGTCAGAATGGTTTTTATTTCATTTTAATTCCTAAAGGATATTTTCAGTGGCTATAGAATTCTGGATTGACAGTTCTTTTCCTTTGATCGACATTTTAGAAATGCTGTTCCACTTCTTTCACGTTGATTTCTAATGCGAGATCGTTAGAGGTTTCACGTTGTTTCTAATGAGAGATCGGCAATTATTCAATCAGTCTTCCTCTGTAAGTAATGTGCCATTTTTCTTTGGTTGTCCTCAAGATATTTTCTTTGTCTTTGTTTTTCAGCAGTTTGATTATATGTGTGGAAGTGGATTCCTTTAGGTTTATCCTTTTGGGATTTGCCGAGCTTCTTGAATCAGTAGGATTATATTACATCTTTCAGCAAACATGGGGAGTTTTCAACTTTTGCTTCTTCAGATATTTTGCTGCACCATACTCTCCCTCCTGTCCTTTTGGGATCTGATGACACAAATGTTCCAGCTTTGGTATCATCCCACAGGTACCTGGAGCCCTGATAATTTAAAAACAAAATTATTTTTTCTCTTCGATGTTAAGGTTGAGTAATTTCTACTGATACATCTTTGAGTATACTGAATCTTTTCTCTGTCATCTCCATGTTGCTATTGAGCTTATCGAGTGAGTGTTTTTTTTATTTTGGTTATTTTATTTTTCCATTGAATTCTTTTTTTTTTTTTTTAATTGCTTACACTATCTTCCATTAAGTTCCAGAGTGCCCTTATTTTTTGGAGCATTTTAATAGCTGCTTTAAAAACCATTGTCAGATAATTGTAATCTGTGTGTCATTTTGGCATTGGCATCTGTTGTTTGTCTTTTTAGCTGTTTTGAATGACAGATTCACAAGAAGTTGCTAATATATTGCAGAGAGGTCCAGTGTGCCCTTCACTCAGTTTCCCCAAATGGTTACATTTTGTGTAATTATAGTACAGTATTAAACTCAGGAAATTACAGTTGATTCATTGTGAGTAAAGTTCTGTCATTTTTCACATGTATAGATTCCTGTAGCCTATAATACAATCAAGTTACAGAACTATTCTATCACCACAAAGATCTTCGTTTTACTCCTCCATAGTCATAACCCCCAACCCCTCACATCCCTAACCCATAGCAACTACTAATCTGTTCTCCTTCTCTGTAATTTTATCATTTGAAGAATGAAATCATACAGTATGTGACCTTTTTAGATTTTTTCCACTCATCATAATGCCTCTGAGATAATCCAAGTTTTTGCATATATCAATAATTCATTACTTTTTATAGCAGAGTATTATTGCATTGTATGGATATACTGCTGTTTATTTAGCCATTCACCTATTGAAGATAATTTTTGTTGTTTCCTCTTTTTAGCTATTAGAGATAAAGCTGCTGTGACCTTTCACGTGCAGGTTTTTGCATGGACAGTGTTTTCATTTCTCTGGGATAAATGCCCATGAATGCAAATGCTAGGTCATGTGATACTTGCTACAAACTATTTTGATTCGTGGCCCTACCATTTTATATAGCCAACTGCGAAGTGTGAGAAATCTAGTTTCTCTGCATCCTCATCAGTATTGGTATTGTAACTACTTTTTGTATTATTGTTTTTTCTTTTTAGTGAAATGTATCAAAATTTGGAAGACCTGTGTAACTCAGAGGGTCTATATTTTCCAAATGACCAATGCATGATGTTACACAATCTATTCAAAGTGTCAGATAAACCCCTGGATTTTAATGAAATAGAATAGGAATTAATTGATATTTTTTCAGGTTCCACATTGCAGCTAACCTTTAAGATATTACCATGTGTTGAGTTTTGGTGTAGTATCAAAGAAAAATATCTACAATTATTTGAAAGCTAAAATATTGCTCCCTTTTCCAACTCTGTGAGGCCATATTTTCTTCATATACTTCAACCAAAACAGCATATTGAAACTGAATGCAGAAGTAGAAATGAGAATCCAGGTGTTTTCTATTAAGGTGTCTTCATGTTAGTTATTTTAATGGATGTATAGTGATATAATGATTTAAATTTACATTTATTTAATGGCTAATGATTTTGAATATTTTTAATATGCTTATTTACCATCAGTGCATCCTCTTCGGTGAAATGTCTGTTTATATCTTTTGCCCATTTTAAATCAGGTTGATTTATATTGTTGAGTTTTGAGAGTTCTTCAAGTATTCTAGTGTGTGTAGTTTGCAAAATTTCCCCCCCAGTATTTGGCTTGTCTTTTCATCCTCTTACCTGGCTCTTTTGCAAAGCAAAAGTTGTTAACTTTGACAAAGTGTAGTGTGTCAGTTTTTTTCTTGCATGGATCGTGCTTTTTGTTTCATGTCTCAGAAGTCTTCACCAAGTCATAGGTCTCAAGATTTTACCCGGATTTTTTCCCCTAAAAACTTTGTTTAAAATTTAAATCAGTGACCCAATTTGAGTTAATTTTTGTATGAGATAGGAAGCTTAGGTTGAGCTTTATTTTTTCGTATGGATATCTAATTCTGCAGCACCATCTGTTGAAATGACTCTTCCCCCATTGAATTGTTTTTGTATTTTGTCCTGGGTCGTGGGTCTATTTCTGGGTTCTCTGTTCTGTTTCATTGATCTATATGTCTGTCCTTTCATGAATAGCACACTGTCTTGATTATTATAGCTATATAAGTCTTAAACTGGGGTACAACTATTCCTCCACATTATTCTTTCTCAAACTTTTTTTAGCTTTTCTAGTTCCTTTGCTTTTCCATATAAATTTTAGAAAAATCTTGCCTATAGTGACAGAAATTTTTGCTGGGATTTTCTAAGAACTGTGTTTAACCTAGATAACTATTTTTTTTTTTTTTTTTTTTTAAGATTTTTTTTTTGGGGGGAAGGAGAACAGGACTTTATTGGGGAACAGTGTGTACTTCCAGGAGTTTTTTCCAAGTCAAGTTGTTGTCCTTTCATTCTTAGTTGTGGAGGGCGCCCCTCAACTCCAGGTCCAGTTGCTTGTTGCTAGTTGCAGGGGGCGCAACCCACCATCCCTTGCGGGAGTCGAACCGGCAACCTTGTGGTTGAGAGGACGCGCTCCAACCAACTGAGCCATCTGGGAGCTCAGTGGCAGCTCATCTCAAGGTGCCGTGTTCAATCTTAGTAGCAGGGGGCAGAGCCCACCATCCTTTGCCAGAGTCACGGAGTTGAACCCGCAGCCTTGTGGTTGAGAGCCCACTGGCCCATGTGGGAGACAAACGGGTGTTAGGAGCACAGAGCTCCAACTGGCCGAGCCACCGGGCCATTCCCCTAGATATTAATTTTGGGAGAATTGGCATCTCTACTGTGTGGAATCCTCCCGTCCATGAATACCATAGGTGTCTCCATTTATTTACATCTTTTTTCGTTTCTTCGATCAGTGTTTTGTAGCTTTCAGCTCATTTTGTTAGATTTATACCTAAATATTTCTTTTTTTATTTGAGTAAATGTAAGTGGTGTGTTTTTAATTTTGGTTTCCTCATGTTTATTGCCAATATATAGAAATACAGTTGATTTTTGCATGTTGATATTATGGCTTAGGACCTGTGGAACTCAATAATTCTAGGTGTTTTTGTTTGTATTTTGTAGCTTCCTTGGGATTTTCTGCATAGACAATCATATAATCTCTAAATATGGACAGTTTTATTTCCTCCTTTCTGGTCTGTATACCTTTTATTTCCCTTACTTACTTTATTGAGCAGGCTATGAATTCCAGTGCTATATTGAATGAGTGGTGAGAGGACATCTTTGCCTTGTTCTTGATTTTTGAGGGAAAACATAGTCTTTCACCATTAAGAATGATGTTAGGTTTAGGTTTTTTTGTAGATGTTCTTTATAAGTTGAGGAGGTTCACCTCTATTCCTAGTTTTCTGAGAGCTTTTCTCGTGAGTGGGTGTTAGCTTTTGTCAGATACTTTTCCTGCATCTGTTATCATGTGATTTTTTTTTTCTTCTTTAGCCTGTTCCTGCAGTGAATTATATTGGTTGGGTTTTTTTTTCACTTTTTAAAAATTGAGATATAATTAAGATATAACAGTAAATTAGTTTCAGGTGTATAACAAAATGCTTTGATATTTGTTTATATTGAACAGTGATCACCACAATAAGTCTAGTTAACACCCATTACCACGCAGTTACAATTTTTTCTTGTGATGAGAACTTTTAAGATTTACTCTCTTGGCAACTTCCATATGTACAAAATAGTATTATTAACTGTAGTCACCACGCTGTACATTATATTCCCATGACTCATTTATTTTATAACTGGAAGTTTGTGCCTGTTGACCACCATCACCCATTTTGCCCACAACCCTGCCAACCTTTGCCTCTAGCAACTACCAGTTTGTTCTCTTTATTTGTGAGTTCATTTTTTTGTTTTGGGGATTTTAAAGAATTTTTAATTTAATGTAAAGTGAAATCATATTTCACATATAAGTGAAATCATACAGTATTTGTCTTTCTTTTTCTGACTTGTTTCAATTAGCATAATACCCTTATGTTCTATCCATGTTGTTGCAAATTGCAAGATTTCCTTTTTTTTTTCTTTACGGTCAGATAATATTTGTGTGTGTGTGTGTGTGTGTGTGTGTGTGTGTATGTATGTGTATGTGTGTGTGTATGATTTTCTTTATCATTTTGTCCATTGATGGACACTTAGGTTGCTTACATGTCTTGTCTATTGTAAATAATATGGGTTGATTTTAAAATATTGAGTAAGTTAAATCTTTGGAATAAACCTTGGTTCGTTATGGTGTGTAATTGCTTTTATATATTGCTGAGTTTTGCTAATATTTTAAGAACTTTTGCCTCTATACTCATGAAAGATATTGGTATGTAGTTTTCTTCTTTTGTAGTGACTGTGGTTTTGGAATCGGGATACTATTGGCTATGTAAAATGAGTTTGAAAGTGTTTCCTTCTTTTTTGTTTTGGGAAGAGATTGTGTATAATTGGTGTTAATTCTTTAAAGATTTGGTAGAAATCTCCAGTGAAACCATCCGGCCTTGGATATTTATTTTTCTGAGGGCTTTACATTATTAATAGTATTATTCAACGATATCGTTTTGTATGGGTTAGTTTTGGTAGTTTGTACTTTTTAAGGAATTGTCCATTTCATTGAAGTTGTCAAATTGATATGTTGTTCATAATATTCCCTTATTGCTTTGTATAGCTGCAAGATCTGTATGATAGCACCTATTCCATTTTTGGTATTGGTAATTTGTGTCTTTTTTTCTTTGTCGGTCTTGCTAGAACGTTGTCAGTTTGACTGACTGTCAAAGAACCAGCTTTTGTTTTCATTGAGTTTTCACTAGTATTGTTTTTCTGTATTCAATTTTACTGGGTGTTTTTTTTTTTTCTTTATGCTTTCTTTTTATGTTTGTTCTCGCTTTATTTTGCTCTTCTAGTTTTTTGGAGAAAATAACTTAGATTATTGATTGAAAATGATTTCCCTTTTCTAATATGAGTATTTCGTGCTATATATTTCCCTTTCAGCACTGCTTTAACTGTGTGTCACAAATTTTGATATATTTTCATTTCAGTGTTTTTCATTTCAGTGTGTTTTTTTTAAAATTTCCCTCGAGACTTTCTGTTTGACCTTGGATCACTTAGAAATATGTTATTTAGTTTCCAAGTGTTTTGCATTACTATCTTTGTGTTATTTGTTAGTTTCATTACATTTTGGTCAGAGGACACAACTATGATTTTAATTCTTACAAATTTGTTGAGGATTGAGGTATGGCATAGGATATGGTAAATCTTGTAAATATTTCATGAGCACTTGTAAAGAATGTGTATTTTGCTGTTTTGGGTGGAATGTGCTATAAATGTCAATTTGATCCTGTTGCTTCATGGTGTTGCTGAGTTTTACTGATTTTCTGTCCCGTTCTATCAGTTAAGAGAAGAGTGTCAAAGTTGCCAGTTAAAACTGTGGATTGGATTTGTGTATTTTTCTTTTCATTTCTACCCATTTTGCTTCACATATTTTGCAGTTCTTTTGTTCTGAACATATACATTTAAGATTGCTATGCCTTCTTGGTGGATTGACTCTTATCATTATTTAATTTCCCACTCTGTTCCTGGTAATTTACTTTGCTTCAACGTCTATTTTATTAATATAGCCACTCCAGCTTTCTTTTGATTACTATTTCTATGGTGTATCATTTCTCATCCTTTTATTTTCAACCTACCAATATTGTTACATTTGAAGTGAATTTCTTGTCTGTAGATTGGTTTATTGATTTTGCTAATCTGTCTTTTTAAATTTGTGTTGTTGCCTCAGACCATTTACATTTAATGTAATTGTTGTTAGCATTTAAATCTGCTGTTTTGTTTTCTGTGTGACATCCCTGTTTTTTACTTTTTGTTTCCCTGTTTTGCTTTCCTGTGGACTACTTGAACATTTATTATTATTCTGCTTTACCTATAGTGCTTTCGTGTGTATTTCTTTGTATAGCTCTTTTATTGGTTACTCTAGGTCTTAGACATATATAACATCACATTTGATTAGTGTCAGCATTTTAGTTGTGCAAACGAAGGGTAGACATCTTACCTTCTTTATGTTCCTTTACCCTCCTTGTTTATAATATGTTTATCTTTAATACCTTCTTACATACATTGAGAAACAATCAGGTAATATAATTTTTGCTTCAACTTTTCAAGAGAAAAAGTGTATTGTGTTTTTCCATCTTTTTACTGTTTTTCAATCATTCTTCATTCCTACTATCCCAAGATTCATTCTTTTATCATTTTCTTTGTAAGGTCCTTGCCTTACTCCTTTGGGCACTACCCAGACAGGTTAGAATAGACATACACAATAATTTATAAATATGGTCTTCCTCTGGTTCAAGGTGGGGGAAGTAGGAACCAATCTGTTGCCTGCTCAAGAGCAAAACTGCCCCCACTCTGGGAGGGATGGAATAAGAGTGAGTAGAATTGTCACAAAACTTTCCTACCATTTGAAGATGGCTGTACTTGATCAGACATTTGCTTATTTGCTTTAAAGCTTTGATTGTTTTCTTCAGTGCCTACAGAGTTGGTTCAGATAGCTCCTGGGGATTTTATTTATGTTTCTGTGAAAATGAGAGCTTGGAGCTTCCTAGTCCACCATTTTGCTGATGTCCAATAATGACTTTAAAGAAAAAAAATGTGAAATATATATAACATGAAACTTAACCATTTTGATTATTTCGTGTTATCCTTGCGCAGGGGCCATGTTAATCTTCTCTGTATTCCAATTTTAGTATATGTGCTGCCGAAGCGAGCACCTACAGTTCAGTGGTATTAAGTATATTCACATTATTGTGCAACCATATCAGTGATATTTTAATTACAAATTATTTGCCTTCTTTTGCATTTTTCATTCTATTTGACTTCTCTGTGGCATTTTATTCTGCTCTTAAATTCCTTCTAGAGTTATCTCAACTTTAATGATGGCTATTATATCTTCCTTCTCTACCTCTCTGACTGCTTATTGACCATTTTTCTTCTGCTTACCTTTCAGATGTTAATGTTTCCCAGGGTGCTAGTCTTGACTCTTTTTCCATTCTCTCTACCGTGTTTCCCCGAAAAGAAGACCTAGCTGGACCATCAGCTCTAATGCGTCTTTTGCGTGTTTCCCCGAAAAGAAGACCTAGCTGGACCATCAGCTCTAATGCGTCTTATTAGAGCTGATGGTCCAGCTAGGTCTTCTTTTCGGGGAAACACAGTAGATCAGTTCAGATTTTTATCTTCTTATACTTGCATTATCACAATATCCTCCTAATTGCCCCCATTTCTAGCTGTCTCTTTTTGTTCTAATTCATCAACTTTATCATTGCCAGACTTTGATAAAATAAAAACCAGTCATATGACTGTTCCCACCCCACCCAAATTCCTATGGTTCAAAATGGATATCAGAAGATAAATACCCAAATTCTTAGCCTGATATGTTATACTTTTACAGCAGTAACCCAGCTTTGTCTTATTCACCTCCTTCTCCCTCTCTGGGACCAGAGCGTCTGTTCTCATTCTCTAAGTTCTCCTTGCCTTTTCTCTCTAAATTGCCTGGCCCTACCTCCATTTTATTCCTTGTAAATTCTGTTCTTAAAAATCAGCTCAAAAAAAAAAAAAAAAAGAATCAGCTCAAATTACATCTCCTTTATGAAGCCCCAATTGATTAAACATTCTTTTCTCTGTTCATGTAGTACCTGCTTATAACACCGAGGATCTGTATTACTTACTGTGTCCACCTGCTAACCAATGAACTCCCAGATACAGGAAGTATTTTATTATTATTATTATTAATATTACTGTTTTCCTACAGAAGAGGAGGCAGATTTATAAATAAATAATTACAATATAACAAATATAATAATTCCTATAATAGGAAGCACATAGGCAGTCATTATTTTCTCAGGGTGTTGGGAAAAGCAGCAACAAAGTAAGTGACATTTGAAGCAGTCTGAATATAAGTAATGTTCACATTCCAGCTAGAGAAAAGAGCAAGTGCAAAGGCAGTGGGTTAGGGTGAGCGTGGCCTATTTGACATTACTACATAGATGCCAATGTTCCCTAGGACAGTTATAGTGCAAAAAAATTAATTATTCTAAATATTTAACAAAACATACAATGATGCCTGAGAGAGACTGATTGGAAAGTGCCGTTATAGGGCTATATGTGTGTAGAGAAAATGAGGGAGCATTGACATCTGTGTAGTAATGTCACACTGGTTAAACAGATTTTAATTGTTTTTAATATCAGACGTTGTTCAAATTCCCTGAGGAAATGCTGTTTTCATTTTTATATCTGCTTAATTTTGAGAAATTCCTTATCTCTTTATCTAGCAAAGAGATTTATACATATGCACAATATTTTCTCTAAGTGGTACGTTCTCTGTCTTCAAAAGTTTGACAGAGTTCTTTTAGTACCTAAGGTCAGCCTATTTTGGAAATAGTTTGGTTTTCAGAAGCCTTAGTTTTACTGCTGTAGTTTTAATGAGTTATTTGGTAGTTTCTCAAAAACTATGTCTATTTTTAGAATAGTAACCATTTAGATTTTGAAATCTTACTTAAAAATGAATGTTTTTTATACATAATGTATCTTCCTTTTCTAGTGTTGTTATATTCTCATACCTTATAACAAATGAATTATTACTAGTGGATATAATTCTAAATGATATTTTACGTAGGACTCTTATTTTTGTAATTCAAAACTATTCAGAGAGCTAAAGTTTGTAGCAGTGTTCAGCTGAATAGTTTCTCCTGCTTCTCCTTTTGCTTAAGCTCTGTTGTGAGACAACACAACTGATGTGTTTGCCCCTCCTAATACCAGCACTTCTTAAGAAATGTGAAATGTTCATTCTTTAGAGATTCTTGTAAAATGTTATACTTGGAATTATACCTGCCTTTGTGTGTTTATGTGAAATTACTTCTCTGATGTGACTAGCTTCTTTCAAACTATACCACTATGACTGATCTGCTATCTTGTTCAATTATGAATAGCGAAGAATTCATTGTAATTCTTTGATATTGATTGGCTCCTCTCTTATATATTCTCTCCCCTACTTGTCTTAAATTGATGGTTAAGCTAAATGATGGACATGTTGTAAAAGTAGAGGGTAGCTTTCCTTCATGCCTAAATCTTAAAATTGCTGGAAGGCGTAGAGGACTGAGTACATGCTTTGGCTGTCATTCCTTGTGAATTGTGTTTGCTCTTGGAAGAATGTTAATTTGTGTTAAGATCTTGAGTTCTGGTACTGGAATATGGACTTTAGGAAGTTGGGAAGTCTTATTCTTTATTATTTCTAGAGAACTTCTGAGTGTTGAATAAAAGTCAGGATCTCTTGCCCCAGTTTATGGTTGGATATAGACATTCCTTGTGTGTGTAGCTCCTCCACTGCATTAACGTGGAGCCTGTGTCCCCCCTCCCCCACCCCACCGTCTTGAGTCCCCTTAGTCTGTTAGTATGTGCTTTAGATTATGCTAAAAGAATGCCTTCTTGCCCATTTTATTTCTCTGATAAAATGCATACAACTTTTACTTATGGTTTATTCTGAAAAGCCATACCTCATCTCATGCTACTGTAAAACTACAGTGTATAGTGATATAGTGGAAGCAGCTAGTTTTCATTAACAAATGCATGATCAAATTCTGTGGTCAAGCATTGTCCCAACGTAAAAAAAAGAAAAAATCATAGGTGGGATTACTGCAGTGGGGAAGGGGAAGGGTATAACATTGTGATCTAAGACTTACTCTTAAGTTTTTATGACCACATCACTAAAATGTCTATTTATGTATGTCATTTTTATCAATAGTGAGACTAACTTATAGAACTTTCAAATGTCAGCTAGAGAAATAAAGGAAAGAGACTTCGCTCATTTAATTCTCACAAATCTATTACAAGTTATAGGTAGCTAATATCCTCATTTTACAAAAGAGAAAATTGAGGCTCAGAAAAGTTATGTGACTTGTCCTTCCAATTGTAACATACAAATATACTATTTTTTTTTCTCTTTAAAATGCTTTTACTTTATTTTTTCATGTTTGAATTATTGAGTCATCTGGAATTTGTTTTATTATTAAGCATGACTCAGAAATCTCCATAGTGCTGTCCAGTTATGTGAACATTTACTAAAGAGTGATGCTTTTTGTAAGCCCCATCTTGCCCCTGTTCTCACAATTGAATGAGCAGTAAGTTAGTTCTCTTGCCTTTTCACTGCAACAAGTCCTATAGCTCATGCATTGGTTAATGCTAGTTGGTGCAAAAGTAATTGTAATTTTTGCAGTTATTTTCAACCGTTTAAAACACAATTACTTTTGCACCAACCTAACATTTCAGTTCAGAGGCATTTATTGAGCTCTTTCTAGGTATTTCATTTAGGATGTTTCTAGTCACAAGAAATAGAAAATTCAGTGCAAATAGAGTTAAACCATAATGGAAATGTATTAAGAAAGCATAGGTTGAGCGGCTACAGAGTAGGTTAATTCAGTGGTTCAACAAACATCATCAGGGACCCAGGTTCCTTCCATCTTTTGGCTCTGTCATCCTCTGCCAACTTCCCTTGAGGCTGGCTGTAAGATGGCTGCTGTTGTTTAAGGTGTCACGTACATACACGGTAATTTCTCATGAAAGGAGGGACTGTGTCTTACCTGTATCCTTTCAAGAGAAGAAAATTTTTTCAGAAACCTTCCTGTAGGTTTTCCCTCACCTTTCACATACCAGGTTATTACCATTTTCCTGTTTTTAAGCTGAACACTAGCAAGAATCATGGGTCTTCACGTTTGCCTTGGATTAGATTAACCAGCCTCTTGGAGCTGGGGAAGGTCTCTCCCTCCTTGGAAGATCTTAGTCTCATGGAGGGAGGTGGGTGGCCTGAACAAAATCAAGGTTAAATTAGGGAGCTGGGAATAATTGTTGGGGTAGGCGAGCCAACAGTACCTGCTATGCTATGAATAAAATGTGATGCATGGTCCTGGGATTTAACTTGTTCAAGGTGCTTGAAATCTAGCTGCAAAGATTGAAGTAAAAAATAACTAATACAAAGGGAACTGTTAGTTTTAATAGGTAGTTTAGGGAAGGTTGTGCAGAAGAGGGAGTAATGTATATTAGAATACATTGGAGAAAAAGTAGGGAGCCAGAACACTGGGTTTGCGTCCCAGCCAGCGTACTTTCTAGGTATAATTAGAATGACTTGTGATTTTCTACTAATTTTTGAATAATAAACCTTTGGTTTAAAAATAGATGTTTATTCTCAGTTCTTAATTTCATTTTTAAGACATTGAGGATTTTTAAAATCATGTTTTTATCATGATCATGTTATATGTATTTTGATTCTTACACAGCTTACTAGCTAGCTGTGTGGCATTGGACAAGTCAGTTAATATTTCTCATTATTATTTGCCTTGGCTATAAAATAAGGTAAACAGGGTAATTTTTGAGGTTCTTTTCTAGCATTTAGTAATTTTTCTAAAAACTTATTTGAAGTAAGAGTGGAGGCAGTTATTTTAAATATATTTACCAAAGAGAGCATGTGAGTAAAATTTAATATACATTTCCCTCTCTTTTTAAAGTTTTATTTGATATTAGAAAGTAATTTAAGTTAGTATAAATTTAGATGTTCTGAACCTTTTAGAACTGGAAAATGTCTCTGGAAGTAGATGTTTACTAGGAGCTCTTAAAATAATAGTTATTATGAAGTATAATAATATATTGAGGTTATCACATTATAACTACTTGGCATTTCCCAGACAACTTTAAGGTGTCAAAATTTGGTCTAACATTTTTGTTGTGTAGCTATTAGTACAATAGTCTACATGCCCCCATCCGCAAGGATGCTTTCCAAGACCCCTACTGGATGCCTGAAATTACAGATAGTACCGAACCTTATATATGTATTTTTTTCCCTATATATACATACACTTTACGGCTTCTCTTTGGCATATCAGAATTGTCAGCCTCACTACTCCTGCACTTTGGGGCCATTATTAAGTAAAATAAGGGTTAATTGAACATAAGCGCTGTGATACCATTACAGTTGATCTGGTAACTGAGATGGTTACTAAGTGACTGCAGGGTGGGTGGCATATAGGTACAGTGTGGATACGCTGGGCAAAGGGATGATTCACGTCCTGGGCAGAATGGAGCGGAATGGTGTGAGATTTCATCGTGCTACTCAGAGCAGCACACAATTTAAAACTTATGAATTTTTTTTTTTTTAAGTTTTCCATATATTTTTGGACCAAGGGTTACCGTGAGTAACTGAAACCACAAATAAGGGGGTGAATACTGTACTTGCACTAATCTATAGTCTGTATGATTTTTTGGAGTGACACGATGCATTGAAACTTAATATCTAGTCTAAGAAAATTATTATTTCTTGAATAATGTAATGCCTTTGCTGTTGAGCATAAAAATCATTGGCTTATTATACATTTTATGCCATTTGTTCAGGTTATTGTTCAAGGCACTGTGGGAGAAAATGAGATAACTGTGGTTTCTGTCTTGAAGAACTTAAAATCTAGTCAAAAATTTTAAAAAATATTCATATTTAATTTACCGTCTCCTAGAAAATAGTGAATTTATTGGTTTGGTTTTTCAATTTAGAACAGACCAAGCATTAGCTGGTCTTTCTAAAAATTAAGTTCTCATGTAAAGGTTCACATCTCTTTTCTGTAAAAGAATTAACAGAAATAGTCAAATGGCTTATAAGACTCTAAGAAAATTATCTCAAGAAGAGATGAACTTCCTTTAGTGGAGAAGCTTTTTCTTCAGGTCTGCACAAACCTCTGAATTTTGAAAAGCCAGTATAGGATGTGTTGATCTCTTAAAGCAGTCAACAGTATGAGTATTGTTGGCTGTGTTCTCCATGGTCCATTTCTAACTCATACAATGATATATTTTAAAGCCTGTTTAAATTTGACTCTTCTTTTTGGTTTCTTAGGGGAATATTTTAAATATTCTTAAAGATCTGGGTGAATTACACCTGTGGCTTAACACAAGTAGAAAGTCTGTATGTCCTCCAGCTTTAATTTCTCCTTTTATGAACATGGCTATGTAAGTCTGCAGAAGGTGTACCTTCTTTTGCTGCTTCTGTTTTTATTCTTGGGCTCTGCTAGATAAATAAAATGAAGATTACTTGGATTTGTCTGAATGTTCCTCCCGTTCCTGCTACATGACAAGATATAATATAACCTGAATAGATGCATTCCCATTTCAACACTGATTGGTACACCTTCACATTGCCTGCACTTGCTTACATAATATTTAAATATTTGCTTAATAGTAAAAGTAAAAGCTCATGTTTGTTCTTTACTGATGGTTGCCTTATAAAGTACGTAAAGGAAAGAAAAACAACCCTTGTGAAAATCCAATGTTTTTATAATTAAAAATGTATCTAAATACAGAATTTATTTTATACTGAACTTCACATTTTAGGAGCTACTATTCAGTTACTTTGTAAAATATTTGTAGTCACAAATATAGGCCATTTGTTTTTGATGAGTGCCTATGAAATAAATGCAATAGTAAGGGAGAGTAAAGAGTAAAATTTTATGCTCTCATGAAGGGAAAAGGGCATGAGTTGAAATGAGTTGTAACCAGTCTGTGGTGATTTTGCTGCTCCTGTGTCTGGGAGAGTTAGGTGAAAAATCTATATATAAAATAAAAACAAATTTTTTCTTTGCCAGTATTCATGTAACCTTGTAGAAGGTGTTAAATGAATGCAAGCTGTATGAGAAAAGGCAAGTTAAATGTTGAAGGATGTGTTTTATTCTTAACTCATACAAAAGGACAGCGTTCATAGTGTGATCCAAAAACTAACTATTTGTTTGTTTATTTGTTTAGGATGGATTGGATGCTTTGGTATATGATTTGGATTTTCCTGCCTTAAGAAAAAACAAAAATATTGACAACTTTTTAAGCAGATGTAAGTAATTTTTGTGAAGGTTAACAGTAGACTGTATGTAACGAAATTTTGACTTCGATAATTCAAGCCCTTCTTTTTTCTCTCTGTCTACTTTTTGGTTATTTCATCAATAATTCCTAAATAAAATGAATAGGAAATGGGAAAGAAACTTTATTAATCTGTTTTGATGCCTATCACGGGAATCTAAAACTATAGTCTGCAGAGAAGGGATTGAAAAGTAAATGGCTAAAATAAATATGTTAAAATAAGCATATACATGCATGCACATTGAATTTCAATAATGTTATATTTATACTTATTTTTCTTTTATTAAAAAATTAGCTATTATATTTTAATACCTGCAGGTAAGAATAGATTACATATGAAAAGCCCTCCTGAAATAATGAGAATTTTTTTTTTCAGGAAAGCTGTTTTATATTTAAGTTTTACAGATGTTCTTTTCTAAAAACTCTGTTTTGGATTTTGATATTAGATATTGTCACTTAAAAATTTGATTAAAGAACTTATTAAAATAGTTTCAAACTTTTAATCTTGAAGATTTGATAATAAGATTTAGATCATATTTAGGTTGGGTTGGTTTTAGTATTATCTTTCAATTTTGGTTACATATGTTTTGTTAAAATGTTTTATTTTTCTAAATAGTCAAATGTTTTTACTGTGTTGTAATTTCTTTTATCATTTCTACTCTGAAATCTTCCTCAGAATTTTACTTATCAATTTTATGTTTTTTTCAGTTTTCTGTTTTTTTATAAAAATATTTATTCAGCCTTAATTTTATTTTGGAGTATGGTACCAGATCTGAATTGGGAACTTTTTAAGTATGAAAGTTTTCTTAATTTTTCACATCTTACTGAAACTGCACAAAATTTTATTACTGTTTACATTTGCTTATCTCCCTACTTAACGATATAACGAAAGAACACACACAAAAAAAGATGGAGAAACCTGACCATTTCTTATTTGATGGGAGGCAAAGGATAAGTGTTTGTTAGTACAAGGGGAGTATGTAATTTTATAGTTAGGATAGCAAGAATTGGAAAACATGATTGCTTAATCTGTTACTCCTTTTGCTATGCAACATTGCTGCTTTCATAATATTAAGTATATCTTTATATTACATTTTATAAATAGAAACATCAGTAGTCATAATAGAAATAAATAAAATAAAATGAAAATATAAGCTAAACTACACTTTTAACTGATAAGCCTGTGTAGTCTAGTCTAGTTTTTAAATTGGAGATAGTACAAAGGATGATAAAACAAAATTTTAGCAAGTCATGTGTAGTGTCAGGTAAAAACTGTGACCAAGGAAGGTTTACACCAGGATTGCAAAATTAATTTAAGGTTAAAAATCAATTAGTGTAATTTACCATATTAGGATCCTAAAAAAGAAAATCCATATATCATTTCAGTAGATGCAGGAAAAGCATTTGATAAAATTCAGTATTCATTCTTGATTTAAAAATATATCTCTGTAAACTAGGAATTGAAGGAAACTCCCTTACCTTGATAAAGAGAATCTACAAAAAACCTACAGTTCAGTTTGTATGTAGTTGTGTATGAGTAAATACTTTTCCTTTAAGATTGGGAAAAGGCAATCATCTCTCAGCATTTTCATTCAACATTGTCCTGGAAGTTTTAGTGCAATTAGGTAAAATAAAGAAAAAAATCATATAGATTCAAAAGGAAGAATAAAATTTTATTGAAAATCCTCAAGATTCTGCAAAAACAGTTTCAAGAACTAATTAAGTTCAGCACGGTTCCAATGTTCATTGATTAGACTGTTCAGTATTATTAGGTTGGTGCAAAAGTAATTGCAGTTTTTGCAATTATTTTTAACCTTTTAAGCCGCAGTTACTTTGGCACCAACATAATAAAATGTTCGAGTCCCCAAATTAATTGATTTATAGAGTCCATGTATTCTCAGAACCTAAGCAGGCTTTTTTAAAAATAAAATGACCAGCAATTCTAAAATTCATATGGAAATTTGAAAGATCTGGATAGCCAAACAATTTTTGAAAGTAAGAGCAAAGTTGGAGGACTAACACTACGGATTTCAAGATCAAGACAGTATAAAATTAATGAAAGACTAAATTCATAAATAAATGGGACAAAATAGAGGCCAGAAATAGACCAATATATGGTCAATTGATTTTTCAATATTCAGCCTTACTTTACACTATATACAAAAATTAATCATAAACCTAAACAATAAGAGTGTAAACTATATAACACTTCCAGAAGAAAGTATAGAAAATAATTATGACTGGTTAGGCAAGGATTTCTTAGATGGAACAGAAATAACACAAATTATTGTATTAAAGTAAAGATAGATTAGACTTCATCAAAATTCAAAACCTTTTCTATTTAGGAGGCACTGCTAAGAAAATGGGAAGGTGAGCCACAGACGAGGAGAAAATAGTTGCAAAACATGAAAGGGAAAAGAATAGTATTTTCAACAAATGGAACTCAGACATCTATATGCAAAAGAATGAAATTCTACTTCGCACTATGTACAAAATTAATTCAGAATGTAAGATCTCAAATTTCAAATCTAAAAAAATCTTCATGACCTTGATTAAACAGTTGTTTCTTAGATATAATACCTAAAGTACAGCCAACAAAAGACACATAAGTAAATTAAAATCATCAAAATTAAAAGCTTTTGTGCTTCAAAGGACACCATCAAGAAAGTGAAAAGACAACCTACAGAATAGGAGAAAATATTAGCAAATCATATACCTGATAATGGATTGGTATCTGGAATATATAAAGAAGTGTTACAACTCAAAAAAGAAAAAGACAACTCAATTTTAAAAATGAGCAAAGGATTTGAATAGACATTTCTCCAAAGAAGATATGCAAGTGACCAATAAGCACATGAAAGCTGCTCAACATTATTAGTCATTAGGAGGTTGCAAATTATGGCTGCAGTGAGATACCAGTATACATCTATTAGAATAACTAAAAATTTAAAAACTGACAAAATCAAGTATACATATATAGAAATGTGGAGCACCTGAACTCTAACACATTTCTAGTTGGTTTGTAAGATAGTAATTAAGGCATTTTGGAAAACAGCTTGCATTTTTCTTATAGTAATACATGCATTTAGTATATTACTCAGGTATTTATTCCTAGGTATTTATCCAAGAGAAATAAAAGTATGTGTCCACATAAAGACCTGTATGAGAATGCTTAAGGCAGTTTTATTTATAATTGCTATAAACTGGAAGCAACCCAAATGCCCATCAGTTGATAAATGGATAAACAAATTGTGGTATATCTACATAATGAAATACTCAACAGTGAAAATGAGTAACTAACTGATACTTACAATAACTGATACATCTCAAAAGCATTGTGGTTAAGTGAAAAAAGCCAGGCACAAAAGGGTACATAATGTATGATTCCATTTACATGACATAACGTTTTCCTCCAACTCCTGAAGTTGTGTTAATGTAATATTTCAAAGTAATATATTTTCACAAGATGGTATTTTACATACTGCTGAAATTCATACATAAGGATATTTATAGCTTTTATTAGTGAGTTCATCAATATTATTTTACTAAAGGTAGATGTTTTGTTTTGAATTGCTTTTTGCTAACAGATATTATTAAATGTAGTGATCTAAGAATACGCCTGGAATATGGGATAAAATCTTTCTGTTTAGTATGTACTAAGTCTCACTAAAGTATATAGCAGCTTTAAAGTATAGCAACTTGAAATATTTTAAACTTCAGGTCTAACTATATTACACGCTGTTAATTTTCATTTGTTTGGGTTGAATAATGTGTGGTGACTGAAGGGGAAAAGAGAATCTGTGACCATTTGACTGAATACTATTTAGTTAAATAGGAAGATTTGTTGTTCTGAACTCTGGTGTGTGGAATCTAAATAACGAGGACTCCAAAGAAAATGTTTATCAGCCTCATGTAAGTGATAAAGATTTTAAGGTGAATTTTAGGTTGGAGTTAGAGAAATGCCCATAATGAAACTATCTTGGTAGGAGATACTCACATTTTTGTAGAAACATGTTGGGTGGGGGTGTTGAGAGGTGAAGGGAGGGGGAATTTGGGAACAGTGATTATGACTATAGTTTTATAAACCATTATGAATGTCACTGAGACTTTGGGGTACAAAGTTCATAGTTATAATATGTTCGTAGAAAAGTCTTTACTAAACAAATAAGTTTAAACAAATTAGTATTTATTATTAGAATTTAAACAAATAAGAATTTATTAAACTAATCTTACCACAGTCTAAAAAAAGGTAATGGAGGAAGGAAGAGCATTGTATAAAGAAAATCCATGACTCTGAGAGTAAAAATGTGGTAGAGAGCGTTTGTTTGGGTAAAAAAATAAGCCCAAATTTTATGGTAGCATACTGTGTAATAGCTTTCCTAATGTTGATTACAAAAGCGGCATAATGGCTGTGGTAGTGATGGTGTAGCAGTTATCTACTTATGAAGGCATGTAGAACAATTGATGAAATCTTTATGTGCTTTGCCAATAATTTAATTATTAAGAAAGTAGTGAGAGTAATTGCTATTCTGAGTTTTGAACAAAAACGGCTGAATTGGTTAGCATTTGAGACGTGACAGACCTTGAGACAAAGCATTCAGTTCTCTTTAGATCAGCAACAACTGTTGACATTTTTGGGTCTGATAACTCTTTGCTGTGGGACTGTTCTTTGCATTGTAGGATGTTTAACAGCATCCCTGGCCTCTGCCTTCAAGGTGCCAGTAGCCAGTAGCACTCTCCCTCCTCCCCCCGACCCCCATTGTGACAACCAAAAATGTCTCAATACTTGGCCACATGTCCCCTGGGGATCAAAATTGCCGTCAGTTGAGAACCATTGCCCAAGACTTTATGTTAAGGAAAGAGATGCTGGGTACCAGGCATGTGCTCTAAGCTTAGGAAGTTTAATCAAATTTATTGAAAAGATAAATCCTAGTACAGTGATTCCAAGTGAAGGATGCTATTTCAAAAAGAGGTAAACATAAAAAGGTTGCAGTCAAGGAAACCAGGGTTATTCCACAGGTAGTTCTCAGCTCAAATTGAAAAGGATATTAATGACCGCATTAAGGATGAGTACATATCCAGGGATAAATGCAAAAGAGTAGCATAAATCTATAAAAATTGTGTTGAGCCAAAAGTCTGTGATGAGCCGAGACTTGTGAAAAGTTTTCAAGACAACAAAAATAACTCCCCCCCCAAGCCTTCCCCTTTTAGAGCAGTGGGTTCAAGATGTATGAGAAAATGATAAATTCACTACATGTGACCACTTATTCTTGAATTATTTTTTGAATGTTCAGTCACTAAAGATGTGGAATAGACAGTGTTTTTCTTAGAAACTGTACCTCTTACCATCTTGTGGAGGGAAATACACACAGAAGCAAATAGTAACTTGAATATACCTTTATAATAGTGGAAGTTTGTAGAGAATGAAATGATGCATAGGTATTGAGGGAGTAAAGAAAGGCTTCTGAAGGTAACATTTGATTTGAGTCTTAAAGGATGGACTAGATTTCTCAATTGAGGAAGAACAATTCAGGTGGAGAAGGAACAGCATTTGTTACGTTACAGAGCCATCTGAAAGTGTATCTTTGAAGAACCAGGAGTTTGGTATAAATTGAACTTAGTTTATGATGAACAGGAAGGGGTAAGGAGGACAGATGACGGAAGAGGAGACTGCAATGGCAGGTTGGGCCTTTTGGGTTAATGGATAAAAAAGAATTACATTGTGTCTTGTTTTTTTATTTTCATTTTCATGAGTTTTTAAAAATCTAGATAAAAGAAAGATCAGGGAAAGAAGAAATTTGATCACTTTCGATTAGTTTATACCCCCAGATCTAGGCAGATTATACCCTAGAATATTGAATTAACATGCTGATGTGATTGAGGATCTTTAGAAAAACTTTGGAGAATAGTGGAGCTGCCAGAAAATTAAAGATAAGTAGATGGGCTGATTTTAAATGAGAAAAGACTGATAAATGTAGATTTCTTATCAGTGACAGTCTTCAGACAGAGGCTTGAACTTTTCTTCATTTACTACTACAACTGCTCTTGTTCAAGCTTCACCATCTCCACCTGAATAATCACAGTAAATTTTCTATCTAGTTACAGTGCAGCTACTTTTGCCCATTTACAGTTAGTTACCCACATTATGGCCAGATTCTTTTTTAATTGCAAATTTGATTAATTCAAATCTTCCAGCCTTTCTGTGGATTTTCTTAATCTGGCACTGTATGACCTTTCAAGTTCCATTCTTATCTAACTACTCTCCTCATTTCCTCCTCAGCCACACAGTTTACATCTATTTCCTGGAAAGTACCTTGATACCTTCTTCACAAGATGTTTTTGATGTTGTTTTCCTCTTCCTAGAATTTCTTCCAACCCCATCTAACTTAAAGGAGTCATCCTTTAAATTTCAAATAAGCCTTCACTTTAGTTTCCTAACCCCTTGGGCTAGGTCAGGTATTCTGTTTCTGGATGTCTACTTTCATGGCATGTTATGCACTTATCACAGTTAGATTATATTTATTTGTATGGTTATTTGATTGGTATCCATTACTCTTCTCCTTCCTTCATCACTAGATTGTGTCATTTGAACAGGACATTTGTATTTTTACTCTCAAATCTGACTGAATGTTAGGTACTCATTAAATATTTGTTAAATGTATTTCAGGTTAAATGCTGACTTTTTAAAGATGATCTAAAACGTATTCCTTTGTTGGTAGAGTTTGTACATGATCATTAGTTTTTTAAAATTATTTTTGATTACCACATATGTCAAATATATTGATAATATAGTGGATATCTCTATACCCATCATCACAATTAAACTAATAGTTAGCATTTTACCCTATTTGCTTCTGGTCTTTTGTTTAAAATAAAATATTAAATTACAGTCTAAACCTTGGGTCTCATGTCTTCATCTCCAAAGGTAACCCCTTAGCATAGAGTTGATATATTTAGTCATTGTTCTTAAACTTTCTCAGAATAGTGATTTGTAAAAAGATGGCCACCACACAGTCATATCAAAAACAAGTGTACAAATAAATCAACAAGCCACACACAATAAGAACAAAATAATTTCATTTGAGATGTAGAAAATAAAGTTCTTTCAAAAGTTTCTATTAGGTTGTCATTGTGAAGAGTAAATCATTATATTAAAAGGCAAATTTCATGTATTATTGAAAAAGGGTTGTATCTGAAGTTTTTGTTAATTTTTCCAAGTAATTATATTTGATAACCAGCCATACGATATTTTAATTTTCCATAAAATGGAGTTTAACCTTTTCTCTAATTGGTTACTTTCTTAAATTCCTTCCAAAAATGAGATTTCATGGATACACACATTTAATTAGAAGTTTATTTATATGTAAACAGGCAGTAATGATCATTAGAAAGTTTGTTCTGCTTTTCCCTCATCTTGAATTGTTAATATGTCCTTATTCTGGCTTGCTTCAAAACATAAAATACCTATTTTTCCATAATGTTTGAATTTTAAAAATGATTATGGTAGTTGAATGTTAGTGTTATCTTTGAATTAGCTATTCACTAAATGATGCTTAAAAATCAGTAATTATCTTTCATTTAAAAAGTAATGGAGAAATAGTCTTTTCAGTTCAGAATGTTCTGCTGATACTCATGAATCTGTTGTTAATCCCAGGAAGTAAAAACAGTTGGACTATGTTTACCGTAACTCCTTGTGGAATTGCACAAAAGGTACATATTGCTCAATAGAAAAGGGAAAACTTTTTTCTCATTTTAAATTAAGGTGTAATGAAAATTTAAACAAAACATCAAAAGTTTTTATGACTTGTATAAGAGCCCACATTTTAATGTTTGTGGCTAGTTTCAGCTTTCTCATTAGATTTGTAAAATCATGTATTGTAATATTGAAAATGAGTACTGCATTATCTATAGTAAAATTAAAGATGTTTTTCAGGTACTCTGAATATAAATTTAGATGTAGTTAGAACTCTATACTTTTTGAGGTATTCTAAGGAACAAAAATACTGAAAACCACAAAATTTATATACTATCTTTTATACACTGTTTACTTCTGCATTTGAAAGGATAAGTTTCTTGAGAGGAGGAGGATATAAATAGATTATATTGACCATATATTGTGATTAGTATACAATTCCAGTTTCAAACTTCTCAACAGATGGGGGGAAAAAGTAAAAATACCATTTTGTAGGGGCATTAAAAACTTTCTTCTTCATAACTAACTGTTAAGGTACGTAGTATAAGAGTACATTTGTGTGGGACATAACCAGTCAGAAAGCATTGAAGTGTAGTAGGGTTTTGTTATATTTAATTTTTTTGCTTTTATTAAAGTCTATAAATGATTTGCATAGTTCGGTAACTCTAACACTTCAGTGGTGAATGTAATTTCCATTGGAGGAGGGCGGGTGCAGGATTGTAGTCATAATATTTTGAAATTATATTTTCAAACTGGATACTGAAGTATATGAAAAATAGTACTTTGTTGAAGGACGTAAGACCAATAGAGCATCTCTCTCAATACAGAGTCTAGAAGCATATTTTTTTTATTATGTGAAAATTAAGCATAAGCACTTAAGTCATTGGGGAAAAGGTATTCAGTAATTTGTATTGAGACAATTGGATACTGATATGAGGAGAAACTGAATTCAGTCTCCTTAATATATACAAATATAAAAACAAAGTACTGAATGAAAATAATAGGTATTATGTTTATAGTCTTCAAGTAAGGAATGCCTTGTATTTTTTTAAAAGCAGGATATCAGAGCTAGAAGCTAAAGGAAACATCGACATATTTTGGCATATCAAGAAAAACAAATTAAAGAACACTGACAAACTGGAAAAAATTGCAGCATATTTAATGGAATTATATTACTAATATATGAAGAGATCCTTCCAATCAACAAAAACACAAACAAACAAACAAAAAATGGACAAAGTAACTGAATATGTAGTATAAAGGAGAAAAAACAAATGACCAGTGAACAGTTGACAGTTGAACAAATTCATTAATATTTTAAGAAGTCTGGGTTAAAATAAGAAAAAGATTCCGCTCCCATCCCCACCCCAGTCTAATGACAAAGATAAAAAAGAATAATATCTAGGATAGTTCAATATTAAGCGAGAGTGAAAGTTGGTGCAGTCATTTTGGAAAGCAGTTGTACAGTATATTTTAAAACTAATGTTCATGAGCATAATGTATCCTGCAAATCCTTTTAAAGAAATGTATCCTGCAAAAATGGCTCTGCAAATATACAGGAATGTTCATCATAGCAAATATATATTGTAAGAGCAAAAAGTTAGAACGACCCAAATACAAATCAGTAGAACTCTTGTCAGCTGTCCAGTGTGTTCATTGAAAAGCAATTCACAAAATATCTTTTTATATCAATATGTATAGGTAACACATTTAGAATAATGAATACATATATTCCATTGAATGAATGTACACCATAATTTTAAAAAGTGTTCTGTAATAGTGGACACTTAGATTCCTTCCAGTTTTTCACTATTATAAATAAGGCTGTGATGAACATTCTTGTACATACAACTTGATATACTTGCTTTTGTCTTTCTTTGCCGTGAATTCCAGGAATTGCAGAATCAAAAAGTTGTATCCAGTCTACATTTTATATATATTGCCAAAATGAAGTTTTATACCATGAGGTGGTATAAAAGTTAGAATTTTTAATGGAGCCATGAAATTGAATATATTATGCAGTATGACCTAGGATATTACAAAGTCATGTTTAAAGTTATTACAAATGAAGTATCACTCAGTCAGATAGATTTTTTAAACAAGTATACCTATTATTATGACTAATATCATTAGCAGACAGGTAAAGGCAAACAAAATTGCTCTGAGTTCAGTATCAATCCATAGGTAAACAGGCCTTGTCAGTGTCTTGGGATAGCTGTCTACCTCTGATGTCAGCAGCTTCTCATCCCAACTTCTCAGTGTCCATTGTTGAGTGTCAGGGACAAGGGTACATACATGTCCACTCACACTTAAGTGCCTGATAAGGTCCCTTCCAATGAGATTGGAGAGTCTCTTATTTTATGTCCTTTCTAAATAAAAACAAAAACAAAACCTCCAGGTAGGTAGTCAGTGATCTTTGAAATCTTTGTCTCCTGGGAGCTCCCTGTGAAAGGAAGCAGTTAACAACTTGGCATTTTCTTAAAGTGACTCTATCAAACCTTGGCAATAGTGTAAGATGTCTCCTTTCAGTAATGTCAGCTCATAAGTTCCTTCATCTGAGTCCAGCTTAAATGTACTGTGATGCATGAAGGAATGAAAAAAACGAAAAATGGTGAGGCTGGGAAGAACCAAGCAGCAGTCTTTGGTTTCCCATAGCCCTAACTATTCATTTAATTTACAACCATTGTTTACCCATATAATATATCCTAGAAGTTTTCATCACTTATTTTATGTTTCCCATGCAATTTCAAATCTTTTGAGGTGTTCTAGGAACACTTCTGAAATACCGCAGTTATTCCTACATGTATTGCAATTTTAACCCTTAAAACCTCAATGTCTAACAAAAACTAAGAAGTTATCAATTAGCATTCTTTAGCTTGGACATTTTATAATCTCTAGAAACATTTTCACAGATACACAAGTTAATTATTAACATGGACTTAAGTAAAACCCAGGTAAAATAAAGACATGTCTGTTTTACTTAAACCAGCAAACGTAAAATTGCTTTTATTTACTAAGGATTAATCTTAGATCACGTGAACTTGGAAAGCATTTGAGTTAGTTTCTATATTTCGAGAATTTTAGACTACCCAGTTCTTACAAGCACTTGCCTTTAAATTAATTTTAATACCATCCAGAGGTAGAAAATTATCTCACATTTACCATACAAACACAGATCTGTTAGCCATGAGAAAAGCTCACTAGTTTATGAAAGAACAGTTGGATCCAAATTTTTCCCTAGAGGCATTTACAATTTATATCTGTTCCACGTCAAGTTCCAAATGACCTTACCCCTTTTAAAAAAAGGACAGCCATTTTTAATACCTCAGAGAATAGGTTTGACACCTAAACAACAACATAGGTTGATCTATTTATCTAAATCCTTTTACATAGTTTCATTTTAGCTTAGGGGAAAAGGCCTTTTAAGTTCTGAGACAGTCTCTAATATGTTTTTCCCCCATGCATTCTGCCTAATTTTTTCTAATTGTGTATGCAAAAATTAATTTAGAAGTATCTAAGAATCCTCATCTTGGACATCTTAGTTATAAATGGGAGGCTGACTCTGGTGGGCCTTGTTGGCCTACTGTGTTTCCCCCCAAATTAGACCTAGCCGGGCAGTCAGCTCTAACACGTCTTTTGGAGCAAAAAGTAATACAAGACCTGGTCTTATTTTACTGTAAGTAAAATATATACTTATTTTACTATAAGACCGGGTCTTATGTAATAATAATATAATATAATGTAATACCAGCTCTTATAATATATATGTAATATATTATAATTATATATACTATACTATAAGATCGGGTCTTATATTATTAATTTTTGCTGCAAAAGATGCATTAGAGCTGATTGTCTGGCTAGATCTTACTTTCGAGGAAACACAGTAAGAGGCACCATTTTCCATGCTAATTTTGAGATCTATAAAAGTTGAACAAACTTCTAGGGAAAACCAGCCTTTATGTGCATGTCTCCAGACAAGCCAAATTTAGTGGGTATCCCTATAGGACTGCTTTACACCCTAGAAGAAATTTTTCTTCAGGAAACCCCACAAAATTCTTAAGTCACCGAAGAATACCTGAGCCAGGGCCAGTGAGAGCTTACCAGACACTACCGGCATTGAGACTTTTTCAAAGGCATGGACTGCTCTGTCTTGTCTGTCTCTCTCTCTCTCTCTCTCTCTCTCTCTCTCTCTCTCTCTCTCTCTCTCTCTCCCTCTCTCTCTCCCTCCCTCCCCCCCCATTCCAGGGTGCCCTGCCCTTCTCCCAGGGTTCCTGCAGGCTTCTGGGATGGGCTACACTACCGCACTGGACAACTCCCAGCACCCATCTCTGCCACTCCGGAATTGGGGTTCTGAACTATCATAACCCCATTGACAATTCGGGTTGGGGAAGCAAATGTCCTTTCTCTTTTGGAGCTCAAGATAGTTCAGTCTCATTTAACCAACAAAGATTTTGTTCAGACTCTCTGTAAATTGGCTTTCAATTAAAAAGCCAAAATTAAAACAGCAACCCATTTTTCCCCCTTTCCGAGTATTCTCAACCCTTATCCATCTGAAGGATTTTCTTAAAATAGCTCAAATAAAGTCATGGCCTGCTATTTAAAGAAAGGACGCCCAAAATTCTGAGAGAAACTCACCCCAGTTCACCTGATGAGAAGCGGGGAAGCATGTGGGGCACATTGAGCCCTTGCTGTTGTACCTAGCACTTGGTCCGGTCCACAGGGGCTCCCGAGTACGCTTCTTTGGAATCCTGTGGGCTGTGCCAAGTAAATGTTGATGTATGAAGTGTTGAAACTGTAGAGAAGTTTTATAAGAGTTTATTTGAGCCTAACTGAGGACATGTGCCGGTAGCAAGATCTCAAATGCTTCCCAGATAGATTTTTCAAAAGAAATGTTAAGTATCCTTTTTATTTACTTTTTAAATACATTATTTTGCAATAAACTTAGAGAAAAGCTACAACAATAGCAGAGATTCCTGTAAGCCCTTCACCCACTTTCCCTAATGTTAACATCTTGCATAACCATGGTACATTGACAAGACTAAGAAACTAAAATTGTTATATTACTAGTAACTACATGCTTTATTCAAATGTCAATGTTTCCATTAATCTTTTTCTTTTTTTTTTGGTTCCAGAATGCAATCTAGAATAACATTGTATTTAGTTGCCTTTTCTCCTCAGTCTCCTCCAGTCTATGAGAGTTTCTTAGTCTTTCCTTCTTTTCTATGACCTTGACAGTTTTGAGGATTACTGGTTAGGTATTTTATTGAACGTCCCTCAATTTGGGTTTGCCTGATGTTTTCTAATAATACTGGGGTTAGCCTTTATCACTTGGTTTAAGGTAGTGTCGTCTGCCAGTCTTCTCTCCCGGAAAGTTACTGTTTTCCCTTTCCCTACCTCACTCTTTGCAATCTGCTTCCTAGTCCCACCCACACTCAAGGGAATAGGGATCAATAAACTCCACCTGTAGACTCAAAAGGCTACATAATTGTCTTTCACAGACCAAGTTTTTTTATTTTGATAAAGTCTAATTTATCAGTTACTTCTGTTATGGATTGTGCTTTTGGTATCATATGTAAAAATCACTGCCAAACCAAAGATTGGTTGTTTTAAACAGCTTTATTGAGATATAACTTATATACTATAAAATTCACCCATTTAAAGTATACAATTAATTGTTTTATTTGTATTCAGAGTTGTGCAACCATTATCACTGTCACTTTTAGAACGTTTCATCACCTCAAAAAGAAGCGCCATACCCATTGACAGCTGCTCCTCATTTCTCCCCAAGCTGCCTAGCCCTAGGCAATGATTATTTTGTCTGTATAGATTTGCCAATATGGACATTTCCAATAGATGGAATCATACACTATGTGGTCTTTTGTGACTGGCTTTTTGGACTTAGCACGATGTGTTCAAGTTTCATCTATGTTGTAGCATGTATTTCATTCTTTTTAATTGCAAAATGTTCTATTGTATGCATATATCAACATTTTGTTTACCATTCATCAGTTGATGAACATTTATATTGTTTCTAGTTTTTGGCTATTACGAATAATGCCACTATGAACATTTGTGTACAAAATTGTGTGTGGACATGTTTTCGTTACACTCAGGTAGATACCTGGAAGTAGAATTGCTGGTTCATAATGTAATTCTGTGTGCAACATTTTCAGAAACCTAAGATTGATTTTTAAATATATGTTTTTATTATTTTGGAGTAAATGTATGTGGCTTTTCTGTTGTTCCTGAATGGATAAGAGCTTCATGTAATTGATTGTCTCCATTTGTGAACAATAACATTAAATGTTTTTAATATTTTAATAAGTATCATTGAGCACATATGTGTATCAGGGACATGCCCATAACTGAAGTATGGTCTTTATCCTTAAGGAAATGGGAACTACAGTAAATAGAAGAAACAGACAACTCCAGTCCAGATTGATCGATGAAATAATAGGGAAATAGTAGCATCCCAGAGGAGGGAGTCATCCCATGTGCTTGAGGGGGTCAGGAATGGCTGAGGAAGAGATTCAGGATTAGATCTTGTTTGATAGTAACTTGTCAAATAAAGTGGGACATTTCATTTCAGGCTGGTGATCAGCACCTGCAAAGGCATGGCGATATGGAGCAGTACGACTGTCAGGCGACTGCCAAGAATCGCTTTGCTAGAGCATTGTTGAGGAGAGAGTCTAGAAATAAAAGACTGAAGAATCGGACAATAACAAGACCTAAAAGCCTTTCTATGCTGTCTTGAGGAGCTTGGAGTTTTTTGGCTGATCTGTTTTTCAAACTCTGGTGTGTGTGTGTGTGTGTGTGTGTGTGTACACACTGGCAAAACATCACACATCTTACTAAAACTTGAATTCTATTTGAAGAGTTGGGCATAAAATAATAATTGCATTGAAACAATCAGGTTTTTATGTAATTGAATATCACATTGTAAATTTTCCAGATAACTTTAGAGCTTGTTAAGGCTGCTTTGACTACTCAAAAATATGCAAGGTATATTGGGTTTCTTTAGGCAGAGAGTAGCAGCATTTTCTTCAAAAGGTGTATTGTGCATAGCTTTTATTACCATATTTGATCTATTCTGACATTTTAAAAAACTTTCTTTTTTTTAACAATCGGGATACGTCTTACTGTCTATAGTGATACCTGAAATTATGGTGTATTTTACAGTCTAGGATTTTAGGCTAGGCATAATATATCTTTTTCTCATTAGAAAGCAACAGAGTAATTGTAGAAAACTTGAAACATATAGAAAATGTGATGAATAAAATAATCTGTAATCCCACTACACTCAGAAATGACTGCAGTTATTATTTTGGTATATTTCTTTCTGGCCTTTTTTCTATCTATCTATCTATCTATCTATCTATCTATCTATCTATCTGTATATATTTAAATTGAGTTCATAAACCATGTACAGTTTATTTTGTTTTTTGCTTAACATTATTTGCTGAACATCATTCTGTAATTTTTCAACAAAATTTTAAATGTTGCCCAATATTTTATTATATGTATATGAAATTACTTAATCTTTACATTTTAAAAAAACATTTTATTATAGAAATCTTAGTTCCACATCATATCTAATTTCTTTAGGATGAATTTCTAGAAGTAGAATTTACTGAGTATAGAGTGATTTTTTTTTCCCCCAAGACTCTTAAGAGTACCGTCAATTTGCTTTCTGGAAAGTTACATCAAAGAGTCTGTATGTGATTGAAATCGTTCTGATAACTCTGAAACTAAATTCTCAACCCTTCTGCACTACCTGTTTTGCACAATAGTGATTATTTAAGAGACCAGTTAGCTTTTTAGTGGCCTGTCAAGTTTTATGGTGTCTATTTCTGACTCAGTTTGCCCATTTTATTTCTTACTTACTGTGCTGTGCATTAATATCTCACTTCTCTGAATCTTAGCTTTCTGCCATCATCACCTGGCTCAATGCACTTTACAATCAGACATTGGTAAGAGAGTCTGATGGTCTCCCAGTCCTGTTTATTGGTCTTAGAATTAATGAGAGCTTACTAGATTTATAATTTTGCAAGTTTTATTTTGCATGAAACAAATTTTGTAAATAACAAAAAAGAGGTTGATAATTATGGGAAAAATAGAACATTATAAGAAAGATTGGAAGTTCTCAGAATTTTGCAGTTTTAGTTAGGGTGACTAATGTAGGGTGCACTAAAGTTGATATTTGAGAAAAGAACTGAAGAAGTTGAGAGAGTTAGTTATGCAGATGTTTGAGGGAAGAGAATGACGTACAGAAAAACAGCCAGTACAAAGGCCTAAAGAGAGGGGTGTACCTGGTATGTTTGAGGAGCATCCAGGAAGCCATTGTGTCTGGAGAGAATTAAGCAAAGAACAGTAGGATTATGTCAGAAGGAAGGGAATCAGGAGGCTAGATCATGTGGAGTCTTGTAGACCATTGTAAGATCTTTGACTTTTACTCTGGGTGAGATGACAAGACATTAGAAGCGTTTTGAGCAGAGGAGTGACGTGATCTGACTTGTGTTTTAAGAATATCACCCTGGGTTAAGAATAGACTATGGAGAGCCAAGGATAGACACAAAAGTGATCTCAATAAGCGAAGGAAGAGATAATGGTGACTTGGTCCAGCATGGTAGTGTAGAGGATGAGAAGTTACCAGGTTCAAGATATATTTTAAAGGTAGAGCCC
Organism: Rhinolophus sinicus; assembly: GCF_057876585.1. Lineage (NCBI taxonomy): Eukaryota > Metazoa > Chordata > Mammalia > Chiroptera > Rhinolophidae > Rhinolophus > Rhinolophus sinicus. The sequence goes on along the minus strand of NC_142504.1, from coordinate 75,935,026 downwards.
TCATGTTTTCCTGAATGGATGTGTAGTATAAGAAAGAAGAAGAAAAAAGTAATGATCTCTAGGTTTTCGTCCCAAGCAAAATAGAGCCTTCAGCTGAAATTATGGAGATCCTAGATAGAGGTTTTGGGTGAGAACATCTCTTCCGTTTCAGACACATTAAATTTGAGATGTTTCAAGTCTGTAACTGAATATATAAATCTGAAGTTAAGAGACAGTTCTGGATTAAAGATAAATATTTAGGAGCTGCTGACATGTAGATGGTTTTGAAAGCCCACCAAAGAAATGAGTATAGGTAGAGAAGAGAGCACTATGAAAGATCTAGCCTTGAGATGATTCAATGTTAAGAAATCTGGGAGAAAAGAAGGAACCAGCAAAGGCAACTGAGAAGAAACCACTGAGATTGAAAAAAAGACAAAACTCTTAGTATTGTTGGAAGAATGTCGGATCCTGGAAGTCAAGTAAAGAAAGTGTACCAGGAGAGAGTGATCAAATTGTGTCAAAAGCCGCTGACATACCAAGATGAGGACTGAGAATTGGTCATTGGATTTAGCCACATGGTGGTTATTTATGACTTGGACAAGCAGTTTTGGTTGAAAAGTAAGGGCCAAAGCCCAGCCAAAGTGGATTTAAGAGCAAATATAAGAGTGATTTACAAACAAAAAGTGTAGACAACTTGTGAGGAATTTTGCTATAGTGGAGTTGAGTAATGGGTAGTAGCTGGTGAGATAAAGGGGATCAAGATATTTGTTTGTTTAAGACAGGAATGAAAATAGCATGATCGAATCCACTTAGGAAGAGGAAAGCTTGATACAGGAGAAAGGGGAGGATTGATGGAGCTATGTCCTTGAATTAGTGTGAAAGAATGACATCATTGGTGGAGGGAGTGATGTAAGATAGAAGTATTCTTCTATAGTAAAAGGTGAAAGACCAAATATATGAGGGCACATGCTGTTAGTTGGAAAAACATTTATAATTATAATTCTGTGGCAGTTTTCTTCTGATTGTTTCATTTGTTTCAGGGTATCAGCCAGTAAGTTCATTAGCAATGAAAGAGGATCAATCAGAGAGGAGGTTTGAGAAGAGAGAAGATAATGTGAAATGAAGTTTCTAGCAGAGTGGGAGAGCAAATAGACTAGGGAAATATATGATTGCCAAGCATAATTAAGGGCCCGCTTTATGTTTGTGATTATGAATTTAAAATGGAATCCGTCAATATGATTTTTTGTGTTTATCCAGATATATTGAACAGCTTGGGTGGCTGACATACGAGTCATGGTCAAAAAATAGAGTGAATGTTTAAATAAAAAATTATTACAGTAAAAGACACACTACCATTAAACCCCCTCAAAATACTCCCTCTCACTTCGAACACACTCATCCCATCATTCTTGCCACTTTCTGAAGCAGTTCTGGAAGTCCTCTTTCATGAGTGTCTTTAGTTGCACTGTCGTGGCTGCCTCAGTGTCCTGAATCAATTCAAAACGTTTTCCTTTCTTGGTCATTTTGGCTTTGAAGAAGAGCCAGAAGTCGCACAGTGCCAGCTTCAGTGAATAAGGTGGATGAGGACACACTGGAATGCTTTTATTTGACAGAAATTGCTGTACCAGAGATGATGTGTCACATGGAGCGTTGTCATGATGGAGGATGAAGTAAAGACACTCACGAAAGAGGACTTCCAGAACTGCTTCAGAAAGTAGCAAGAACAATGGGACAAGTGTGTTCAAAGTGAGGGGGATTAATGGCAATGTGTCTTTTACTGTAATAATTTTTTTTATTTAAACATTTACCATATTTTTCAATCACACTTTGTAGAATTAGTAAGAGAGTTGGGTTTAACTAGGATCATGGTTTTGCCATACTAAGTACAGTATGAGATCCAGGACATTGCAGGTGTATGCAAGCGAGTGACTATAAAAATGGACCATGAAATTTAACCTGGGTAGGTAAGAAAGAAAAGTTATCAGCTCAGTAAGGTACAATTAAAATGGAACAGGATCAGTAGATTGGATGTCTTGGGAGGGTTGGGGATGTTTGGAGTTGAGTTGTTGGAGGGAGTGAGCAGGAAAGCTAAGGGGGTGCTTAGACAGTATAAGATTTGAAATTGAAATTATGGTAGGATTATAATTACTGACAATGACAATGTCCTGTATATGACCATGGAAATGAGTGGCTGAGATAAGGTGAAGGACAAGATCATTGCAGGAGGGAAGTTAAAGGTATTGAGAGACCAGGCTATTAGAAATATCATCTATGGATATATTAAAATCCTTCAGAATTAAAACAGGAGAATACTGAAGAGAAGATCAGTAAATCAAGAATTAAAATTATCTAGTAATGAGATGTGATGACTGAAGGGTCAGTGGAGTACAGCAGCAATGAGAGGTAGTGGGAGGTATAATCTAATAAAATGAAAACCAAAACTGGCAGATTTAGGGTGTGAGTAAAGAGGTGGCAGTGGAGTTCATCTGTCCTACTTTCAGGGCCAGTGGTATAAGGCATACGTGAGAGGAGAGGTCACCACTTGAGAGCTGCGGGAAAAATGGTGCCCTCCATTGGAGGGGCTGGGTTTCCATGGAAGCAGGGGTTGGCAAACTATAGCCCACAGGCCATCTCTAGCCTATCACTTGTTTTTGTATAGTTCATGAGCTAAGAGTGGTTTTTATATTTTTAAATAATTGATAAAAAGTCAAAGAAAAAGAATAATTCATGACATGAAAATTATATGAAATTCAGATTTCAGTGTCCATAAATAAAGTTTTATTGGGACATAGCCATGCTCAGTCTTTTAGGTATTGTCTATGACCGCTTTTGTGCTACAATGATTGAGTTGAGTATTTGTGACAGAAATCATGTGATGTCATTGCTTCACACTGCTACTCAGCACACTGTAAACAACAGTGGCGCAGTTACCACTTGACTAGTCCATGTATATCACCATACCACATTATTTATTTTTTTATTGCCACTGCATACCTATTGAGTCATATCAAAAAGGGTGAAGGTGAATTTTGAATGTTGTCATTTTGAGCACAGAGGCAAAGCATTGTGTTTATTATAAAGTAATACTATAGATGTGCTACAAGGATACAATACGACGTTTGACAATTAGTTTGCGAACTTGCCACCATGCACTTACATTGGCGGCACTGTACAAACAATTCGGTAAGATTTCATAACCTTGATATATCAGCATCTCACAGCTGTGTTCATGTTGATATGTGGCGGTGTCTTGATGAGTGGTGTTCATTATTGTTGCATGTTTTTGTGTGCCAGTGAGAGAATGTCTGAGCTCGAATTAGAGCAATGAACAATCATTAAATTTCTTGTTAAACTTGGCAAGAGTGGAAGTGAAATCAGGGACATGTTAGTCCAAGTTTATGGGGATAATGCCATGAAGAAAATGGTGGTATACAAATGGATTAAACGTTGTTCTGAGAAGAGAGAACGTATCACTGATGAAGAGAAGTCAGGGCAGCCAGTAACAAGCAGAACTGATGAAAACATTGCAAAAATTCATCGAATTGCTCATCAAAATCATCAGTTGACTGTGGGAAGCATAGCAGACCAAGTAAACATCGATAGAGGAACAGAAAAATCTTCACTGAAAATCTTGGCATGAGAGAAGTATATGCAAAAATGGTCCCGAAGGAGCTCACCGATGAACAAAAGTAAAGGAGAGTTGAAGTTTGCAAAGACCTTTTGGAGAGGCAAGATGATGTTTTGGGCCGTTTAATCACTAGTGATGAAACGTGTGTACCAATGCGGCCCTGAAACAAAGTGTCAAAGTGCACAATGGAAGTCAGCCAATTCTCCACGACCAAAAAAGTTCGGTCAGTCCAAATCAAAGAGTCAAAACAATGTTTCTAAACTTTTTTGATATCAGAAGGATTATTCATTATGAATTTGTACCAACCGGACAAACAATTAACCAAGTTTACTATTTGGAAGTGCTGAAAAGACTGCGTGAAAAAGATGACCTGAACTTTTTACCAACAATTTCTGGCTCTTGTATCACAACAATGCACCAGCTCACATGACATTGTCTGTGAGGGAGTTTTTAGCCAATAAACAAATAACTATAGTGGAACACCCTCCCTACTCACCTGATCTGGCCCCCAATGACTTCTTTCTTTACTCAAAGGTAAAGAAAATATTGAAAGGAGGACATTTTGATGACATTCAGGACATCAAGGGTAATACGATGACAGCTCTGATGGCCATTCCAGAAAAAGAGTTCCAAAATTGTTTGAAGGGTGGACTAGGCATTGACGTCGGTGCGTAGCTTCCCAAGGGAAGTACTTCGAAGGTGACCATAGTGATATTCAGCATTGAGGTGTGTAACACTTTTTCTAGAAGGAGTTCATGAACTTAATTGCCAAACCTCATATACTGTATATTGACGTCACCCAGAGTACATACTCATCATAGTATTTCCTACTCACAGGAAAGCAACAATCAGGAAAAAAAAGTAGAAAACTTAAAATGGAATATCTCATTATAGCAGAATTTTCTTCCAAAAATAAAAAAGGAAAATGAGGCTGTAACTTGTAAGTTTACAAGTGGCTTATAAGCCAGGCAGGGAAAGTCATTTGGTGAGTCCTTGCATTAGCAAAACAAATACATACAGAGAGAAAAACTTCCTTAAGAACAGCTTTTTGGCAAAAACCTATTGCTCAAAGAACTCAGGCCATTGGGAGCAACATCAATAGTCAATTAAAAAAGAAGGCAAACAATTTGATTTTCCTTGATTCTTATTGTTCATTTGAGGAGTCAATACTGAGTTTGAAGTGACTAAAGAATTATCCTGAATGTGTAGTCTGCATGGAACAAGTACAGGCAAGAATAGTATTAAAGAAGCTGAGAAAACACTGAGTACAACTTGAAGTGGAGTCTGCTGAGATGTGTTACAAGTGATGGTAGTTAAAATTATGCAAGGCGCAGAAAAAGCCTTAGTTAGCCAAACTAACAAAGCTTGTGAAAACAAGGTATTTAAGCCTATATTTATTCATTGTATATTCAAAGTACCTACATCAGCAGGTATTTTGTGGAAAATATTTGAACCTATCATGTGCTATTGAACCACAATGTCAATGATAAATATCACGCACTCATGGACTTAACCATCAAATCATCAAATCTTAAAATTTTGTCAGAATTTGAAGCTGAACATCCCAATTTATCTTAACATACAGCAAATTTGATGGTTTAGCAATGCTAACATTTTATTGTATTTTGTTTTGTTAGTTGAGGATTGCTATGGTGTGGGGACAGCCCCAGACAGCAGTTTCCAGGCTCTCAGCCTCACGTGGAAAGGTGCTGGCTCGGGTAGTAGATGGCCGTCAGCTGTGGCTAGTTGGCCGTCAGCTGTGGCCCTTGAGCCATTGGCCACTAATATAACTGCCGCCGCTGCGTTAGGGAGGGAAGTCAAGGAGAGAGTCAGTCGGTTGGCAGAAAGCGACAGCAGGTCGCATGTTGTGTGAATCCAGCCTCCAGTGAGACCATAGACGTATGACTCCCCTACCTATGGCTCCGTGGGTGTTCCTTTTTGGCCTAGCCATATCCTGCGTTCTTATGTGGGGAGTGGGAACTGCAGGCCGCCCCATACAACAAAGGAGCGGGACCAGAGACCCCGCAGGCTGCCCCGCTTGACGTATGGACTAAAGCATCCCCCCATCCCAATTCATATGTTGAAGCCCTAACCCTAAATATGACTACTTGGAGATTGGACCAATAAGGAGGCAGTTAAGGTCAAATGCGGTCATAAGGGTGGGGCTCTGTTAAGATAGGATTAGTGTCCTTATCTGTGTGCGCATACTAGGAAGAGGTCCTGGTCCTGTGAGCACGCGATGACACCGGCAACCAACAAGCCTAGAAGAAAGGCCTCATCAGAAACCAAACATACTGGTCCTCTGATTTTGGACTTCCAGCCTCTAGAACTGGGAGAAAACGAATGTCTGTTGTTTATGCCTCCCAGTCTATGGTATTTTGTATGGAAGTGCGAGCTAAGATAAGAAACAAGATGAAGGTTTTTCTGAATGAGAAAAACCACTCTCAACTGTCACTGAGTTTTCATTGAACACTGATAGACTTTGGGAGTAAGTTTTTCCTCCAGGTTTGATCTTTCTTAATGAATTCAACCTAAAATTAAAATACAAAATAGCACTTTTACACAAAAGTTAAATGTAACAAAGTCATTTGACAACTAATATTGTTTGAATCACAAGTAATGCTTTCTACACTTCTTGTGCTGTCAGAAATTAACAGGAAGCAAGATCTTCATTCCCACACAAATTTGCAGCAGATGTATTTTCTGAGATCAAACTACAGACTTTAAAACCTATTTATGGCTCTAAACTTTGTATAACCAGAGCCAGGGATCCTTTCTCAACTCAAAGGTTATTATATAATACATTATCCTGATTCAGACCTTTCTTGTATCTATTTTACATATTAAGCTGCTTTAAGCATTATTATGAAAAATATTTTTGATGATTAAATAATTTTATAACTACTGGCCTGTAGGTAAATTTCAAGCTCCTTAACTAGTCGGGGGCTCTCCAGCCACTCCTCCAAATCCTTACCAGAAACTTGATACTCCAGCAACCCAGAATTTCTTCTATACAGTTCCTCTGTGCCTTTTGCTTATATATTGCCCATCTGCCTACAGTAGTCTCTCATTTCTTTTCCCCATATGGCTAACTGCTACTCTTCATTTTTGACTTGTTTCAGGTGTCATCATATCCAGAAAGCCTTTTCTAGCTATCTTCCTCCCAGGCAGGCTTGGGTTAAGTGTCTTCCTTAGTACTCCACAATCTGTGCTTATGTCCCTTGTTGGTTTTTTATTTTTTAAATTTGTTTTCATTGTTTTTTTTCCGGTTTCATTTGCTAATTTGAACTCCTTAAGAGCAAGAACGATGTTTTAAAGTTGTCTTTATTTATCTACAGTGATTACTATAGAGCCTATATGGCAGACACAAATATTTATGCAGTAAATTAATTGATTATTGTCTATATCTTTCTGGTGCATCTTGCAGTAAATATGTAACCTAAAATTAAATGTACTTATGTTTTATGTTATCCCTGTGTGAATAGGTGCTCTCTGTTGCATGTATTTATTGGTCATAATGTACACAAAACATTTGGGTTTATATATGCATTTAAAAAGAAAGACAAGAATATTATATGCAGCTTTTATTAGGAACTAGAACTTAAGTTTAATAGCTGTCCTGTATTTTGTACAACTCTGAAATGTGAAGCTTTTCCATGTAATCTCATGCCAATGTTGACCCATGTGGATTAAAATAGCCCTATTTTAATCTATGACCAAATTAGGAATTAGAATATCTATCCAGTGGGGATTTGTAAATTATTGTAGTTTGTAGTATGACAGGTTTATATAAATAATTGCAGTGATTCCCACTGTGTTCTAAGTTAAAAAAATCTAAGTTCAAATAGAGGAATGTAATGAATGATACAAGTATGTGATTCTTTAGCATGTTTGCCTTTGGTATCTTAAATTAGTTATATCTTTTTTAAAGGATCATCAAAACTGACTTGATAAAAAGAAAATTTTTATTAATCTAAAATATCTACTCATGGTCTCTCAATTCAAATTTGATGTGTACTTAAAATAGCAGGAAGTAACTAATTATCCTCAGTGTGTATTTATAGTATAATTGTTTTCTAAAACATTCTCTTAGGTCAGATTTTAATGAAAACATTTTAATCCTAGAGTGAAGTCATTCTAGAACTTGTTTAAGACAATTCTTAATGCATTGAACATTTCTGTTTTATAACTTTACATTTTACTATATACTAAGTAATTCTTAATTAACTTTTTTTGTTTTTCATTGTGTTTCTCAAGAACCTGAATGTAAAATAAACAGTTTGTTTTAATGCTTCTTTGATTTAAAATTATAAACTTTTCTTTTCATACAGATAAAGACACAATAAATAAAATTAGAGATTTACGAATGAAAGCTGAAGATTATGAAGTGGTGAAGGTAATTGGCAGAGGTGCATTTGGAGAAGTTCAATTGGTAGGTAATTTTAATGAGATTAAAAACAATAACTTTTTTAAATTTAAAAAATCCACTTGTATGTTTAACATGTTATTTGGGAAAATATTATTTTTATAAAATTGTTGATTTAAATTGCTCTGGCATTCTTGCCTAAGGATATGAAAGCCTAGAGTCAAATTCAGTAATGTGAGATATTTTCCCCAGGTGTTCACGGGTAGAGAAAAAGTTTCAAGCATTCAAAGAGAAATCTTACTCCTAATATTAGACTGTCTAAAATGCTAGGGAATAGTAAGTTTTATAAATAGGAAGCAGCATACATAGCAGGGTGGAGGAGGGGGTATGTGCTATAATACAGGGACAACGATTTTTTGGTATTACTTGCTTTGGGTAATTAAAGCCTTGACATTCTCTAGTTGGGATAATTCAGCAGAAGAGAAGAAATAAAAGTGGCTAGAATAATAATGTTAAATTAACAAGTGGTTAAAATCATTTAGTAAATTGTTCTGGGAAACTGAGCTTTAAATTTAAATGTTAACACAAAGTTCATTATTTTCCATTTTCAATTTTAAAGGTAAGGCATAAATCCACCAGGAAGGTGTATGCTATGAAGCTTCTCAGCAAATTTGAAATGATTAAGAGATCCGATTCTGCTTTTTTCTGGGAAGAAAGGGACATCATGGCTTTTGCTAACAGTCCTTGGGTTGTTCAGGTATGATTTTGTTACCGTTTCATTATTGATATACTAGTTTGTAACTAAACATATCTGAGAAGCTTAGCTTATTTTCCAGAACAGTAATAGAGAATTTATTGGCAATTACAGAATGTTTTAATATACCATTATTTTTTAAATCATTAAATTCAGTTTTATTCAATCATCTCTAGTAGCAAAGTAAGGCCAAAACAAAATAATTATGTTCCTGTAGAATTTAAATATTAGAAAATTTAAATAATCTGCTTTGATTTGGGAGAAGTCATAAATTACTATACTCTATAACTAGATACTTTTTATTTAATATTGAAATTTAAGTTTTTTCTCAAATATGAGATCTTATTTGTTTAACTGTCTTTTTATCTATTTGTCTTTCTTTTTGTGGAGAGCAAGGAATCAGAAAAATGAAGGGATGAGTGAGTTAAGCTAGGCCTCCAGATAATATTGTATTAGGTTTAGGCTTCCAGTGGAAAGGAAAATACCCTAGAAGTCAGTAGTTGTAGGTCCTAGTCTTAACCACCACAGGCCTATCTGTGCAGCAGTGGCCAAGTTATTTACATCTCTGGGTCTCAGTTTCCTTCCTCAAAAATTAAAAGTTGGCTTAGATTGGTTATTTTCAATTGTGGAGATACCGCAGGTGCAGTCATAAGGACAAGCAGAAATTTGGGTAGGTTGTCATTCTGGGTTTTCTATTTCTACCTCAAATAGAGCAGCTCCGTGTTTTTTTCACCTGTTTTATATATTAGGGTCCCTATGTAAGATTTCATATGGGGAAAGGGAAGTCTTCTTTTGGTTTGAAAAAGAAATAAAAACTAGGCTAGAGTATTTCTAAATTCTTAACATGTATTTTGTGATTTATTTACAGTATTTAATGAAGCATATCCTAACTAAGCATAGTAGTAACTGAGATAAAAAGGATGTAGAAAACGTTTAAGAGTTACCTAATGAGACTTTCTGTACTTGAAATGTCTGCTCAGTTTTTATCAGCTATGTAGAGCAGGGTTTTTTTGGGCTCAGTATTATTGACATTTTGGCCAGATAATCCTTTGTTGTTTGGGGCTATCCTGTGCATTAGAGGATTTTTATCAGCATCCCTGGCTTCTACGCAGGTGATGTCGTTAGCAGCCCACCCCACCCCCACATACCACTTGTAACAACAACAAAAATGTGTTCAGACATTGTTGAATGTTTCCTTGTGCTGGGAAGCGGGGGAGAGATAATTATCACCACTGGGTTGAGAACTGCCGATAGAGAAAATGCCCAGTGAACAGTTCCTTAGACAATTAAAAAACATGATATAACTGTTCCTTTTAGGGTTAAATTTACAACTTATGTACTTGAGACTTTGTTTTTCTTGATACATTGTCTATAAATAGGGTAAACTGCTACCAAAATCAACAGTATTTCTTTCATTATGGTGCCCAATTGTATACTTTAATCTGGGATAGCCATGAGGTGCCACTTGGTTTCTTAACCTTCCACAAAATATATTTTAAAATAAAAACAACTAAATTTGTAACTAAAATCACTAAGCACTATTAAAATATGAAACATAAAAAGGAAGATTTTAAGACATAAATGTCAAGCTAAATTAGGTACATTTTTTTCTCCAGGGTTTATTAATTTTAGTTGGATTCTAATCTCATGTTTACTTAAAATGTCCTTTTGTAAATTTGCTCTTCTTTTAGCCTCAACCCTGGTCACATAATAAATACACTTATTCCTTGTATTCTTGCTAATTTCATACCAATGGACATTACTCTTCCTGCTTTGACTCCAGCTGCTGCCCAGGTCTCTCCCTGCTTCTTTGTTAGCTGTTATTGCTCCTCCTTCTATTGACTGCTATCACTTATTGAGCATCTCTTGTGCAAAGTACTTTCTTCTGTTTTTTTAATTGAAGTTTATTGGGGTGCTAAGTACTTTCTATATTCACTGATTTTTTATTTTTTAAACATTTTATTTATTTAAATGTGTTATTCCAGGACCCATCAGCTCCAAGTCAAGTAGTTCTTTCAATCTAGTTGTGGAGGATGCAGCTCACAGTGGCCCACATGGGTGTCAAACCGGCAACCTTGTGCTCTAACCAACTGAGCTAACCGGCTGCCTCAATATATTCACTAATTTTTTAGCAATTCTAAAAGGTGATTAATCCCCATTGGGTATATCCCCTGTTTATAGACTAATTGTGCTTTTATTCATTGGACATTTATTAAGCACTTGCTAATTGCCAGGCATCCAGATGCTGACTGAGCATAAAAGTCAAACGAGGTATATAATCTGTTGTATTCTTCTAGAACGGATTATAGTGATAAAGACTCAGGGAGAATGAGTAAATTGCCTAGTAACACGGCGAATAAAGGACAGCTGAGACTTCTTGGGAATTGCAGTGTTGATATAAATTTAATAGTAAACCCCACCAAAGCACAACTTAAATTAGAACCAAAATATTTCTTTGCTTGGGAGACTTGTATATTCTGTATTGAAACTATTATAATTTTTAATTCAATTTTGTATTGTTATTTTTGCCAACTTTAACTGAAACAATTTTGTTTTAATCTTAATTTTTTTTGTATTTGTATAGCTTTTTTATGCATTCCAAGATGACCGTTACCTCTACATGGTGATGGAATACATGCCTGGTGGAGATCTTGTAAACTTGATGAGCAACTATGATGTGCCTGAAAAATGGGCACGATTCTATACTGCAGAAGTAGTTCTTGCATTGGACGCAATCCATTCTATGGGTTTTATTCATAGGTAAAGATAAAAATGCTTTAAATTTTCTCGTTTGTTGAAGAGAGAAGCTGAAGAGTACTTAAACTTTATTCGATTAGCATTTCCCACTCTAATCCACCTATTCTTCTTCCATATGACATGAGTGGTATTTCAGAATTTAAAACGTTGAAATTTGTAGTTTTAACATTTCATCTTAATATTGATGTAAATGTATTTTATAATATCCCTTAATCTGATTATATAGCTTTTGTATGGTGTTCAGAAAAATAAAAATGGTAAGCTGGTTTTCTGAGGTATGTGCCAGAGTGTTAAATAGTTTTCATTTTTTTAATATACAAATTAATTTGCTTTTGATTAATTTTATATACAAATTTTTAATATACAAATACATTTGCTTTTAATTAGTGACTAGGTCATATTTACTTACTACATTAATTTTATTTGTTCTGTAAATACCACTTGAATGCAAATGTGCCGTTGCTGTGCTAAATTCCAGGGATACAAAAATGAAAGTGACTTAGTCCCTGTCCTGGGGTTATTTATGTACTTATGTTGAGAAGTATGTTTCAGTTACTTTTTATATCTAAGTGTTACACTTTTTTATGGTTATTCTCTCTCAGTATTATGATTTTCTCCCTGGAAGAATCAACTTCTACTTAAAAACAAAGGGAATATTATATGTCTTCTTCTGAGGCATTAAAATATGAAGGGGTTTCCCTGCTGAAGTTCAATTTATAAATGTGGTTAGAGAGCACACACAGATCAAAAGTGGCCTTATCTACATTGACTGAGGATACATGACCTAAAATAACTGCCTCATATAATTTTTATCAGTGTCTGATCTGTTTCAGAAATGCTCTACTGGTTGTTGTTTTTTCCTCCCCTTAGAGATGTGAAGCCTGATAACATGCTGCTGGATAAATCTGGACATTTGAAGTTAGCAGATTTTGGTACTTGTATGAAGATGAATAAGGTTAACAATTAGATTTTAATTTAGTTTTTACTAATTCAAGACAAATGCTTTTAAGAAAATATTATAGGAATTTACTGACCATAGCTGGGTTTATACAGAATTGATGTGACGTGTCTCCTTTGTTAAAATTGATGCCATGGTTTCCATGTTGTATTATTAACTTGTAAGCTATTTATTTTTTCCTCTTTATTTAGTGTAAGTGTAGATTGCCAGATTTACTAAATCCTTTATCATAACTCTATAATATACACTATTAGTAACTAGAAATGGAATTAGTCACTAAATACTAATGCCAGGGTTAAAATTAGTTTCATAAATATTGGATTTCAGTAATGTGTGTATATTTTAATGTTTCACTTGGCCTCTTATTAACATGTAAAAGATCTTATTTAAGAGTCAATCTTAAGAGATACCCATTCTCATTATTTATATAAAAAATAACATACACATAGTTGAAGTAGCAATTATATTACTTTATTTTCAGTTAAAACAGTTTATATTCATTCTTTGGAACTTAATTACAGAACAATGTCTAGGAAGTTGTATTTATTATTTTATAAGGAAAATTAATGCTTACAAGGAAACACATGAGAACTTTTGTGTTAACATTTAATTATAATTCTGTTGCATTAACACTAGCTAAATTAAGTAACAAGGATGTAGAGTTTTTGGTTGTTTTGTTGTTGAGAGAGTTAATATGCATATTAGATATTCAGTATGCTTAACACTATTGTGCCCTTTCCCCCCCATACACATTCCTCCCCATCTTATATTTGTAGAGTCAATTCTTGTATACGTTTTCTTCAGTTTTAAGCATTGTTAAATTGAATGGCTATTTTAGTAAAAATAATTAAATCATTTATATATTAATATTATCAAATGATTCGTCCTGTTTGCCCCTCAGTCAGTTTGCATTGGTTTATATACTTGCTATCTACATTTGAATGAGATCATTATATTGGCACAACTGGGGGAATGTGTCAATGTGTCTTTCTAGTGGCGTAATTACAAAATAAAAAGTTACTGCTGTATACATATGCATATTGTGACTATACTGTGTTTGTGTATGATTAAGTTATTTGTTCATTTTTGTCAAGTTTGCATTACATTTTAATATATTTTATAGCCCAAAGATTTAGAGTTCTATAGATTATATTAAAGTCATTTTAAATGACTGAGACTTTATGTTTGTATCCTAATCAAAATTTGACCTGCCACTCTTTTTAGGAAGGTATGGTACGATGTGATACGGCAGTTGGAACACCTGATTATATTTCCCCTGAAGTATTAAAATCTCAAGGTGGTGATGGTTATTATGGACGAGAATGTGATTGGTGGTCAGTTGGAGTATTTTTATATGAGATGCTTGTAGGTGAGTAAAGGAGGATTCTGTGTACCTCTAAAATAGTTACTCATCCCAAAACTTAACGTATAAAATATTTATTACATTAAGTAGTGTTGATTTTGTTTGTAGGGAACAAACTGATCCAAACTTGCTTTTAAAAAGCTATTTAGAAGATTAAAGCAACTTTGTGACATACTTCTTTTTACATATTTAAGTGTATGTTTTCAGTTTATGTTTATTTAGTAATCTTTAAACAAGTAACATTGACTCTGCCTTTGAAACTGATTTTTTTATTTTCTTTTGTTTTCCCTATCGACTTTTCAGGTGATACACCTTTTTATGCAGATTCTCTGGTTGGAACTTACAGTAAGATTATGAACCATAAAAATTCACTTACCTTCCCTGATGATAATGACATATCAAAAGAAGCTAAAAATCTTATTTGTGCCTTTCTTACTGACAGGTAAATAATCTTAACATTGAGTTTTTTTTCTATTTATCCTAAGCAAATTCTCATTTTGCTGCTTAGTTTTTAAAGTCTGTATCTGAGCCCCTATGTTTGAACTATTGGAATAAAAATGTTACCATTCCCAAAATCATGCATGGCAGTGAAACCCAATATAATTTTATGATTTTCTGGATACCTTTTCTGGATCTCAACTCACTTGCTTTATCTAAGAAATTAAGATAGAATATATTGTTTTCTGATGGCTAGACCAGATGATTCTTTTTATTTAATTGTTAACTTTTTAACTTGGTTAAGCATAAAAATGATGGTATATTTTATTGAGTCTGAGATTTCTTTTTTTAACATGTTAACATTTCTGAAAATAGAGTGTATCTTACAATCAATGGCATGTATTAATTTAATTGGGAACATTTATTCCCTAGTGATAGAAAAATGATGATGCATCTTCCAACTGACAGCATTTAAGATAACACTGTATTGTATACTTGAAATTTGCTGAGAGTAGAACTTAAATGTTCTCGTTCCCCCACCCACCCTAAAAAAGATAAATATGTGAGGTGAAAGATGTGTTAATTAACTTGATGGGAGAATCCTTTCACAATGTAGACATATATCAAATCATCGTGTTGTACACTTTATCTTAAAATGTTCTCAATTATACCTCAATAGAACTGGGAAAAGGATTTAATTATATACGGTATGTGCTTGTTGAAATTAACTACATAGTGCAAAGCTATAAAATGAAATGTATTTCCTATCTCCTTCCTTCTAGAGATAGTCATTGATATGATGTCTTCCAGATTTAAGAAATACTTTTATAAATGTATATGCATGTGTGTGTTTTAGAAACAAAACTAGCCTGTTACTGTATTTTGCTCAAATTTGTGAGGGAAAAATAAGGATGCGAATTATACATGGGTAGTACTAATTCCATATCTGTATAAATGTTTTTAATTCTTTTGTTTGTGCTTATGAGTTAAAAGTGTAACTTTAGAAGTCAGTAATGATATCCATATGCAAAATAATGTCCTGGAATATGATAATTGGTTTTGTTGAACTTAAGACAAAGTTGTAACAACGAAGAGTTCTTGGCCTTCTATGATGTGTCAATATCATAAATTTGTTACCAGTACATAAAATTTCTTGTACCTTGTATCTGTTCTTGTGTTTTGTAATATTTGTTACATAAAGTTTTTTGTCATAATATGTCAAAAAAGAAATGCTATAATTCCTTTATAATATAAACACAAGTACCTAAATATAAACAAATACAAATTTGAATTTAAAAATTAAAATGAAAGATTTTTTCCTCTGAAAGTTTGGGCCCAAAACGTGGGTACGCATTATATACAGGAGCGTATTATACAGGGCTAAATATAGTTTGTATACCCTTGTGGTTTAATTTTTAAATTTAAACATGAACCAGATGGCTTACTAAGATTGCATTTAACATTATATTTGTACATTGTTAATTTAAATAGTAGAGACCTAGATACTTTTAAATATATTTCAATTTCTAATTAAAATTAACATATCCCTTAGAACCTGAAATTTATAGTTTTTCAGATTTTTACATTTTAATGTATGTGCTATATAAATATTAGTGCTGTGTTGTGTGTTAGGTGCTAAGGATATACCATGTTTCCCCCAAAATAAGACCTAGCCGGACAATCAGCTCTAGTGCATCTTTTGGAGCAAAAATTAATATAAGACCCGGTATTATATTATATTATACTGTACTATCCTGTATTATATATTAGATTAGATTAGATTATAATATGTTATATATTACACTATACTATATTATATTATATATTATCTTATATTAATTTTTGCTCCAAAAGATGCGTTAGATCTGATTGTCCAGCTAGGTCTTATTTTCGGGGAAACAGGGTAGAAATGAACAAGATACACAGCCACTGTTCTCCACCACCTCATAGTCCTTTGGAGGAAATAAAGATATGAGACACTTATCATACAGAGAGGGAGTTACTCAGAATTAAGTAATGTGTGCCATAGAATCATGGAGAGGTGCACCACTCCAGTCTGGGAGAGTCAGGGAAAAACTTCTTTAAAAAATACCATATATCTAAAACAGTTTATCTTTTAACTCATGGAAAAAATTGGAATTCAGGGTATTCTTATTGTTTATAAGCACTCTACTAGAGAACAAAAGTTGCTAAGTTTCTCTTTCAAAATAAGCTCTAGGCATGTTTTTAAACACTATCTCTTATGTTCACTGAAAAAGCCAGGAATTAATAACTTTTCCTATTAAAGCTCTCAAATTTGGTCAGAAATATTTAATAAATTATAAAATGGAAATTTAAAATGCCTTTCTGAGATTTTGTTAGTTTCTGGTTTGAAGTAAAGTTTTTGGTTGCAAAAAATGTGTAACTACCACTGTTTTAAAAAGCTATCAGGAAAATTCAATTGTTTTTTATTCATTATACTAATGAAGAAAGGTGAGTGATTCATCTGGATTTCATTGACAATAGAAAGTCATGTAGTATCAACAGATTTTTTTTTTTGTATATTTTTTCTTTAAAAAAAATTCTTTAATATTCTCAGTCTTGAACTTATTTTTTATTTAAGATGAAAATTGTGCTGATGATCAGTATAATTTCAGGGAGACTTAGAACTATATTTAGCATCCTGCACAGATTTAGAATCAAGCCCACAAATAAACCTGGACAGATTATAATATTTTAAATGATTAATAACTTTTCTCCTTCCCTCTCTATTCAGAGAGGTGAGATTAGGACGAAATGGTGTAGAAGAAATCAAACGACATCTCTTCTTCAAAAATGATCAGTGGGCTTGGGAAACACTCCGAGACAGTAAGTTACTTTTTCTTGCACATTACAGTGCATATTTGAAAGTAGTTGTGGTAAATAGTCTGTTGAAATTGCCTTGCTAATATATGTGTATATCTGATGAAAATCTAAAGTATACAAATGCAATACGGGTGTTGTCTTAACCTAGTTAAAAGAGAATATATTTGATAATATTAGGAAAATTGTACTGCTGCTGCTTTTACATCCCACTCAAGATACCAAGATGAAATACTATGTACCTATAGTGGAGCTGGGCTCAGTAGTCGTAAGTTGATATTTGATCTTAGTTGAATTGATCTTTGTTTTAGATGTTAGTATCTCAGTCAGTGAATGGAAGAGTCAATGAATAACAGGTAATGAAATTAAAATATATTTCCTGTGGAAATACAAGTTATTTTTACTAAAACCTAAAATAAAATATATGGTTGTATTATTGATAAATATTTGTAAAATATTAATTTGTATGAGGATATAGGAAATTATGGTATATTGATTCCATCAGGCTTGCAGCTTACAGTTCAGAAATAAAAATATGTACTGTGCAAGAAGTTCATTTTCGGTTAGTTTAGAAAATCTCCCTATTTCAAAAAACAGTTAACATTATATAATTTCACAGAAAACCTCGTTCAACATTGCTCGATCAAAATTATAATGGCACCAAAGTTCCCATCATCTTTATGGATTTGGGAGGCTTAGAATTTATCTTTCCCCTGTTGAAGACTCAGGAATTTTTTTCCCCTTTTCACTATCAAAGAAAACATAGTGTATACGAGCCCCTCTCTTCTTGCTGTACCAATAGCAATGAATAGTAATGGAAATGGACTCACTATGTGGTTTTAGAAACAGTTATAAATTAGTTATTTGTCTTAAGGACTGCCTATCTATTTGAGACTGTGAGGGATAGTTCTTTCAGGAGAGAAAAATCTTAATTTTGAAGAACTAGGTCATGTAGGTTTGCCAAAATTAGTGAAGTATCCTAGTTATCAAATATTTTAAAAGAAGTAGTTATATTGCCTTTCAGTACGGCACATAACATTCTACTAAGCTATAAAATTGACTGAGGGGGGGAAGGGGAAATAAAAAATTCCTGTGGAAATTAAGAAATTGTACCTCTACAAAGAATGACATTGAATGACCCGCTATCTGGAGAAGTTACAGGAGCAACTTGACATTGGGAGAGTTTATTAACAGCTATACACCGGGAAATAAGGAACTTCCTCTTCCTCATAAGTAAATATGACATGATTGTGTCTTCATGCTGCATGAGAAACTGTTGCAAGACAGAGATTGAGTAGAAAGAAAGAGAGGTTGCATTGCAAAGCTTTGTGTTATTATTCAATTTATGCTCTTAGTAAAATTTAAGAAGGCTGAAAACATACATATATGGTTATAAATCTGAAGAAAATTTAAATGAGGACTAAAGAAATACAAAGTATCTTTTGTATTGCTTTAAATTCTTTTGCAAAGTGAAGCAATGCATAAATAACTATAAAATAACCACACAATAAATGACTCTAAAAAGTAGGGAGAACATATTTTTTTGTGTGTATTGAAAGACTGATGATATTAATTATGAGGAGCGGTAACCTAGTCAACAAATATTGAACACCTACTGTATGCTGAGCACCATTCTATTTCAGACAGTAGGAAAACAACAGTGATCAAACCAGCAAACATTCTTTACGTTGTGAAGCTCATAGTGTAGTGGAATTGTGGAGTCCAAACCAATGGCATTTTATGATATTGTTACACCTCCTTAATATAACTGTTTATAGTTATGGAAAAAACAGGTAAAGTGAATTACTTCATTGATTTAAGTCAAAAGAACTTTATATTTAAAGAATGTCTACAATTAGGTAATTTGTTAGTAGTATTATCACTTGTATATATTTTTTAAAGATATTATCTATCGCTTTGCTATAGTATACTTAGATTTAACATACTTACAAACTTTTTGATAGCTTTTCCTAATCCTAATACCTCCTATTTTATAGTTATTGTTTTAAAAAAGAAAGAAAAATTAAAGTCTGTAGTATTTATTGTTCTCTTCTTCCCTTTCCCTCTCCCTATCCCTTCTTCACTTCCCACCCCTAAAATACCAAGAATACTTTTATTCTGGACTGACCTCTCTGACCTTCTAAGTTTTCTAACATTACGTAACAGTTCTAATTCTTTATAATTTTTTTTTGACTGTCCAATTTTCTTTGGCAAAATTGCTTACCTTTTGCAAATAATAGTTCTTGTGGTAGTTTTACCACTTTCATGTCTACAAGTTACAGTGGTAATTAATCTTTATCATCTTTTCCTTGGTGGTGTGGGAGCAGGATACAAACTAGCGTGATTTTTTACAGAATTTCCATAAGCTTTCTGATCTTACTCAGTGCCTCTTAATTTAGAGGCACAAAGTATTACGATTGTAAAATTACCTTTCCATCCATTTGAGATAGAATTAAATGACAGGAGTGAGATTAAAGATAGAAAGCAGAAGAAATGAAAAGACCTAAATAACTTGCTGCAAGTCATATTGCTAGTAAATGACAGTGTCAGGATTCAAATCTAAGTCTGACTCCAAAGCCTTTGATCTTCCATAATACCACATACCACTTAAAGATTTCCACTATTCAGTATTATACAGACTAGAAATGTAGGGAATCAATACTTGTTGGCAGTTAATTTGGAGAAAAGAAAATAACATTTATTACATATAATAATACATTTTTAATAATACTATGTTAATATTTGTTAACTTACAAAACACTTTGCCATTCATGACCTCATTTAAGATATTGCAAGTACTTAATCCACCTATAGCTGGTGAGAAATACACAAGGTGCTAACAGTGCTGTCGGTTCATGAGGAAAGTTCTCAGTTTAGTTAAAAACAAATAAAATTGATTGTCTCTAAGCACATATATACTATTTTAAGTTCTGTAGATTAAGTCTAGTATCTTCTCTTTCAGAGTTACATTCTCATGGGAGAGATTATCAGTATACCCTTAGTGGATAAAGAATTTAGGATCTAACAAGTTTCACGTCTTAGGTGTTTAGACCTTCTCACCATTATGTTGGGCTTTAAAAAAAAAACTTTCAGAAGAATTATCTTTTTATTGTAGTAAAGTATATATAACATAAAATAAACCATTTTAACCATTTATTTTAGTGTACAGCTCAGTGGTACTAATCAACTTCACATTGTGCAACCATCACCACCTTCCATCTCCAGAACTTTTTTATCATCCCAGACTAAATTTCTGTACACATTAAATAATACTCTCCATTCTTCTCTAACTCTAGCCCCCCAGTAGCCACTATTCTACTTTATGTTTCTATGAATTTGACTATTCTGGGTACCTCAGATATCATACAATAGTTGTTATCCTTTTGAGATTGACTTATTTCACTTAATCTTTGGGGTTCATCACTGTTATAGCATTTCTCAGAATTTCATTCCATTTTAAGGCTGAATAATATTCCATTGTGTTTTATATACCACATTTTTTAATCCATTTATTTATTGATAAACATTTGGAATGCATGTACATTTTAGCTATTGTGAATAATGAATGCTTCTCTAAACATTGGTGTACAAATATATGTTGGAGTCATTGCTTTCCATTCTTTTGAGTTAATTTTTATATATGGTGTAGGGATATTGTCCCTGGTCTCTACCCCTAGATGCCAATAACACCTCCCTCAGTCTGACAACTGAAAATGAACTTAAGCATTACCAAATGTCCCCCACTCAGCAAAATGGTTTTAAAATTGAGAACCAGCATTTTAAAGTAAAATTTATGCCAAGACCACTTTTTTTTCAATAGTTTCAGTGTACAAAACAACATAATCATTAGACATTTACACCCCTCACAAATTGATAACCTCTCCAGGTCTACTACCCCTCTGACATAGTACATAGCTACTACAATACCATTGACTATATTCCCTATGCTGCATTTCATACCCTGTGACTATATATATATTATAGTTGACATTCAATATTATTTTCATATGTATCGCACATTGGTTAGGCATTTATATAATCTGTGAAGTGAGCCCCCTGATTAGTCCAGTACCCATCATAGTCTTTACATTATTGATGATACTCCCCATACTGTATTTCATACCCTGTGAATATTTTGTGACTACCAATTTGTACTTTCTAATCCTCTCACCTTCTCCCCCATCCCCACCCCCCTCCCATGTAGCAAGCATCAGTTTTTTTCTCTATCTATGTGTCTATTTCTGTTTTGTTTGCTCGTTTATTCTGTTTTTTAGATTCCACATATAAATGAGACCATATGGTATTTGTCTTTCTCATTCTGACTTATTTCACTTGATCATAATACCCTCTAGGTACATTCTTGATATTGCAAATGGTAAGATTTCATTCTTTTTTATTGTAGAATAATACTCCATTGTATAAATGTACCACAGTTTCTTTATCCAGTTGTCTATTGATGGGCATTTCGGTTATTTCCATATCTTGGCTATTGTGAATAGCGCTGCAGTAAACATATATTTCTTTGAATCAGTGTTTTGAATTTCTTTGGATAAATACCTAAGAGTGGAATTGCTGGGTCATATGGTAGTTGTAGTTTTAATTTTTTTGAGGAACCTCCACACTGTTTTCCATAGTGGGTGCACCAATTTGCAATCCTACCAGCAGGACATGAGGATTCCCTTTTCTCCTCATCCTCACCAACACTTGTTGTTTGTTGATTTATTGATGATAGCCATTCTGACAGAAGTGGGGTGGTATCTTCTTGTGGTTTTTATTTGCATTTCTCTGATGATTTGTGACGTTGAGCATCTTTTCTTACGTCTATTGGCCACCTGTATGTCCCGTTTGGAGAAATGTCTTTTCATGTCCTCTGCCCATTTTTTAATTCGATTGTTTGTTTGTTTTGGTGTTGAGTTGTATGAGTTTTTTATAAATTTTAGATATTAAACCCTTATAAGTTGTATCATTGGCAAATACGTTCTCCCATTCAGTATGATGTCTTTTAGTTTTGTTAATGGTTTCCTTTGCTGTGAAAAAACTTTTTAGTTTGATGTCCCATTTTCTATTTTTTATTTTGTTTCCCTTGTCTGAGGAGATATATATCAGTGACAATATTACTAAGGGTAATGTCTGAGAGTGTACTTCCTATATTTTCTTCTAGGAGTTTTATGGTTTCAAGTCTTACATTTAAGTCTTTCAAGCAATTTTGAGTTTATTCTCCTCTATAATGTAAGAAGGTGGACCAGTTTCATTTTTTTGCATGTATCTGTCCAGTTTTACAGCACCATTTATTAAATAGTCTGTCTTTACCCCAGTGTAAATTCTTGCTTCCTTTGTCATAGTATTAAATGACCAGATAGGCATCGATTTATTTCTGGGCTTTGTATTCTGTTCCATTGATCTATGTGTCTGTTTTTATGCCAATACCATGCTGTTTTAATTACTGTAGTGTTGTAGTATAATTTGATATCAGATAGTGTGATACCTCCTGCTTTGTTCTTATTTCTCAGGATTGCCATGGTAATTTGGGGTCTTTTATGGTTCCTTATAAATTTTAGGATTATTTGTTCTAGTTCTGTGAAAAATATCATTGGTATTTTGATGGGGATTGCGTTGAATCTGCACATTGCTTCGGGTAGCATGGACATTTTAACTATACTCTTCCTATCCATGAGCATGGTATATGTTTCCATTCATTTGTATCATCTTTAATTTCTTATTCAATGTCTTATAATTTTCTGAGTATAGGTCTTTTACTTTCTTGGGTAAATTTATTCCAAAGTTTTTTTTTTTTTTTTTTTGATGCAATTGTAAATGGGGTTGTTTTCTTAATTCTCTTTCTCATAGTTCATTATTGGTGTATAAAAATGCAATCAATTTCTGAATATTAATTTTGTATCCTGCTACTTTACTAAATTAATTTATCAGTTCTAATAGATTTTTGGTGGAATCTTTGAGGTTCTCTAAATATAGTATCCTGTCACCTGCAAATAATGATGATTTTACTTCCTCCTTTCAAATTTAGATGCCTTTTATTTCTTTTTCTTGTCTGATCACTGTGGCTAGAACTTCTAGTACTATGTTGAATAAAAGTGGTGATTGTGGACATCCTTGTCTTCTTCATGATCTTAAGGGAAATGCTTTTAGCTTTTCCCCATTGAGAATGATATTAGCGGTGGTTTTGTCATATACGGCCTGTATGATGCTGAGATATGTTCCCTTTATTCTCACTTTGGTAAGAGTTTTTATCATAAATGAATGCTGGATTTTGTCAAATGCTTTTTCTGCATCTATTGATATGACCATATGATTTATTTTTCATTTTGTTTATGTGGTATATCTCATTAATTGATTTTTGGATATTGAACCAACCTTGCATACCAGGAATGAATCCTACTTGATTGTGGTGTATGATCTTTTTAATGTATTGCTGAATTCGATTTGGTAATATTTTGTTGAGGATTTTTGCATCTATGTTTATTAGGGATAACAGCCTATAGTTTTCTTTGTTTGTAATGTCTTTGTCTGGTTTTGGAATCAGGGTAATGATGGCCTCATTAAATGAGCTTGGGAGCCTTCCCTCCTATTGGATTTTTTGAAATAGTTTGAGGAAAATAGGTGTTAATTCTTTTTTAAATGTTCTGTAAAATTCACCTGTGAAGCCATCTGGTCCAGGGATTTTGTTTGTTGGGAGCTTGTTGATTACTAATTCAATTTTATTGTTAGTATTCAGTCTGTTCAGATTTTCTGTTTCTTCTTGATTCAGCCTTAGAAGATTGTATGCTTCTAGGAATTTCTCCATTTCTTCTAGAGTGTCTAATTTGATGACATATAGTTGCTCATAATATTTTCTTAAAATTTTTTGTATCTTTTTGGTGTCAGTTGTCACTTTCATTTCTGATTTTATTTATTTGGGTCTTCTCTCTTCTTTTTTGAAGTGTCTGGTTAGAAATTTGTCAATTCCCCCCCCCAAAAAAAAAAAAAAAAAAAAAACAGCCCTTAGTTTCATTGCTCTTCTGTATTATTCTTTCAGTCTCTACTTCCTTTATTTCTGCTTTGATCTTTATTATTTCCTTCCTTCTGCTCACTTTGAGCTTTGTTTGCTGGTTCTTTGTCCAGTTCCCTTAGCTGTAAAGACAGATTGTTGATTTGAGATTTTTCTTGTTTCTTCAAATAGGCCTGCACTGCTGTGAATTTCCCTTTTAGGATTGCTTTTGTTGTGTCCCATAGATTTTGTGTTACGTTTTCATTTTCATTTTCATTTGTCTCAAGGTATCTTTTGATATTTTTCCTTGATCTCATCGTTGACCCATTTATTGTTTAGTAGTATATTATTTAGTCTCCATGTGTTTGTGTGTTTTTCAGTTTTATTCTTGTGTGATTTCTAGTTTCATACCACTCTGGTCAGAGAAGACACTTGTTATGAATTCAGTCTCCTTAAATTTATTGAGACTTGTTTTGTGACCTAATATGTGGGCAAAGACTATAATTGACTTACGTACTCCACTGGGAAGAAGAGATGACTTTTTTCTTACTCATTTTACAAATTAAAATTAGGCAGTTGCTATTACTAGGGAACTGGAATTGTCTAGTCAGGCAGTTTTCTTGACCATTAAGTAAGAAAAGGCCTTTACTCATTCATTGTTAGTCAGTACCACAATTTCTTTGGTTTAAATGTATTGTTTCACTCCCAAATTCATCAAATAGTTCACTGTAGCTGAGATGCACATTAGTATTTCTTACCTGGAATACCCAAAAGATGCAATAGAAAAATTTATTTATGTAAAAGATTAAGACCATAAAACTAGTTGAGTTGTTTTCGTTTTGTTTGCTTCATCTTTATCTTTTTCTCTAAAGAAACACGAAGTGATTGTATCTAAAATAATTATTCAATATTTTAACGATAATATTACAGTGACCTTTGTTATACTCTATGTACTTTTGTATCTTTAAAGTAAAAAACATTTTTCCTGAAATTTAGTTCTGGATGTACTCTCTATAGCAAGCCCCAAAGAAGATATTAGTATTAGTTTCATATGGTATTTTCTCTCGTGTTACGAAGATTTAAGCATTGCCATGTATGGTTTTATATTATTAAATATATATGAGCTTTGTTCCCCTACCAAATTTGTAACTTTTCAAGATTCTGTGTCCATGTTTTGTATCCATGCTTTTTTTCCTTATGGCCACTTCATAAATACCTCACTGAGTTATTCCTTAATCACTTTTTTCAGGGAAGATAGCAAGTCTAAAAATATAATTCAAAATAATTTGCTCCTTGTAACTTAATCTTATAGAGATACTGAGTTTGGGGGCAGGGATTATCTAGATTATAGATAAGTAAAGGTATTTCAGTACCAAATTATTATATCCAGGATTACTAAGAAGTAACCTTGATTTCTAGTTTGCTATACAAGCATATGAACAAACAGAATACTGTGTTTGAACCTAAAGAACTTTGAGTACAATTTGTTATGGTATAGTTTATGGAAAGTCTTTTCTGTGGTTCTAAGTACTTTTGCATATTTTATACTATGGTGTATTCTAAAACAAACCTTAACAATACTTGTAATATTTAGATTAACTTGAGGTATAGATGATACTTACAGGTACTTTTGAAGATAATTGTTTCATAAAACTACATGTGATCAATATCAATTGATTAATAATCTTAATAAAGCTTACTATAATAGGATTCAGCCCATTTGAAACTTGTAGTTCATAAGTTATGTATATGTAAGAAACTATTTGTAGTTGGCATAGAATCTTTGCTTTACTTTATTTTTATATCAAATTTGAAGTAAACTTCTGATTTTGTTCTTATTTTTAGCTGTAGCACCAGTTGTACCTGATTTAAGTAGTGACATTGATACAAGTAATTTTGATGACTTGGAGGAAGATAAAGGAGATGAAGAAACATTCCCCATACCTAAAGCTTTCGTTGGCAATCAACTACCTTTTGTAGGATTTACATATTATAGCAATCGTAGGTAAGTATAGCAGTCGGAGCTAACCATTGATTTTAAGGATAAGTACTAACGTTGTTATATTTTCTTAGGCATATCTAAAAATCATTTTAAGAACATTTAAAGTATCTTAATATGCCATTTTTCAGGAACACATGATATTTCTAGTATTTGATATTTAATTTTTTTCAGACTCATCCATGTTCTGGATACTGTTTTTCAGAAATTCTTTGCCAAATGCTACACTGTATATCTTCAAGTTATAAAAATTAATAGATTAGAAGATTCTATTAATACTGATATTTTTGGTTAATTTTGTTATGCAAAGACTTCTCGTTTTTTAATACATTTTGGAACAATGAATAATTTTCTAGTATAATCATCACTATCTTGATGTTCACAAAGGCCTATAATTTTCAGGTCTTCAAAAATTGATTCCTTCCAAAAGTACTAAATGAATTCACTGTGTCATGTAGCATGTAAGACCTTGTGACCATAGGCAAATAACTTTAACCTTTTATGCCTCTATTGCCTTAAAAATAGGGATGAGGATGATGATAATATTTTTCTCATAGTGTTGTTGTAAGGATTTAGCAAATCACAAGAGTAAAACAGAACAATGCTTTGCGTGGAGTAAGCACTCAATTAATGTTAATTTATTAGTGTGAGCTAATGTTAGCTTTAATTATTTCAAGTAGACTTGAGATATAAGTTAAGTATTTAACATTATTTCACTTTGCTGAGCATTCATTTATTCATTCATTCAACAAACATGTTTGACAACTTACTCTTGTCAGGTTCATACTAAGCACCACAGTACAGAGAGAGGATGAAGAAGATACAGTACCTTCTTTTAAGATGCTCATATCCTAGTGAGGATATGGATAAATTGTACAATATAGGTTGATAAGTCCTGCACAATAGAAATCTAAACAAAGTGCTGCACCAGCATACAGTGAATCATATGGCAACGTTTACTAGATGTATCAACTCTATTTATTAAATTTATTTTATTTGCTTCTGATAAAATTATAGTCCATTAGAATGATACCACGTATTTGAATTGCTTGCAGTAATTATTAAATTTGAGGTTATTATCAACTAACTTTATTTTAAAGTGAGGATCATTTTAGTCAAAACTTTTTTATAAGAGCTGATTCAGGTCAAGTTTAGAAAACAAGAAGGCAATTTAGTCCTGGCTTATGAAATTTTTCTAATAACTATAAGACAGTACTGAATATTTTTTGTTGTATCACCAACCAGGTACCGGTAGGTAGTATTTGAGTTTTGACCCTTAGAAAAATCCAATATTTTAATCCTTTTTCTCTTCCTAACATTTCATGAGTATAATATTACAGCTATTTTATATTGACATACATACACAGTGAAGCTTCAAAGTGGTTTTTGCTGAAGCAGCCTTTTATTGTTTTGTATTTTTATCAGTTATTCTTGGGTTGGTTTCTGAAACACTCTAGATTTTGAGTTAATTACTTAGGTTTATGCAAAGGTCATTTTCAAGTAAACATTACATTGTCATGCATTTGATTATGTTGTCTGGTTTTTCCTTGTATTCATATGCTGTATATCCCAAACTAACTTCTTAGTTTCTTAAAAGTAGAAATTGTACTCTGTTCGTAAGCACCACCACCTTATTGAGTAATACGAGCTGTGATCAAAAAATATGGTGAATGCTGCTGCCACATGCCATCCAACAGAAAGGCAGGGATCTTCAATATGGGAGGCAGTGCGTCGAACCTTAGTAACAGTGTGTGACAAGTTTCAACTTGTTTGGTGCGGTTAGTTGGGTGTGAGCTACGGTTGAGAAAAGGTGTGTTTTAAAGTGTGCCATAAATCATCCTCCATCATGATAGCACTCTGTTTTACACATCACTTCTGGTATATGGCAATTTCTGTCATATAAAAACATTATGGTGTGTCTTCGTCCACCTTATTCACCAGATCTGGCACCATGTGACTTTCCCAAAGTCAAAATTATTCAGGACATTGAGGCAGCCACAACAGCGCAACTAAAGACACTCATGAAATAGGGTTTCCAGAACTGCTTCAGAAAGTGGCAAGAACAATGGGATAAGAGTGTTCGAAGTGAGGGGGAGTATTTTGAGAGGGATTAATGGCCATGTGTCTTTTACTGTAATACATTTTTTTTTAAATTTAGACATTTACTGTATTTTTTAATCACACTTCGTTGTAGTGTTGTTTAATAGTTGCTTATTACATGAATGGTCAAAGATACAGTTATGCTTAATAAAGAAGAAATCAACAAAATATTGATTAGCCTTATTGTAATGTGTAGGTATAATTTTGAATTACTGGCATAAAATAGAAAACTTCAGAAATTCTTCTGAAATTCAGACATGCTTTCAATTTCCAAGGGCAGAGATTTTTATTGCTAAAGTACAGCTGAATTAAAAGTGATTTTAGGGCCGGCCTGGTGGCTCAGGCGGTCAGAGCTCCATGTTCCTAACGCTGAAGGCTGCCGGTTCGATTCCCACATCGGCCACATGGCTCGTTTGGAGCGCAGACTCTCAACGACAAGGTTGCCGTTCGACTCCTCGACTCCCGCAAGGGGTGGTGGGCTGTGCCCCCTGCAACTAAGATTGAACATGGCACCTTGAGCTGAGCTGCCGCTGAGCTCCCAGATGGCTCAGTTGGTTGAAGCACGTCCTCTCAACCACAAGGTTGCTGGTTGTCTCCTGCAAGGGATGGTGGGCTGTGCCCCCTGCAACTAACAACGGCAACTGGAGCTGAGTAGCTCCCTCCACAACTAAGATTGAAAGGACAACAACTGGACTTGGAAAAAGTCCTGGAAGTACATACTGTTCCCCAATGAAGCCCTGTTCACCTCCGCCCCCCCCCCAAAAAAAAAGTGATTTTAAAAACAGCCTTAAACTTTAGCTATGTTTCTTATAGTCTAACTCCTCTTTCATAAAAGTTCCCTAAATTTACACTTTCTACATAAAAACAACATAATATGCAAAAGAACCTTGAAAGAAAATAAAACAAGAAGTATAGCAATGAATGTGTACAGGTAGTGTTCTTACATTTGCAGTGCTGCATTCAGAGATACTATGCAGAAGACTAAATATCAACTTCAGTTATACAGCATATTAAATTTAGAAAGTATCTTAGAGATCAAATAGTGCGGTCTATCTAATTCAGATTCTACTGGCATTGCTGTATATTTTTATTTATATAATGCAGACTCTCACACTGAATTTCTGAGATACTTAATAGTCAATGGAATTAAATTGCACTACATACAGAATGTGTCATTTGTTACATGGGACCTTTTTCTGTGCAAATCTGCTTTGTAGCACCTGTTGTTGTCTCCTGATTATTTTTCCAAGGAAACATAGGAAGGGACATTTTCCTGCTGTTTCTTTTACAGCACTGTTATATATGTTTAAGGACATAGTTAAAGAACACTTGATTATCTTCTATTTTTCACTATTTAATATGTAGTACATCAACAACCATCCCATAATGGCTGTAAAGTATACTGTTACTATTTGGTACTTTTTTGAGAGCTGTACTAGTTAAGGCAGTGACTGGTGGCAATAGTAGAAGTGTTAATAATAGTAATAGTTGCATGGTAGAGAAAGTAGCAGGGGCAGTGGCAGCAGCAGCAGTAGTACCTTACCTGTACTCAAGTTTTAAAAAGCAGAGCAACTACAATACTGAACAAAAAACAAACGTAGTATTTGTCATTGGTTGTTATTGGGTATTAAAGAGTTTTTTGTTTACTTTTAAAATCTTTTTTCTTCCCAGATACGTATCTTCAGCAAATCCTAATGATAACAGAACAAGCTCCAATGCAGATAAAAGCTTGGTAGGCATTTTCTTATTGTTTTTTTAAAAAGTCTTGTGGATAATGTGTTTTGTGTGCATGATATTAAGCATGCATATTCATGCTTAAGTAAGCATGCATTCATTGCTCCTGAATATGTTGTTAGTGAACTTAAATTTTCATAGCAGTTTTTACCTTCTGTCCTCTCCAGTTTGATTTCTTGCCTAAATATCAAATGGGATATTATATGTGGAGGCAGTTAGTAAACTATAAATTGCTACACAGATGGACATTGGTGGTTTTTCTAATCCTTAAAATTAGGAATTTATGATAAATCAATGTATCCGTAAGGGTCTTCACAGGAAAACAGATGGCACATTTGAAAGATTTAAATAAAGAGAATTTTTTGTGTGTGATAAGATATACATAACACAAAATGTACCATTTTTAATCACACAGTTCAGTGACATTAAGTACATTCACATTGTTGTGCAACCATCACCATACATCTCCACAACCATTTCTTCATCCCAAACTAAAACTCCGTACACATTAAACTCCCTATTCCACTCTCTTCTCCAGCCCCTAGTAACCACTGTTCTTTCTGTCTCTGAATTTGACTATTTAGATACTTCATATAAGTAGAATCATACAATATTTGACTTTCTGTGATTGGTTAATTTCACTTAGCATAATGTCCTTAAGAGTCATCCATGTTGTAGCATGTGTCAGTTGTATTCCTTTTTAAAGCTGAAAATATTCTGTTGTATGTATGTACCACATTTCGTTTATTTATTTATTAAATGAAGAGAGTTTAATAAATGGAAGAGTGGTATGAGCAGGGTCTTGGGGAGCAATAAATAAAGGGTACTAAAGCACCCACTGATTAACAACAGTGGGAAGCCATTGCCCGCCTGAAGGGACAAGGAGAGACAAGTCTTGTTATCACAGTTCTAAGAAAGTCTAGAATCATAAAAGAAGCACAGAACATAGAACACTGCCAGAACCACAGTAATACAAGAAGAGTGTGGGGAGAGTGAATAGTATTTCATTTCTCCCATCTTCTGATTTTCTGCTGGTGTTCCCTGTAGGCTGAAAACAACCTTAAAATTAAAGGGCAATGGAGCCCAGGTAATGTAGTCTGTAGATTTCAAGGCAAAGAAGGACAGAGGGTGGATCTTCAAGGCTAGAAGGAAAAAGGTTCAAATGAAGAATGACTGTACTGGTTTGTCCACTGAAAATTACTGGAAGTAAATATTAGAGACATTAGTCCTTTCTGTTGTTCATATAGCTCAGGTTCATGAGACAGGTGACAGAGGTTAAAGCAAAAAATATTACTTGCTTACATTTGAGAAGGTCCCTTTTGGGTTAACTAGACTTTTCTTATAAGTATCAGAAATAATTATCTGGCCATTCTTAGAGCACTTCTTTGAAGTTTATGTGTCCTAGAGCCTACTTAATTTTAACTGAGAGGGGAGTAGGTAGCAGTCATTTTTAGAAGCTGATATAATTCTCTTTCTCCTTGATATATTTACTCTTAAATATCAGGGAACATGTAATGGGAAGGGAAAGTGAGAAAAAGGGAAATGAACTATGTGAGTACCTGTTATTTGTTTTAGCCATCTTTCTCTCTTAAATTCTCATCCCAGTAGAGCTATTTGCCACATTATATAGCTAACAAGGGCTCAGAAATCTTTAAAAATTAAACACCTTTAACCTAGGGAAGGTGACAATAGGAGCTTCCATAAACCAGTTCTCACTGTGTTGCTTATCCTTAGAATTAGTGGTACACAAAGACTTCACAAAATATTCAATGGAATCATGTTTTTTGGAGACTCGTCTTTTTCAGTAATGATTGCCATAAGTTTCTTTCAGTGGCTGCTACCATGTATCTTTTGCTCTGGTAGGATCACAGGGGAAGAAGAAAACTATTGGCATGCCTTCTATTTTTATTAACGTAGAACTAAGTACAAAAGTCAACTAATTTAATTTCAGCTCTTCCTTGAAAGCCTTCTAGCAGAGATGCTAATGAACTTTACAGTTGTTAAATACAATGTATAATTTTCATTCCATATCTTACTACTTTATTTATTTATGTATTGATGTATTTATTTATTGCTGCATTTGACACTGACTAATCCCTCTTCCATGGAACTTCAAGTTTTTGTAACTTTTTAATGCTACCATTCTTTCTTTTTTTCTTCCTGCCTCTTTGCAGGATCTCCTCCCTCCCTGCACACCCTTTTCTTCCTCTTCCCTCCTTGAATTATTAAATGTTTCTCAAGGTGGTTTTGATCTTGGCTCTATTCATTTTCTATAGGTAATTTCATGTGTGTCCGGCATGTTCCTCTGAGCTCCAGACCAGAATCTCTCTTCTGTCTCTGACTGGACTTCTCTTCCTGCATCTTTCAGGCACTTCAACATAGGCCAGAGCTAAACTCACAGGTCTTCTCTCTCCATCCCTTCCTAAGCAGTTCTTGTTTGTGTTACTTATCTTATGTAATGGTACTCTGTCTGTTCTTATTTCTAATCATTTGTTTGGTTATAAATTCTGACTTGTAATTGATAATTATCCATTTCTTCCTCTTCATTCATAGAGCCTCTGCCTTATATCAGACCTATATACTCTTTTGCCTGGACTGTCTCAGTAGCCTGTTAACTGGTTAACTGGTAGAATTTCTCTACTGTCCAAATCTATTCACCTTATTATTACTGAAGTGATGCTTCTGAGGTACCAGTACTGTGTCATTTCCCTTTTTAACATGCTTATACGGTCAAAGCCCCCAACTCCTAGTTTTGCATACAAGGATCATGGTCCCTCTCACCTTTTCAGATTTTATGTGACTTTTCTCCCTGTTATATGCTCTGCCTATACCTAATTTCTTTCCATTTCCCAAATACATCATATTTTCTTCTGTCTCTCTACTTTTGGAAGTCTAAAATGCCTTACTTATACCACATTCTCTGTTTGGTAAATCTCTCTTATCTTGTAGGTCTCATCTCAAACATTACATCTTCCTGGAAGAATTAGATGTGACTTCTTCTCTCCTTTATAACTTTTTGTATATAATTTTGTTATCACCACATTGTATTATAATACTTATATGCCTTTGGATTATTATAGGTTCTTTTCACCCTCCCATGCCCTTATGCCCCACTATTTAACTATTAGTTTCATGAGAATAGGGACCAAATCTTTAATTTTTGTATTATTAATGCCTACCGCAGTGCCTGACACGTGTAGGTGTTAGAAAAAATGCTTGTTAAATTAATAATAAAAATTTCAGATAGAAAGGAAAAGGATAAGATTGAACCAAATAATTTCCTCCTAAACAGGTATAAAATGGTAACATAACTTGCTATTTTTAAATTCTCTATGAATATTCTTAGTAGAATGAGTTTTGTTTGTTTTCAATTAAAGCAGGAAAGTTTGCAAAAAACAATTTATAAGCTGGAAGAACAGCTGCATAATGAAATACAGTTAAAAGACGAAATGGAGCAGAAGTGCAGGTGAGAATATACTTGTATGTTTTTTACATTAAAAATTGTGTAGCAAAGTTTATTTTAAAGCTTGCACCCTATAAACACTTGAAAGTTGACATAAGTAAAGTGGGGGTATAAAGGTTGCTACTGATACACAGTCAGTAAAGAATGTCTAGGCTAGAATTGGAAAGTAATATTTATGTTGGCATTAGTTATAACTGTATTTTCCTCAGAATATTTAAAGTACGTTTGCTCCCCACAGCCTTTATTTAAAAATTGTAGTATCGATTCACTTAGTGCCTGATTTATTGCTTTTCTCCTATTTTAATTAGCTAGCTAAAAGAGCAAATTAATTTATGTTAAATAAGAGGCTTTCTAAAATTAGAAAGATGCTTTCTAAAATTAGAAGATTAAAATTCACTAAACTTTTGATATAGACATTCTAATTTCCACTATGATTCTTTGGAGCAGTAACTCAGAATTTTTCTCCTATGAGTCTAAATCTAATAAGAGTTTGTATATTTATGAAAATATAGGAAGATTATTTTAAATAATCTAGCATAATAGTGCAAGTTTTACTTATTAATTACAAACAATAACTTTTTATAATTATATTTTTAGTAGACAGTATTGAATAAATGAAATAAAATACAGAAATAAGTTGGAGGTTAGATATGCAACAAATGGAATTGAGAAAACTGGCAATTTTGTGACTGGGAGTGAGTGGAAACAAGTGAAATTCTCACTGCATACCGTTCCTGATAGGTTAAATGGTTATGTATGTGATACAAATATTTTTTATAAAAGCAATTGAATGTAAGTAAATAATCAACTGATGCCAGGATTTGGAAGGGATTTCTAAGTATAAAATGTAGAAATAAGGGGAGGAAATGGATAGATATTATTACATAAATGTTGGAAATTTCTTACATTCAAAAAAATATTATCATCAAAATTAGAAGGCAAATGACAAATTGCTAGTGGTAGTGGTGATGGAGATCACTTCAGGAAGAAAAAAGAGTGGCCAATAATCACATGAAAATGTAAG
Source organism: Rhinolophus sinicus (assembly GCF_057876585.1). Classification (NCBI taxonomy): domain Eukaryota; kingdom Metazoa; phylum Chordata; class Mammalia; order Chiroptera; family Rhinolophidae; genus Rhinolophus; species Rhinolophus sinicus. The sequence continues at coordinate 75,900,637 of NC_142504.1, read as the reverse complement.
ATGAGACTGTGAAGGTCAACAGAGTCTAGATCTTGGAGGACTTTGTTTTTGACAAGCTAAAATATTTGTAATTTTTATCCTAAGTATGATGGAAAAACACTAAGTTATTAAACGAAGAAGTGAAAAAAACTTTTAAAAGATAAAAAAATACTAATCAGATTTGCTTTTTAAAAAGAACTGGTTAGTTGGCAGCACTTGACATTTATTCAACCAAATGGAAATGAGGAAGATGAATCAAGGATGATTCCCAAATGGTGTCCTTTACTTAGGGACACTTAGAGGAGAAGCAGATTAGTGGGTGGAGGTGTGAAGCAGAGGGAATAAGTTTAGTTTTGGGCATGCTAAATGAGGTATTTGATGAGACATCCATGTAAAATGTTGCATATACAGATTTGAAGCTCAGAATTATGTTTTGAGCCAAAAAAAAATGAATTGTGATAAATATAATACACTTTTCAGTTTATCTCAAATTTTTACCAAAGTTGCAAGTAGGTATATTTACTGATTTATATATGCCTCCTTTCCCTTCATTTACTTAATCTTGTATTAAAGGTTAAATGGCTAATTTTTATTTGGTAGCAAGTATTGCATAAGTTCAGGAATCCTTAACCTGGAATCCATAGGCCTCTCCTGCAAAGGGTCCATGAATGAAATTCAAGGTCTTTAAACTTGGATGACCAAAAGTGAATATTGTCTCCAACTTATAACTGAAATTCAGCATTCCCTTTAATTATGAACATAGGCAATAATCCACAATTATTCGCATAGCTGTGACTTTTTTAATACCAATAGAAAGTATGTTTTTTCTTATATATAGTTGTTAGTTACTTCTAAATATCATTTATGATCACTACTACTTTAAAATTATTGCCACTAGATGTTGCGATTTAATATATTAACCAAGAAGTACACATACTACTGAATCATACATTTTTTCAAGTTTATCACTATTTCAGTATAATTTGGTTTCTTTTAATCCTATGTATTTTATTTTATGCTTTTAAAAATATTCTGAAAAAAGGCTGTAGGCTTCACCAGATTGCCAAGGAGCTCCACAGCACAACAAAAGTTAAGAAATCTTAGTTAAATGAAAAATTCAGATCTAATCTATATTGCTTTTGTTTTTACAGAACTTCAAACATAAAACTAGACAAGATAATGAAAGAATTGGATGAAGAGGTACTTTCTGTTTCCTAATCAGAAGTGTTTCTTTTTTGAGAGTTTTCCCCCTTTTTCATATTACTTTGTTTTCGGAGAAAATTACATTTGAACTTTATGGTACATTTTACATATAGTAAATTTACATATAGTAAATTACATTTGAACTTTATTGATTGAAATACGAAGAATTATGATGAAAGCCACACATTGGAACTGCAGGTTGAAGTAATGCAGATTAGATTATACTTTAGTTTCTTTTGTATAGATTTATTCTAGAACAATATTGAAATTTTAGTACAAAAATTTCATTGCAGTGGTTCTTAATAGTTGAAAAGTGAGAAAGGAGCAAGAAAACTAAGAGATGAGAAATTGCAGCTGTAAAATCGGAAAAAGCAAAGAATACAATTTAAAAAGGACTGACTAACATAATTTCATGTGATCAAATGGGAAATACATCAATTTTAAAATTACTCATATTTTCCATGGTCACCTAGCACGAAGTTTTTATTATCAGGGAAACACAGCATAAACATTTCATTATACAGATGTCTGTTGGCAAATACTAAGTCATTTTCATTCCTTTGGTCAACTTATAACTCTTTCTATAGTGTATATGTAGAGTCCCCTGGAAAAAAAATATCCTCTCTATAGTCTTCCTCTCAGTGATGATTTCCTTTGTCCTTTTTAGATTTAATCTTTTTGATGGTTTTTGTGCTGTGTTAATTTTCTTTAAGGAATAGTATCTGTCAGTGGCCGGTTTTTTTGTTTGGTTTCTTCCCCCACCCACCCCTCCAACCCCGCACTTGTAATTTTATACAGATATATATATATATATATATATATATATCATCTGAGAAGATTTAGATATTATTTTACCAACTTGCCATTGGTCAGTGTGTACTTAGTACTATTTATTTGACTGTGAAAGTATTTAAGAAATCCTTTTCGCATATCCTCCACTTTTTATTTCATTTCTAAAACCCAGATAAAATTCACGTGTTCTAGGTTCAAATTATTCAGCTTTCCACATTCAAAATAGAAAGGTAGATCTTAATTATAACATTAAAATACAGTAGTGCCCTGTTATCTGCGGGGCTATGTTCCAAGACCCTGAGTGGATGCCTGAAACCACAGATAATATCGAATCCTATGTATATGTTTTTTTTCCTTTATATTGTTGCTAATATAATGCATTATGGTCATCTTAAACTAATAAATTTTGCATAGCTAGTTCGAATCGGGGACTCTCACTGTCTTATAGGGCAAGTTAATTCTGTTATTAAAAAGTTGTCATTAGGAGATACTATCTGATTTTAAAACAAAAAATCCATCTTAAGTCTTTGTGTCTTGTTGTTTTTTAAGAAGTGTATTCTCACAAACAAATGAGTATTAATTGCAATACTAAATTTTGTCATTATAATTTCAGGGGAATCAGAGAAGAAATCTAGAATCTACAGTGTCTCAGATTGAGAAAGAGAAAATGTTGCTACAGCATAGAATTAATGAGTACCAAAGAAAAGCAGAACAGGAAAATGAGAAGAGGAGAAATGTAGAAAATGAAGGTAAGTTGTTACTTCTTTTTAAAAACACTGGAATTTCTGTCTTATACTATCCTTGAGGTCTTTGTCATAAGATTATCTTAAATTTAGTGCCTATGATATATTTTTGAACCCATAATCCTAAGACATCCCATGTCCCACGATAAATTTATAACATACTAAGGTCAGTAGTAATGTTTTAGCTAGAGTAGTGATTTTTATCCTGTATCTATATTGGAATCTCCTGGAAAGCTTTGAAGAATACTGAGCTTAAACTCCAGAGATTCTAATTTAATTGATCTAGACATGTGGCCTGAGCATTGGTATTTTTAATAAGCTTCCTAGCACTTCTAACAAGAAGCCGCATTAGAGAACTACTAAACTAGAATTTCGTGTGTTTTAATGTTCGTGTTATAAATGCACTTAAAATAGCTTTCTACACCCATTGATCCAGTGATTTCACTTCTAGGAATTTCTTTTACATACATACTTGTGGCACATGCAGATTGATGTATAAACAAGGATATTCATTTAGCATTTTTTAAAATGGCAAATATTATAAACAATGTAAATATAATCAGTGATATAATAAATTTTGGTATACCTGTATGGCAGAATACTATGCATCTTAGAATAAAATATCTCCTGATAGATGTTATAAAAGGATCTCTAAGATGTATCTTTAAGTGGAAAAAAGTACAGATTGTTAAAAACAAGAGTGCTTGTCAGTATAGCTTAAATACAGATATGCATGTGAAAATACACATAGGTGTTATGTGTGTTTTTATATATTAGGGTACTGATACATAGACTATGTTAGGAAGGATATGCAGGAAATTAGTAATAGTTGCGGCTGGGGAGGAGAGTCAAGGGACTGGGAGACAATGTGAAGGCGTGAAGACTCATTCTGCACTGTATTCCATTTGGTGCCTTTTGAATTTTGAACAATTTTAAAAATACTGAACTCTATTCAAAGATTTGTATTACTCAAAAATAAACAATATTAAAACTAGCTTTATAACATTTCACTAATAGATTGACCTTATTAAAGGAATAAAAGAATTTGAAATATTGTGACAGAAACAAATCTATTTTTGCATTCTATATTATAAAATGATGCTCTACTTTTTGATGAATTTAAAATATAAGGACTTCCAAAAAAAAGAAAAAGTATGTACTTCCAAGACGGAATTTTGCTTTTGGAATGGACCTACTGTAGCTGACTATTAGGGCCTAAGACTAAATGTCATTTTTAAAAATAGATTTATATGTTTCCTCCATGAAAACTTTGTAAATTCTATGTCTTAATCCTTTATTTTCTAGTTTCTACATTAAAGGATCAGTTGGAAGACTTAAAGAAAGTCAGTCAGAATTCACAGCTTGCTACTGAGAAGCTGGCACAATTACAAAAGCAGGTCAGTTTTTGGAATGCTTTTTTAAAAAAAATTATAATCAATAAGTTAGATTGTATTTTGGTTAAAAACCTATTTTCTTGCTCTCTTTTTTAATTAGCTAGAAGAAGCCAATGACTTACTAAGGACAGAATCAGACACAGCTGTAAGATTAAGGAAGAGTCACACAGAGATGAGCAAGTCGATTAGTCAGCTAGAGTCCCTGAACAGAGAATTGCAAGAGAGAAATAGAGTTCTAGAGAGTTCCAAGACACAAACAGACAAGGAGTATTACCAGCTGCAAGCTGCTTTCGAAGCTGAACGAAGAGACAGAGGTCATGATTCTGAGATGATTGGAGACCTTCAAGGTAATACTTTTTCTTACTGTAGTGAAATATAATGTAGTATAATGTAGTAAACATAAAATTTACCATGTTAGCCATTTTTAAGTACAATTCAGTGGCATAAAGTACTTTCACATTATTGTGCAACCATCCCTACTATCCATCTCCAGAACTTATTTTCATCCCAAACTAAAACTACATCCACTAAACAGCAGCTCCCCATTACTCACTCTTCTCAGCCCCTGGTAACCACAGCCTATTTTATGTCCCTATGAATTTGACTATCTCATAAAAGTGAAATCAGACAATATTTGTCCTTTTGTATCTTACTCCACTTTGCGTAATGTCCTAAAAGTTCATCCATATTGTAGCACGTATCAGAATTTCCTTCCTTTTTAAGACTGAATATATTCCATTTTATTTTCATAACACATTTTGTTTATCAGTAGAAGATAATTATTTTGGTTTTATTTTAAATTGAGGTTAAAAGCATAAAATTTACCATCTTAATCATTTTTAAGTATAAGGTAATGTATTTTTGATCATATTGCCCTCGTAAAGAAAATGACCTTGGTGAAACCGGAAATGGTTAGCATTTGTCCTCTTTCAGGATAATACCTACATTTGTATCACATTATAATTTCTTTATGCTTGCAGGCACCTCTATGAAGTAGGTAATGTGGCTACATCCCAATTTTACAACCAGATTACTAAAAACTTAATTTTAAAAGGTGCCAAATTCACAAAAGTCCAACTCAAAATGGGACTATTCCAAGCAGAGAGGATTATCATTATTAAAACCTGGGAATTCCTCATGCATTGTTGGTAGAAATAGAAACTCAGTTGCAGAAATAGAATCTTATTATAAAGAATTAGGTACTTGAGAAGGTTAAGACTAGAGATAACGGCAGTCTCTCAGTCTAAAATAAAAAAATTGATTATAACTAACAGTGAAAAAGGAACAATTTTTATAATGGTAATAAAATTCAATTTGTTTTCAAATAGATGCCTAGTTCTACCCACTTCTCATGCAGTTTTCTTTTTGCTATTCTTATTAGCAATAGCATCTATGCTACCTAATCAAACAGATATGCATGGAAGTTGCCAGATCTCTCAGGGAAAAAATGGGGGTGGGGTAGTCCATAGTCACAGGATGGGAACATAGTTTGGGGTCTCATGGGGCTTGATGATTAGCTATAATTCTGTGGAGAGAGGTCAGGGTCAGTTTTTGTGACTGTGGAAACGGAAATTAAGATCTCCCGTTGGTTCTTAGCAGAGGAATAGTTGTGCAATCTTATTTCTCAGGGACTAGGCTTAAAATAGATCTAAATGTAATCAAGAAAGTAACCTCATTATGTGTATTAGAAACGCCTCATATTTGGCTTCCTTAAATTGCTTTTCTAGGCCTTTTTAAATACAGGTTATGAACTATGTGAGAGTCACTTCATCTGCCTCCTTTATAAACAACAAAAAAAAGAGTAGACTAGGTGACCCCCTATAAATCCTACCAGTTCTAACATTCTTTTAAGTCTGTGATCTACAGGATGTGACTGAGTTTTGAATCTATTTCATAGATGTTATTGATGTTAAGGAAAATTCACAGCATGATTTTATTGTTAAAGTTTATCTTTTTTTCCTTTAAGGTTTATTTTTTTTATTTAAATGTGAATCAAAGCTCACACATATTAAAAAATGCACACAATTTATATGAGCCTCAACATACATATAAAGATGCATTATGGTTAAAAAACACATAACAAAATTTTTACATTAATCTTTTATGGTCCTTAAGAAATTTCAGGTCCCTCAAGTATAAATTTCTCACAGTTTAGGATGCTGGACTCCTGGCAGAGTCAGGATTATTTCCTAGTTGAATGTCCTCCATGTATACTCGTGGGCAGAAGCTTCTTTGTTTGTATGGGAAATGACTTCCCAAATATAATTGGATTGCAAATAGTTTAGGCTTTGTGGGCCACATATGATCTCTGTTACATATTCTTTTTTACTTTTTACAACCCTTTAAAAATGAAAAAAAAAAAAAAATCTTCATGTCTACAGAGAAACGGCTACACCTGGACCAGTGTATAGAAAAGGCTGCTGTTATAGACAAAAAGTTCGCTTCCAAAAGTCCAGGCCCTAGAAGCTAAAACAAAAGGGATGAACAGCGGCAGAGGGTTAGGTCATTTGGTTAGAGCGTGGTGCTCTTAACAACAAGGTTGCTGGTTCGATCCCCGCATGGGCTGCTGTGAGCTGTGCCCTCCACAACTAGATTGAAACAACTACTTGACTTGGAGCTGATGGGTCCTAGAAAATCACTCTTAAATAAATAAAAACTTAAAAAAAAAAAAAAAGAAAGGAATGGACAAAGATCAAAATGTCATGGAGGAACAAAAATTTTAACTGAAATGATGAGTTCTTCGTCTAGTAAGTCTACAGTTGAAATGCAGAAGGGCAAATTTTTTAAATTAACCTTTTTAAAAATCTTGTTGAGTTGGCTTTTTTTTTTTACTTTTTTTTTTGGAAAATTTCAGTCATATACCTTAGGAGAATACTATAATGAACCCCTAGGTACCCATTATCCAGCTTCAGTAATCTTCATCTAGCAGCCAGTCTTGTTTCTTTTATACCCCTACCTTCCCTTCCCAATCCCGTCACACTGAATTATTTTGAAGACAATTGCAGGCACCACATTGTTTAATTTGTAAATATTAATATTTCAGTATCTCTTAAACATAAGGATTTAAATAAAAAACACATATCCACAATATCATTATCAAATCTGGACAATTATTTAATATTGTAATATCTATAGTATTGTAATAGCTATAGTATCGTAACATCTAGTCAATGCTCATATTCTTCCGGTGTCCCAAAATTTGTTGTTGTTGCTGTCGTATTTCACTTGAATTAGGATCCAGTTAAGGTCTACACATTGCATTTCATTATATGTCCCTTGAGTTTTGTTTTTTTCCTTGAGTTTTTTTTTTAATCTGCAGGTTTCCCCTCCCTTTTTTGTTCTTTGTAGTTTGTTGTTGCTTTAGGTTGAAGAAAACAGGGATTTTCTGTTCTATTGAATATCTCCCATTCTGAATTTTGCTGATTTCGTCTACTGGTGTCAATTAACACGTTGCTCTGTCCCTGGTAGTACTTTAAACTGGTAATTCTGGGAAGCTTGATCTATTTTATTTCAGGTAGGACTTTGGCAAGAATACTTGTAAGCCGTATTATTTATGCACCAAGAGACACATAAAGTCTGGCTGTCTCTTTTTGTGATGTTACGAGCCATTGATGACCTTTGTCTAGATCCTTTGTTTTTTTAGAGTTTGCTCTGGTGATGATAATTCTTCATTCATTCATTAACTGGAATACAACTATAAAGATAAATGTTTTCTCATTAATTATACAGTTACCGTTATGTAACAGCTTTTAAAAAAATAAAAGTCAGGTTAAGTACTTGATTCTTTTCCTTTACTGTTTCTTAGAACAGTAAGTTATTTCCCCAGCGTCCTCCACAGGTAACCAATGATATTTTAAAATATATTTATGAACTTACAAATTTTAATATATTTAATATGTTAGCTCACTGCAGTATTATTTATGCTCATTTATGGCTAGTGAGAATTTCTTCAAGTTTAGACACTGCCCTCGTAGTCTTGGATAGCATTTTTTTGGTATGCATAGTATATTTTCCGATCATTTTCTGTCCCAGACCTGGAATCAACCATTTTCCAAGGAACCCTAGTCCTTTTTGTGGCACATGGCATTCAGAGACTAAATCTGGATGCTGTGGGTACTCACTGCTTTTGGATTGGCAAATTTTGTAGAACTTTTTAATAGACAAAGGTAGGAAAAATTAAATAATACAATTTTAATACAGTTTTTTCCTTGCTTAAAATGTGTATACATTTTTTGGCCCCCTTTGTATTGGTGTGTGTGTGTGTGTGTGTGTGTGTTTAGTTATAGTTGACATTCAATATTATTTTATATTATTTTCAGGTATACAGTGCAGTGGTTAGGCATTTATATAACCTATGAAATGATCCCCCTGATAAGTCCAGTACCCATCTGGCACCCTACATAATCTTGACAACATTATTGATTATATTCCCCATACTGTATTTCACATCCCAGTGACTGTTTTGTGACTAGCAATTTATACTTTCTAATCCCTTCACCTTCTCTCTCATCCCTCAACGCCCTCCAATCTAGCAACCATCAGTTTTTTCTCTATATCTGAGTCTATTTCTGTTCTGTTTGCTCGTTTATTCTGTTCTTTAAATTCCACATATAAGTGAAATGATATGGTATTTGTCTTTCTCTGTCTGACTTATTTCACTTAGCATAATATCCTCTAGGTCCATCCATGTTGTTGCAAACGGTAAGATTTCATCTTTTTTATGGCAGAGTAATACTCCATTATGTAAATGTACCATAATTTCTTTATCCAATCGTATATTGATGGGCATTTCAGTTTTTTCCATATCTTGGCTATTGTGAATAGCACTGCTGTAAACATAGGGGTGCATATGTTTTTTCAAATTAGTGTTTAGGATTTCTTTATATAAACACCGTTAGTAATATTTTTACAAATAGGACTACATCAAACTAAAAAGATTTTTCCACAGCAAAGGAAACCATCAACTAAACAAAAGACATCCTACTGAATGGGAAAAGATATTTGCCAATGATACATCTGATAGGGGTTAATATCTAAAAGATAAAAAACTTGTACAGCTCAACACCAAAAGCAAACAATCCAATTAAAAAGTGGGCAGAGGACATGAATAGACATTTCTCCAAAGAGGACATACAAATGGCCAATAGCCATATGAAAAGATGTTCAGCGTCACTAATCATCAGAGAAATGTAAATTAAAACCACAGTGAAATGCCACCTCACTTCTGTCAGAATGGTTGTCATCAGTAAATCAACAAACAACAAGTGTTGGCGAGGATGTGGAGAAAAGGGAATCCTCTTGCACTGTTGGTGGGATTGCCCATTGGTGCAGCCACTATGGAAATCAGTATGGACATTCCTCAGAAAATTAAAAATAAAACTACCTTATGATCCAGCATTTCCACCCCTGTATATTTTTTTATTGAGGTAAAATTCATGTAACAAAAAATTAACCATTTAAAAGTGTACAATTCAGTGGCATTTAGTGCATTCACAATATTCTGCAATCACCTTCTCTGTTTAGTTTCAAATATTTTAATTATCCCAAAAGAAACCTTGTACCTATTAAGCTGTCCCTTCCTATTTCCCCCTCCACCTAGTCCTTGGCAACCACCAGTGTCCTTTCTACCTCTGAATTACCTATTATGGATATATGACATACAATATGTGACCTTTTGTGTCAGACTTCTTCCACTTCACATATTTTTAGGATTCATCTGTGTTGTAGCATGTATAAGTACTTCATTTATGGCTGAGTAATATTCTGTTGTATGTATATACCATGTTTGTTTAGCCATTCACCTATTGATGAACACTGAGTTATTTCCACCTTTTGGCTATTGTGAATAACAGCGCTGTGAACATTTGTGTACAAGTATTTGTTGGAGTATCAGTTTTCAGATCTTTTAGTTATATATCTGAGAGTAGAATTGCTAGGTCATATGGTAATTCTGTGTTGAACTTCTGAGGATCTTCTAAATTGTTTTCCGCAACAGCTGCAGCATTTTACATTTCCACCAGCAATGTATGAGGGTTCCAGTTTCTCCACGTCCTTGCCAGTACTTGCTATTTAGCTTTTTTAATTATAGACACTTTAAATGGGTGTGAAATAATGTCTCATTGTGGTTTTGATTTTCATTTTCAATTTCCTAATGACTAACAATGGTTGAGCATCTTTTCATGCGCTTATTGGACATTTGTATATCCTCCTTGGAAAAATGTCTGTTTATATCCTTTACCCATTTTTAATTGGGTTGTTTGTCTTTTCGTTGTTGACCTTTCAAAGTCTGGATACTAGACCTTATCAAATATATGATTTGCTCAGTATTTGTTACCATTCTGTAGGTTGTCTTTTCACTTTCTTAATAATGTCCTTTGATGTACAAAAGTTAATTTAGATAAAATCCACTTTATCTATTATGTGTTGCTCATATTTTTGGTGTCATATCTCAAAATACATTGCCAAGTCCAATATTATGAAGATTTTACCCCTATGTGTCTAAAAGTTTTATGGTTTTAACACTTATATTTAGGTCTCTGACGTATATTAAGTTAATTTTGGTGTGGTAAGATGTAGGGGTCCAACCTTATTCTTTGGCCTGTGGATATTCAGTTGTCCTAGCACTGTTTGTTTGAAGAGACAGTTCTTTCCCCTTTGTTTGTTTTTGGCATCCTTGCTGAAAATTAATTGGCAATAAATATATGGATTTGTTTCTGGATTCTCAGTTGTATTCCATTAGTCTATATGTCTGTTCTTTGGCTAGTACCACACTTTTTTGATCATGGTAGCTTTCTTTATAGTAAGTTTTGAAAGAGGAAGTTTGAGTCCTACATCTTTGGTTTCTTTTTTTTTCTCTCAGTATTTTAGTTATTCAAAGCTCCTTAGAATTTCATCTAATTTGAGGATCTGATTTTCCATTCCTATATAAAAGATCCTTGGAATTTTGGTAGGGATTGCACTGAATCTAAAGAGCACTTTGGGTAGTATGGCCATTGTAACATATTAAGTCTGCGAACACAGGATATACCAGGGGTGCCAAAAAAATATACACACATTTTAAGAGATGTTATCTATGCTCAAGCAGTAGTTCGCCATAATGAGAAGTGTCTGGACGCTGATGGTAACCACTGTGAGCACCTCTTGTAATTTGCAGAAGTCAAACGTGACCTGTATTCATCTTTTGTTATCGGTATATATTGAGTATTGCAATTAATACAGTTTTTTCCTTTCTTAAAATGTAAATACGTTTTTTGGCATAGCCTGTATTTCCATTTGTTAGGTCTCTTTAAAATTCATTTTAGCAGTGTTGGTTAGTTTTTGGTATACAAGTCTTACACTTCCTTGGTTAATTTATTGCTAGGTATTTTATTCTTTTAAATGCTCTTATAAGTGGAATTGTTTTAATTTTCTTTTTACATTGTTTATTGAATATATTAGCTGTGGGTATTTCATAAATACTCTGTTTTATATATATTTATTTGTTTGGTGTGTTAAGGTTTTATGATTTCTATATCTTCTTACTGGATTACAATTATATTGTTATATATGAAATTAAATGCATCTGACCTTGAGGGTTTTTCCCTTATTTTCCATTTTCCTGTTATGTCTTGCCCATCCATTTTTAAAAAAATTTTTGTATGTAGTTGGTGGGCTTCAAATTTAGATTGTAGGTTTCATATTTGGGGATTTTAACATATTTAGATTTTTTTAAGTGCTTTTTTTTTTTTTTTTTTGGCTAAAACTTAGCATGTATGCACATATTAAAATAAATGAAAGATATGTTTGAATTTTTTACATGAACACACCTCCACATAACAAGAATCTAGATCATGAAGCTGAACATTACCAGCAACCCAGAAGTCCCCCCTGTGCTTTCTTTTAGTCACTAAACCTCTTTCCCCTGAGTAACCATTGTTCTGACTTCTAACACCATAAATTAACTTTGCTTGTTTTCTAACTTTATATAAATGGAATCATGCAGTTAAATACTCTTTTGTGTCTGTTTTAATTTTATTCAACATTGTTTGTGAGGTTCATCCATATTGCTGTATGTGACAATCGTTTATTTCTCCTTGCTGTGTAATACTCCATTTATTTTATATGACCACTGCAATTAATCAACCATTCTGTGACAAATGGATATTCTGATTATTTCCATTTGGGGGCTATTATGAATATTGGTGTTACGAACTTTCTTGTACATATTCTTTTGGTAATTATACATGTGGTACCTGTTGGTATACACCTTGGAGTGGCAGAGCCATAGAGTGTATGTATACTTGGCTTTAAGTAAGTATTTCCAAGCATTTCAAAGTAGCTGTACCCATTTACATTCACCAGCAGTATATGATAGAATGCCAGTTGCCCCACATCCTCATCAAGGACAGTACTTATCCCAACTGAGTATTGTCAGTCTTGATGTTTTTTAGCCATTCTGGTGGTATGTGACAGTGTTCCCTTATGGGTTAATTTGTATTTCCCTGGTTATGATACCTGATATTTTGGGTATTTTCCTTCCACTATGTATTTATATATATTTCTGTATAGGAAGCTTTTTTGTTTTCATGTGTTGCACAGATAAGTTAGTTTCTTCCTAGCATATTTTTAAAAATAAAATAAATGAGGATATTTTATTTAACATGTCTTGCATGCAGTTATTAGGAATCTGTAATAAATTAAAATGTTTTCATTACTTTGTCTTGTTGGGAGTTGGTTTATATAAACTTTTATATGAAAAATTCAGTTTAATCTGAATTTACTATCTCTACAGATGTAAAAAAAAATTTATTATAAGTACAGGAAGAAGCATTTTTTTATAGTACTTTATCATTTACATCTTGCCACATTTATTTTATCTCTCTTCATACAAACACAGACTTTATATTTTTGCCCAGTCATGTGAAAGAAACTGGCAGGTGTTTCTTTCTCCTCTGTGAACATAATGCCATTATCGTGTGCATGCTAGTGCTTGTAAGTAAAATTGTTTCATTGCTCTGTAGCAGACAAGTATTATCAGGTGCCCAAGATTTAATATTCATTGGTTCATTAAAGAACTACTTCAGAAACACTAAAATATGGGAAACAAGTAGAGTGAAGACTTCAGCAAGTACAAGTTAAACACTGAACTTTAAGAAGTACAAAACTTTCTTTGGTCTATCATGGCACTTTATCCATTTGCCTGCCAAATCCTAGGCCACTTTGAATCACAAAATAAGAAAATAGATTCTTACGTCTGAACTAGACTATAAAATAGTCTAGAATTATATGTTAAATTCTACATGTGTTAGATTTGTGTGTTTGTTAAATACTTATGCATTAAAATTTTTTAAGGCATAAATAAAACATGTTATTTTAATGATAGTTACTAAATATGAGTTGCTACCATTGCATGTTGTGAGCCTCAGGTGGGTTAAAACTAAGCTTTGTTAGGGCACTTGGATTCCTTAGAACTTAGTTTTCTATAAAAATGAACTTTGGCTCCATTAATTTAAGAGTAGCTAAATACTTTTAGAATGTCTGGCACGTAAAAAGGACTTAAATACTTGCCTTAATTAACTGAAGGGTCTCACTCTTAAGATGGTAGAAAAGCACTGAATAACAACTCAGCTCTGATTTTGGGACCAAGCCCAGTCTCCATCTCTTTGACCAAATGTGAAATGAAGATGCTCTTGAATTAACATTAACATTTTGGTTACTATATTATAGTTATTGTATGTACTACCAAGAAAAGAATTCTATCTGATCAGAACATTTAAAACTTTGTTTTTATCGTAATGGTCATGCTGAACTTTTAAAAAGACTTGTTTTAATAACCATGTAACTTTAACTTTTTTCTCACTTGATAGCTCGAATTACATCTTTACAAGAGGAGGTGAAGCATCTCAAATATAATCTCGAAAGAGTAGAAGAAGAAAGAAAAGAGGCTCAAGATATGCTTAATCATTCAGAAAAGGTACATGATTTAACATTACCAATTATGAGGTAGTATTACTGGTTACCAAATATTATAAGGTGGTTTTATAAAATAGCATTCATTTCTAATGTTTATATATTATGTTTCTAAAAGTTTTTATGATTGATTAATTGGTTGTGGGGGATGGGGTATGTGTCTTAGTTAGGGCTTTTTATTGTGTTATTTTTGTTTTTGCCCTTGAAGGGTATTAGTTGTTTTGTATTATCTGATCATCACAAATTGCTTTGGTTTGGAAACATGTTTTTCTACAGAATTTTTTTCCAATTTTTTTGTATATGGGTAACATGAATGTGCTGAACCTTATTACTACTAGCCTTACGAAGAAGGAAAACAAAGGATCAATATATAGACCATGTATACTTTTTCCATTTTGTTGGTAAGAGCGAAATAGAAAATGCATAAACTGGCCTTTACATGTAGAATTTTCTTAACAACGAAAAATGTCATTGGTTATCTGCTTGTCCCTACCTTGCTTTAAAACAAACAAACAAAAAGATTAAATAGATAATACACAGGTCTAGCTCTCACTTTTTTGATGCCTCCCTGAAATGTAGGTTTCCTAGATCCTCAGATAAATGATGAGACAATCCACCAGTTATCTTATCCTTTGAACATGTTTTGTGACAATCAGAATAGTTTTGATGTCGAAGTCTGGTGTAGAAATACGATGAATGAAGATTAGAAGAAGCACCCAAACAGAAATGGAATACAATTTGATTTGGTCTTTTCATCAAAGCAACATAAATCTAGGTATAGATGCAAATGTAGATAGAGATAATTTAATTGTTTAAAAGAGCAGTAGCAACAATTTTTAAAGGAAGTGAAGAACTGTCTTATTATTTATTTCTAATTTTAGCAATGAACCCTCCTGAACATCACCACCACCACCACTACCTTGTCCTGCCATCAGCCATAGCTTAATGATTCAAATGGGAACTAGTAGGTTTGGAGGGGAGGGTAAGGAAAAAATGATACTTCGCTTTTTATTATATGTGCTTATTGAGATTTTAAAAGACATTACAGGCAATGTGAAATACACAAGAAAGTATCAAAAATAAACTTACATATTGAATAAAAATATTTAAGAAATATAATGTCACATTTCAGGCCAGTTGATTCATACATTATTTCCTGTGGAATATTAAATAATGTAAGATTTAATAATGTATCTTTTGAACAGTATTACATGATTTTCATTCTCATTTTACAGGAAAAGAATAATTTAGAGATAGATTTAAACTACAAGCTTAAATCATTACAACAACGGTTAGAACAAGAGGTAAATGAACATAAAGTAACCAAAGCTCGTTTAACTGACAAACATCAATCTATTGAAGAGGCAAAGTCTGTTGCAATGTATGGTAAGTGTCTGTGTTTATATTTTCTACATGATTAGTTTTTAAATAGTGCCTACAAAAAATTTTGATTTTTGATCAGAATTTCACTTTATAGTAGTATACATTCTTAAAAATCATAAATAGTGATCTAGGAAGAGGATATCTTCCCTTTTTTTTCTTTTTTTTTTTGATAACTTCCTTTTTTTGAAATCACAATTTCACTTTCTAGTTCCCTCACTCTACTATCCTTTACTCCCTATAAAAGTCAGAGGAATCGCTCTTTTTTCCCCAGTTTCTCAGTTCTTTATTTTCTTCCCCAACCATTCTGGAACTTACTGTTTGTTAATTTATTTGCTTTCAGTTTTTTCATTCCTTTGTATTTCCACTGTATTAGGTCTCTAAACACATCTCTAGATCAGAACAACCAGCCACTTTCTTCATCTCATAGAGTTCTTCAGATGGGCACTCACCCAATACATTATGTGCAACCACAGTTGAGCCATCAGTTTTTTTATATATCACTCATCAGTTCCTTCTCCCAGACTTTTATTTCTCTTCTCGAGCTTCCTATACCATTTCTTTGTTACTCCACTTTTAGGTGAATAGTTCTCTCATTTCAAAATGAAATTGTGAAAGCATAGTTGTGAGCTCCTCAAAATCTAGTTCTCTTATTTAATTAACCTAGCCTACTTCTTTAACCATCATCAGTATCTTCCCTCTCATCTTAGAGGAGGGTGATCCTCTCTTCCTGTCCAGGTTGTTATGTTCTTGCTGTACTCAGATCCAGTCTCTTTTTACCTCATCATAACTTATTATAGTAGTTCCCCCTTATTCATGGTTTTATTTTCCACGGTTTTAGTTACCCGTGGTCATCTGAGGTCCAAAAATATTAAATGGAAAATTCCAGAAATAATTCATAGATTTTAAATTGTGTGCTGTTCTGAGTAGTGTGATGAAATCTTGTGATGTCCCTCTCTATTTCACCAGCTCTTGAACCATCCCTTTGTCCAGTGTGTCCATGCTGTGTATGCTTCCTACCTGTTGGTCACGTAGCCTTCTGTCGCAATATTGCAGTGCTTATAGTAACCCTTATTTACTTGATAATGGCCCAAAGCGCAGGAGTAGTGATGCTGGCAGTTTGGATATGCCAAAGAGAAGCTGTAAAGTGCTTGTTACATATCTTGACAAGGTCAATAGTAGCCTAACGATGTTACATCACAATGCCTACCTATATCATTCACCTCACTTCATTTCACATCATCGCAAAAAGGGTGAGTAGAGTACAATAAGATATTTTGAGAGAGACAGAAGTCACAGTCACTTAACTTTTATTACAGTATATTGTTATAATTATTCTATTTTATTAGTTATTATTGTTAATCTCTTATTGTGCCTAATTTATAAATTAAACTTTATTATAGGTGATATGTATATATAGGAAAAAATATAGTACATGCAGGGTTTGGTACCATCTGTGGTTTTAGGCATCCCCTGGACGTCTTGGAATGTATCTCTGTGGATTAGGGGGGACTATTGTATCTCTTTTTCTCTTGTTCATCCTCAACCTTTTCTCCTCCACTGAATCCTTGATTGTTGTAAACATGTGCAAGTCTCTCCCACCTTAAAAAAAGGCAAACCCCGGCTGGCTTGATGGCTCAGTTGGTTAGAGCATGAGCTCTAACCAGGTTGCCAGTTCGATCCCACATGGGCCAGTGTTCTGCACCCTCCACAACTAGATTGAAGACAATGAGCCACCGCTGAACTGCTGGAGGAGCGGCCGGCCGGATGGCTCAGTTAAGTGTAGAGCGCAAGCTCTTAACCACAAAGTTGCCGGTTCAGTTCTGCACGGGATGGTGGGCTGCGCCCCCTGCAACTAAGATTGGAAAGGGTGACTGGACTTGGAGCTGATGAGCCCTGGAAAAATACACTCTTCCCCAATAAAAAAATGTTAAAAAAGACAAACCCTTGCTGCAACCTGCTGTCTTTACTAATTGCCACTGTTTTATTTATCCCTTTATACCCAAACTTCTAAAAAGAGTAATCTTCCTTTTCTTCACCTTCTACTCACTTCTTAACCTACTACAAGCTGGACTTGTCACTTGGCACCTTTAAATTCAGTTTGTTCAAGGAGAAACTTAGGATATTATCTGTCAAAACTTTTCTTACCCCCTATTGTCACTATTCTGGTTAATGGCTATATAGTTTTTATGAGGCCAGGCTTGGAATAAGACAAATCTATTTTGCCTCTTAGCCATTCTGTGACTAATGAAAAAAAATTAGATGAGAAAAATGCATGTAAAGTGCCTGTACCTGGAGAGCTTTTCGATAAATGGGAGATGTTATCATGGTTAAGGAGAGTGGTAGTTTCAATAGCCAGGAGCCCAAGCTAGAAATCTGGGAATCATTCAGGAGTTCTACTTCCAAATGATATATATAACTTAGTCCTCCTTTCCTATTCTCTTTTTTTTAATTAGTTTTTTTTTAAATATAGTCATCTTTTTTTTTTCCATTGTATTGGGGAATATTGAGGAACAGTGTGTTTCTCCAGGGCCCATCAGCTCCAAGTCGTTGTCCTTCAAACTAGTTGTGGAGGGCGCAGCTCAGCACCAAGTCCAGTCACTGTTGAACCATCAACCTTGTTGAGAGCTCACACTCTAACCAACTGATCCAGATCCATCCGCTGCCCCTCTGGAAGCTCAGCGACAGCTCATTGTCTTCTAGTTGTGGAGGGCGCAGCTCACTGGCCCATGTGGGAATCGAACCGGCAACCCTGTTGTTCAGAGCTCACACTCTAATCAACTGAGCCATCTGGCTGCCCCATTTCCTATTTTTCTTCTAGTTCATGATAACATCATCACTTTGCTTGATCTGTTACAATAGACAATTTTTACTCTACCAAGAGATGTTCTACTCATCAGTCTGTTCTCACTTAGGTCAGAATGATCTTTTTAAAATTCAAATCTCATTATGCTAGTCTTTCTTAAAATCCTTTTGTGGCTTTTCACTATTTACAAGGTATATATATCAAACTCCTCATGACATACAGAATCTTTGAATTAGCACTTAACCTATCTTTATAATCTTATTGCTTGTTATGTGTACCCCTTTCCTCAGCTATTGAACTACTTTTATCTCACATGTGTTAATTATTGAATGCCTGCTATAGGCCTGGCACAACTGAGAATATAGCAGAGAATAAGACTTACAAGAACTCTTTCTCACAGATTATATTCTGTTGGTGGAAATAGGCAAAAAAGCATATAAATTAAAATATGGAGAGATTGTAATCATTAATATAAATAAAATAACACACAATGTGATAGTTTCTAGGTAATACTACATTAGATGGTGTTCCAAGGAAAGACCTCTCTGAACTAATGATATTTGTGGTAAGAACTGAAAGTTGAAATGAATCAGGCATTAAAAAGAGTGGGAGGAAGTATATTCCAGGCAGATTTGATTGTAAGTTCAATACTCTTATTCTAAAAATGGTGGGAAGCCATTGTAGTGTTCTAAGCTATGCTGAGATGTGTAATTTAGGTTTTAAAAGACCACCCCTGCTGCTGTGTGGAGAATGCTTTTGAGAGATAACAGTTTAAAAAGGGAGATTAGCTACCGTGTTTCCCCGAAAATAAGACCTAGCCGGACAATCAGCTCTAAAGCGTCTTTTGGAGCAAAAATTAATATAAGACCTGGTATACTATACTATAATACAATACAATATAATTAATATAATATAAAATATATAATATAATAAAATATAATACCAGGTCTTATATTAATTTTTGCTCCAAAAGACGCATTAGAGCTGATTGTCCGGCTAGGTCTTATTTTCGGGGAAACACGGTAGAAGTCTACAGGCTGTAGACATTGGTGGTAATAGAGCTGAAAAGATGTGGAGATCCAGAGGACAAGAGTTGGTGATAAATTGAATGGAACAAGGAAGAAGAAGGAATCAGGAAAGACTCAAGGTTTTAATTTTAACAACTGGATGGATGTTAATATATTTTGGCATTGAGATGACTGAGGTAGGAGTGATTTGGAATAGGAGGGAAATAAAGGTGTCTGTTTTAGATATGTTGACTTTGAAAAGCATATTTGATGTCTAGGTGGAGATGTCAAATAGTCAATTAATATATAAAGCTGATGCTCAGGGGCGTGGTATCCGTTTAGTGGTCATACACATGGAGCCATATGTAGACCCTGATGAAATCAGCAAAGGGAAGAATAAGGGCAGAAGAACAGAAGAATCATAATGGAGCCCGTAGGGAGTCTAACATTTGGGGGTCAGGTAGAAGAGGAGAAACCAATAAAGGAAACCAACAAAAGAAAGAACAGCCAAACGGGTAACAGGAAAACGAAGAGAGTATGATATTAGAATCTTGAAGAGTAAAGTATTGAAAAAATGAGGAAGTGGTTCAATATACTGAATTTTGTTAAGGTCAGTGAAGATGAAGACATGGGTATTATGTGTCCTCTGAATTTTGTGGGATGGATGTCACTGGTTACCACATAAAAAGTAGTTTCAGTGGAAGAGTGGAGATAGAAGCCAAATTGGAGAGAGAGAAATGTATAGTAGATGTGGCACTAGAGACAGTAAGTGTAGACAACTCTCAGAGGTTTGGCTGTGAACAGAGATGGGGCGGTAGCCAAAGAAGGATGTGTGATCAGTGGAGAATATTTTAGGAGGGGAGATAATAGATTATTGTGTTGATGGGAATGATTCAGTTGGGAGGAGGAAATTGTTGAGTCAGAAAGAGATGAAATAATTGAAGGAAGAAAGTCCAGAACAGAAGTGGATGAATTTATGTTTGGTTAGAGACATGGGAATAAGGTGATGATGTATTGGTGCAGCTAAGTTTGTAGGTTTGGGAGGAAAGATGGGGAAATTCCATTCAAACGGTTTCCATTTTGTCACCTAGAGGACAGTGTCTGAGTGGGGGAAAGCAGACTTAACAAGTTGGAATATTGTTGGTGCAATTTACTAGTTGTAGGAGCATGGAAAAATTGACCTTTCAGAACCTTAGTTACCATATCTCAAAGAAGGAGCCTCACTGTATGTAGGTGTTATACTACACGAAATCTTGTTTATCTGAGTTGCATAAATTAGAATTCCTATCATAGCCTAAGTCTCTTGAAACTTTTCCAGAACAATACAAGGTATAGATTAATAACCACAACCTTATTTTCCTGCTTTTATCCGAACTATCTCTATTTTTCTTCTTATATTCCACTTTTTTTTTCCAGCTATACTTTCACCTTCTGGTCTGAAAATGGCTCTGAATAATCTCTTACATCATTGGGCAAAGGCTGGATTTAGAAGGTTTTATTTTATTACTATTATATTTTATAACTTTCTTTAGAGATCCCACTACATAAATCATTCAATTAACATTAGGACTTCTATAATGAATAGCTTTTTTAGAATCCCAGGATAAAAACAGGAGGGATTTTTTGGCAGCAGTTTGTCTTATACAGCCCATGAAAATGAAAAATATTAAGTCTCTTTAAATGTATGTTTGAACTTTTTTTTTCACAGAGATGGAAAAAAAGCTGAAGGAAGAGAGAGAAGCTCGAGAGAAGGCTGAAAATAGAGTTGTTCAGATTGAGAAACAGTGTTCCATGCTAGATGTTGATCTGAAACAATCTCAGCAGAAGCTTGAGCATTTGACTGAAAATAAAGAAAGGATGGAGGATGAAGTAAGAGAAATAGACAGTACTGACTTTTTTCATCTTATAAAAGAGAAATAATCCTGAGCTATGACTGAAAAGCCATTATCTATCATTTAAACAGTATTGGGGAAATTTGAATGAAAATAACCTATGTGTATCTATGTTCACTGCTATATGGTCACCACTATATCCCTAGCTCCTAAAATTTTCATCTTCAAATAGTTATTGAACATTCACACTAGAGGGTCTATGCCATTTTGCACTGTGATAGTACAGCTGTGTAGAAGTGTCATAGCTCCTCCCCTGAAGAAAGTGACCGTCTGCTTAAAAACAAAACAAAACAAAACAAAATCCTGCCTTTATTGTAAAGTATCCTGTAATCTCAAAAGGAGCATTGCTGACAGATTTCAAACACGTGTTAAACTGCAGAGCTTTGACTGGCTTAGATTGATAGAAAGCACAGGATACACATTCACAAAACAATAAAAAGACAGAATGACATATCTTTGTGGTTACTGTATGTATTTTAGAAATTATTTATAAGATTAAAGTAATTAGTCCATATATGTAAATTAGAGAATGGAGAAAAAAGAGCAGAATAATCAGGAAAGACTTCACAAAGGAGGGATGGAATGTTACCATTATTTTATAGGTTGAGGAAGACCTTAAAAGTTAATAGTTTGAAAGTCAGAAGCCTGAGTTGGTGGAGGGAACATTATCAGTGAAGATAGCAATAGAAGAGTGATTACTGAGTGCTTAAGAAGATAGGTAAATGAGAAACAAAAGAGACTTCGTCTGACCAATGAAGAAGAGACATGTTGATTCGTAATGGGAGAAACTTGGAACCTAAGTATTGATAGTCTTTTAAACTTAAAATGGGAGCTCTAAGTGAAAACACTCTTTTAGGGAAATTAATCTGATAGTAGTATATAGAATGGTCTAGAAAGAAGAGAGATTAGAGATATTTATTAGAGCCAGCATGCAGGAAGAATGTATGTTGAAAATTTGAAAGACAATATTCAGCTATTTAAAAAATACAATTTTTTAACATCGTGTTATCTGCCTGTTTCTGTGCTAGGAGTTGGGGTACTGAATAATATAGGTATGGTCTTGACTTTTGTGGAAGTTGCAGTCCAGAGGGAAAGACAGATATTAAAATAGTAATTACAACATGACATAATTTAAAAGAGAAAGTACTGAGTGCTGTAGGAGTGTTATGACTAATCCCATCTAGGAGTTTTATGACTAATCCCATCTAGGAGTTAAGGGAGGCCTCACTCAACTTTGGAGGGTTGTAGACTAGACAGAGCACAAACCCTTACAAATGAACAGGTGAATTGAAATATCCCCTCCTCCAAAATGGTTTTTATACTCACCTTCTACTTCAGATTTCCAAGCAGGTGGGGGTAAAAAGAAACCTGATTTTTTCCCCCTGAGATCTCATATCTGAAGTTTGGGAATTAATTTGACTTAATGGTAAATTCTACAGTAATAAACACATAGAACAATGGAAACTTTTTAGAATACTGATATTCTCTATTTGTATAAGGCATTATAATGTACTTGAGATTTGATTAGTATTCTTTCAAATAATGTCTAATAAATTTCAAGAGATTTAAGATCCCAATTATTCTTCTCATTCATAGGTTAAGAATCTTACCTTGCAACTGGAACAAGAATCAAATAAGCGACTGTTGTTACAAAATGAATTGAAGACTCAAGCATTTGAGGCAGACAATTTAAAAGGTCAAGAAAAGCAGATGAAACAGGAAATAAATACTTTATTGGAAGCAAAGAGATTATTAGAATTTGAGTTAGCTCAGCTTACAAAGTAAGTCTCAAAAATAACATTGTTGATTTCTATTTGCGTTCAGCATTGCTTATTTGTTTTATATTTTGTGTGTGTATAGATTACATACTTAGAGTTTGTAAAAGGAAGATTTAGAAAAAAGCATTTAGAAACAATAATTTACTTGCAAAGCAAGTTTGCAAGGGAGTTCGGGCTTTGGAAGGACAGGCTCACTTAATAAATAAATACATGTTTAAAGGAAGAAAAAGGAAGATTATCACAACTACGTTTTTACAGTAAGTCTTTATGGTGGAAAAAACACAATTTTCTCATGATTTTCATATCCACAGAAGTCATCTTTTTTCACACTAGAATTATAAAACCAAGGGATAACCTTCTTTTTAGTAAGAATTCAGTACCTTACAGGAAATGTTCAAGGTTTATTTTATAGAGAATAGAATTAGACATGATGACCCTGTGTTTGTTTGTTTTGTTTGTTCTTTTGGCTCATCTCAGAATGCATAGTGCCTTTTTTCTCCTCCTACTCTGAGATGTGATGTACCCACTTACTTGAAATGAAGACAAAGCATGATGTCAGTATTACTTTGAGAATTTGTGTAAGGACGTGCTTCAGAAATTTAATTTCAAAGATGGGTATATCTTATGCCAAGTCATGTGTTTTTATTTCCTCCAAATTGTTATAATAGCTTCATTTGCCAGCTTCATTTACAGCACAGTAAGTTTTGGAAAAAATTGTCAGTTTTGATTTTATTGGATTTATATTGGTGAAATTCTTTTCCCCTTTTAGAGCCACTGTTTTCAGCCAGTAATGCTTTATAGTTTTCTTCTCCCAAAATAATTTTAACTCAGCATTCAACGAACATTTATTGTGTACCTTCTATCGATGGTATTCCTTATTAGATGCTGAAAATACAAAGCTATTAATGCATAGTTATGAAAACATAGCTGCAGATGGAATTGTTCATCCTTGAAAATCTGTGTCTATCAGTTGTATCATGTCTTTCTGCAACTGTTCCTCTCAGTGTAAGTTGTTTCTATGTGTGTGTTAAATACATGTAGCTGTCTCTGTTCCACCACCTTTGTCAGTTCTTGCCTCCCTTCTTATTCCTTACCTGATGAGTGATTTCCACACCACTCCCCTTGTGCTTAATTGGCCATAAAATATAGTACTGAGTTATTCTTATTATGTGTTAAATATTTTCATGTCCTCTGTTTTTAAAGGTTTACACTATATAAGACATTGTAAATGTATCCCTAAGAATGCTTTTCTCTACAAAAATTTACCAAAGAAATCATTTTTATTTTTGCAATTTGGATTAATCCATAATTAATCGTCTTCTGAAAGTAGAAAAGTGTTTCATCTGCTTTGCGTGGTCTCATTTTATAAGGAGCGAAATGGAAATAGTATGGCCTAACCAAATATAATTAGTAAATACTGCATAATGAAGTATGAATTTCAAAAACAAAGGTCATTTTAGTAAACCTTTTTATTCTAGCAACTTTAAACAACAAAGAATAATATAAAGTCTACTATAAATAGGAGCATTTGTTTACTATTTTCTCTTTTATCTGAAGACAATATAGAGGAAATGAAGGACAGATGCGGGAACTTCAAGATCAGCTTGAAGCTGAGCAGTATTTCTCGGTGAGAATCATTTTTAACATATACACTGTTTCAAAGCCTGACTTAAAAGAAGGTATTGAGATTTTTAATGTGAACTGATTCTTTTTCAAATGACTGTGAAGTGGTTTTCTCCCTGTTTATATTGTCATTTCTACATTTTATGTCTGAATCTGAGTTCATAATCTTTTAAGTTGTAAAGAAATGACCACTTTTGTGCAAATATTTCCAGAATTGCTGTTAAACTAGAGCTACATGTGAGACTTTGGTAAGGGTTCTGTCTGCATGATAGCAAGCTCGGGTGGTTTAGAGTGCCAGTATTATCATGTGTGGTTTGTGTATACACATTACAGTAGCCTGCATACATCCATTTGTAGGTAAAACTACATACAGGTGTAAGTATAACTATTGTTCAAGAGCTTTTTTCTGTTTTAGCTCTGCATTTTATGCATCTATTTTGCTTTTTCTCCATAAAAATCACTCTCTTATTTGTTACAGGCCAAGTTATTTTCACTACTACTATTGATGAGCATTTATAGCTAATGCTTTGAAGTTTTATTGAAGCCTCTGAATTTTTTTGTTTCTTTTGGTTGCCAAGCTTGTGCTCTACCATTTAAACTTAACGTTCTCTAGTTGCTCCATTGCTGTTAACACTGGCGGTCACCCTTCCCACGAGCCTTGTGTAGTGTGATTAAATGTATACAGTTCAGGTTGTGCTGGTCGACATGCCCTAGAAATCAGTAGTGAACAGTATTGGAAGTAATGGTTTCCCCAGTAAAAAAAAAATCTGAATACCATTAAAGCTATATAGATTTTTCACATGATTTAGACTTCCATGCTCTGTTTTGCTCATCTCCTAATAAATAGGGTGACTTGCTATTTTTTTGTCTCTTTATTTCTTGGCTTATTAGACCATTACTGGAGTTATGTTTTTAAATTTTTTAAAAAGTCAGTATTATTGAAAAAACCTTTCCCTGCGTGTAGATCAATCTTATATGTTCAAAGTGTCCTGTAATACCATGCACATTTTCTTGGCCACAGACTTCCATAGAGTAATTATCTAGTACCTCCAGACTTTGGGATGCCTGTCACATGACTTTTGGTGGTTCTTATGGATTCTTGATTGTGCCTCTATAAAAACAATATAAAACCTGACTTTGTGTCTGTCTTAGTTCTGATTTATTCCATTGCTTTTGAGGATTGGGTTAGATATTGTTAAATATGATACGTTATTATGAGCCAAATTTAACATTTTCTTTAATTTAGGCTTTCAAATCAGATTTCTTTTTATTTCTTCACCGATTACATACATAAATTTTAGTATTTGGAGTCAGACAAAAGAGAGATGAGATTGTTTCCTAAAGGCAAAACGGATTATTTTATGTTAGAAATTGTACACCCTTGAACTAGATAGAGCAAGCCATCCCTCTTCTTTCATTTGCAATCCCATAAAAATGTATGTATTTTTCCTCTAAAAAGTTCTATTTCTTAGCGGGATAATTAAGTGTACAGTATAAAATTTGTTCTCCACAACTATTTACTGGTCCTTCCTTACTTTTTTCAAATATTTTATAGTAAAAAGGATAGTTAATTTTAGAAAAGAAAGAAAGAATCTTCAGAACTGAAAGTTTATTCAGACCCCAGCACCTAACACAATGTGGGTCTAATACTTGTTAAATATTTATTGATGAAGTTGGCAAAAGCTTAGTGAATTTTGTAAGAACCATTGTTCTAAGTATACGTTATTTATATGTTAACAGAACACTTGATAAATCTTTGTGGCTATTACTCCATCCCACCCTTCCAAAAGAGAAGTGGTTTCTCAAATATTATTCACTTCAGGAATTGATCTAACGTTTAAATAAGTAGTGCTTGCTAAGTTTCTTTATAATATTTTTCCCAAATCAACATAATTTTAATATGCTTTTGAGGTATAATTTCTATATAATTAATTGTGCCCGTTTTAAGTATATGTCGATAAGTTTTGACAAATGTGTATACTGTGTGTCCACACCACAATCAACACAGAAAACATTTCCTTGACCATAAAAAATTCCCTGGTGGCCCTTTGCAGTCAGTCTTCCCCACCCTCCTCTATCTGCAGGCAGCCACTGATTTGCTTTGTTCAATATTAATTATTTTCACCTGTTCTAGAATTTCATATACATGGAATCCTTCAGTATATACTCTTCAGCGCCTGGTTTCTTTAACTTAGCTTAATATTTTTTAGATTTATTTTGTTGTATATATCAGTATTGCATTCCTTTTTATTGCTGCTACAGATACACCACAATTTAAAAAATTTGTTGATGGATATCTGGGTTGTTCTAGTTTGAAGCTATGATGAATAGAGCTGCAATAAAAATGTGCATTTGAGACTTTGTGTGGATATATACTTGCATTTTTCTTTGGTAAATACTTGAGAGTGGAATTGTTGGAGCATATGATAGTTGTTTAACTTTATAAGAAACTACCAAACTGTTTATTAACCCACCAAAAACATTTATTTCTTCTTATCACCTGTTTTGCAGACACTTTATAAAACCCAGGTAAAGGAACTTAAGGAAGAAATTGAAGAAAAAAACAGAGAAAATTTAAAGAAAATACAGGAACTACAAAATGAGAGGTATGTTCATTTTACTTTAGTGCA
Organism: Rhinolophus sinicus; assembly: GCF_057876585.1. NCBI lineage: Eukaryota > Metazoa > Chordata > Mammalia > Chiroptera > Rhinolophidae > Rhinolophus > Rhinolophus sinicus. Next base: position 75,873,462 of record NC_142504.1, on the reverse strand, counting down.
AGAATCAGTGCTACAACAAAGCATTCTTAAATGAAAAGTTTAAAGATAGAAAGATGTGCCATATTCTGATGGCAGTGGTATAGCAAATCTTAATGAGTTAATTCAGAACCAGTCAAACTAGATTTAGGCTAAAGTTTACCTTTATGGTGAAGAAATAATTTGTTATTAATACATTAACACTACAAATTATACAGATTCACTAAACTGTGACAGCAAATTTTCAAGGGTCTCTCAATCTTCAAACACCTATTTGTATATAAATAGTTCATGCTGTATTCTCAAGTCATGATTTTGTTATATAAATGTATTTAAAGTCTTCCTTTTAGTATTATTATGCAGGTTAATTTCCATTGCTTGTGTGCTTAGAACCTTAAAAGGAGACCTTAAGGTCTCTTAAGCTACTTAAGTGTGCCAACTTCTCATAGCTAGATAGTGTCAGAACAGACACTGTAACTCGTTTTCCTTTAAACACCTTTTAAAGAAATAACATTTTTTTAAACTTTTGTTGAAGCAAACAAATACATAAACTAACAAAACATGTACAGTATTATGAATTATATGACAAATATCATAACTACCACCCATGAAAGAGATGGAACTTTGCTCTCCACCTCACAATTCTACTAATTATACCTCCTTCCCTCCGCACCACAAGAGTAATCACTGTCCTAACACTTATTTGTTGAAAGAACTGGATCATTTGTCTTACACAGTTTTCCTCAGTTGTGATTTTGTTGATTCTGTTTCCATAGTTAATTGAACATTTTCATCGTCTTTTTGTCTTTTCTGCAAAATGGTTACATCTAGAGCTGTGCTGTCCAATATGGTAGTCACATATAGCCATTTATATTTAAACTTTAATCCATTTAAATAAAATAAAACCTTTAGTTCATTAGATGCACTAGCTACATTTTAAGTGGTTAATAGTCACATATAGTTAGTGTCTACCACATTGGACAGCACGGGTGTAGAACATTTCATCATTATAGAAAGTTTAATTGGACATCCCTAATCTGGAGGCTTAATCAGATTCAGATGGGTTTTTAGAGGGGAGAAGACTGCCTCATATATAACTTTGTAAAGTCTGGTTGCCTGTTGTGTTGTTAGCAACCACTGACGCTCAATTCTTAGAGCCTTAATATATTAGGTAGAGTCTAACGTAGGTACAAAACTACATTTCCAGGTTAGTCTGTGTGACAGTGATAGACTCCTATTGTAGATTATAATCTGTTGCCTATCATTTGTATGGTATCTATGGTGTAATATGCAATCCCAGGTTGTGTGCATTCACTGTGATGGGGGCACCCAATCCACTACATACTATTGTTTCCAAAGGTTGGTATGTTTGCCCTTGTTTGATCTCTCTAAGAGAAATATATTGATCATTGCTATTGTGCTAACTACTGTACCTCATGCCAGTGATATAATTATCAGTAAATTATGGTTCTTACCTTCAGGTACTTCAGAATCTAGGCTGGAGAAAGATAAAAATTAAGGTAGATAGCTGTGACAAAGTGATGTGGGAGCATATTGAAAGGTTATACCTCATCTTATGTGGGATTCAGAAAACATTTCCCAGGTGACAACTAAGGAAAAGAAGAATTCACCAGGGGATAGAATATGAGGAAGAGGAAAATATAGGTAAATGCAGTCTGTAATTTGGATAACAGCAGATGGTTTAGTTAGGGAGACAGTTGGTGACACATAATGCTAGAGAGGTAAACCTGTGTTCATGCTAAAGAGTTTGGAGTTATCAAACATTGAAGAGTGGAAAGTTTTGTTTTTGTTATACTCTGTTGTGTATCCACATCATCTAGATCAAGGCCTTGCAAAGAATATAGTATTCAATAAATGAGAGAGAGAGAGAGAGAGAGAGAGAGAGAGAGAGAGAAGAGAAGGGAAGGGGGAAGGGAAGGAGAAGAAAGGAAGAAAGAAACGTCTATGCTGGAAATTGACAAGGCGATGTTTTAGAAAGCTTCACTCTTTAGCGTGGAGAGTGGATTAAAGTGAGGCAAAGCTGGGTGGATACAGGGAGTCCAATTATACAGCCATTGGAATAATCTAGATGTCAAATTATAATGGAAGTTGGCAGTAAAAGGAAAGGCAACTGCATGAAAAAAGTAGGAAATAGAAGCAGTAGGACTTACAGATTTGGGGGACTGGTGGTAAAAGTTAGAGAAAATTTCAGGTCGACTCTCAAGTTTCTGACCAAGGTAATTGGGTTGATGGTAGTAGCGCTGGTCCCTAAGTTAAGGAATGCCAAGTCTATGAGATGAGAGGAGACAACATATTTCCATTTCAGACCTTTCTATAGTCATTACTATTGTTATATAAACATACCAGTAAATATTTCCTTAAAAAATAACCGTCTTTTAACTGCGTATCCTCTTCTACCTACTGTCCCATTTTTCTGCTTCCTTTTGTAGCAAAATTCCTGAAAACTGACATGCCATTTCTCTTTTCCCATTCCCTTGAGCTCATTCCAGGCAGATATTTGCACTCATCACTGTACTAAAATAAGCCTTCTCAAAGTCACTGGTGACTTCCTAAAGCTAAAGACAATAGTTCTCAGTCCTTATCTTACTTAACAGCAGTAGTTGACATAGTTCATTCTCTCTCGACAAATTTTTTCACTTGGCTTTTGTGACATCACACAATATTTTCTTTTTTTTTTTTTTTGAACTGGCTACTCCTTCTCAACCTTCTTTGCTCCTTTGTCCCTTTCCATCTCTGAGACCTTTAAAGTTTGGAAGGCCCAAGGGATCACTCTACTTGTTCTCATCCAGCCTCACAGCTTTAAATAGCATCAGTGTACAAGTATATTCTCCCCTGAATTCCAGGCTTATATATCCAGTTGTCTATTTGACAACTCCACCTGAGTGTTTAATAGGCATCTCATATGTAACATGTCCAGAAAAAATTCCTGATTCCCTCACCTTGCCAACCTGCTCCTCCATCTTTCCTATTTCAGTATTGGCAATTCTATTATTCCCAGTTATTTAAGTCAAAAATTTGGAGTCATCCTAGACTTCTTTTTCTCTTATATTCTGCATGCAATCCATCAATAGATCCTCGTAACTATAACTAAAAAATATATCCAGACTGTAATCAGTTCTCACCACTTACAGCATTTACCAGTCTGATCCAAACTGTCATCATTTCCAATCTTGATTACTTCAGTACTTTCATAACTGGTAATCTTGCTTCTGCCATTGACCCCCAACTGTCTGAAATTAATACAGCAGCCAGAATTTTAAAAACGGAACAGTCAGAGTAAAAGCCAAAGTCCCTGTATTGTTTTAGAAAGTTTTATATGTCTGTTCTTCACCTTCCCACACCCTTTCTCTTACTGTGTCTTTCACAACTTTCCCCCATCTCTCACTCTGCTCACATTAGCTTTCTTTAGACCAACGTTAGGGTATTTGTAATTATTATAGATGGCTCCTCTGCCTAAACACTGTATTCCTAGGTACCTACATGGATCACTGTCTTACTTGCTTCCTATTTCTTCTCAAATGTCATTTTATCAGAGGCCTCCCTGATCACCCTATATAAAATAGTGACTCCTTTTTTATGTAGTGACCACATTCTTCCTTTTTTTTTTTTTAATCGTTCTGTATAGCTTACTATATATTGTTCATTCTAATATCTTCTTTCATTTTTCTCTATGGGACTCTGTGTATTACTTCATTTTTAAAAATTGTCTCATCACCCCACTAATGTATGCCTCCTGAGGTCAGGTACTTTGTTACTGCTGCATGCCTTAATTTCTAGAGCAGTGTTTGGCACATATACTTAGCATTCACATATTTATTGGATAAATGAATGAATATCTTTTTTTCTTTTTCTTTTATAGTTATTATATGTCTCTCTCTTTAGGCCTGAGACAGAAAATTCTATTTGCCTCGCTCCCTTAGTAGAAAATAGAAGGTATTCACTTGGCAAACATTTATTGAGCCTAATGTATACAGGGGGTACAGTCATGATCAGGTTAACTTAATGAAGAGAGGCTCTCTGGGAAGAAAGAGCCGGCAAGGCAAAGGCAAACTGGAGTGATCTGGTCTTGATCTGAATGTCAGTTCTGAAAAGCCTTAAAGTATAATTCACAAACGATTCCTAGAATCGTTTATAGTAGTTTGCAAATCTATTTATAAGTCTTTATAATCTCATTGAATTTCAGAGCTGGAAGGGACCTCAAGAATAATTTTGTTTAACGCTCTCATTTTACAGATTTGATTAAATTGAGCTCCAGGAAGTGTAAGGAACTTGCCCAATATCTCTCCACAGTTAGTGTTAGAATAGGGATAAGGGTTTAAATCTAGCCTCGTGATTTACAGGGCAGTGACTTTTCCCCTATGCCATACTGCCTTCCATTCCAAATCCACAACGGATTCCTTTTCAAAAGTAGACTGCTTACCATTGCTTTATTACCTTTTCTTAGTTAAGCACAGAGCAGATACAAGGTTAAAGAGCTCTTTTATAGTTTTTCAAAGTGAGAGCTTATATTTATAGAAAGTTGGTAATGGATTCAAAGTTTATTTTAACCACTAGAAAACTTAATTCTTTTTCTCATTTAAATATAATTGTGTTTTTAAGCATATGGTTAAGTTGGAAGAATGAACTCAATTTGTTCTATTGCAGAGAAACTCTTGCTACTCAATTGGATCTAGCAGAAACAAAAGCTGAGTCTGAGCAGTTGGCTCGAGGGCTTTTGGAAGAACAGTACTTTGAATTGACCCAAGAAAGCAAGAAAGCTGCTTCTAGAAATAGACAAGAGATTACAGATAAAGATCATGCTGTTACTCGGGTAAGTGTGATAGTCAGGTAAGTTATATGACTAAAATTAATTTAAATCAAAATAGGTCACATCTTAAAGTTTAGGGTGTGTGTGTGTGTGTATGCATATTTACTTATATACAGTGAGTGGTCAATCTGTATTCATGTATAAAATAGTTTGTATGATCCAAAACAGTTGTTAAGGATTGAAATTTTATTCAATGTATTGGGTTTTCCCCCTTCTGGCTGTAGATCTTAACATATTTTATGCAAATAAATATTTAATTTAAATTTATTTGTTGTGTTATCTTAATACATTGCAACTTATTTTTATGGCCAGAATTCTGTAAAATTCAGAGAAGCTATTTGGGGATATCTACAAATACATTATAGAAAAACCAGTTACTACAAACAGTTACCTGTTCCTGAAATTTATACTATAAATAGACCATGGGGCTAGAAAGGGGAGTTAGATTTTTCTTCTTTTGAAGCCACCGTAAAGTGCTATGATTCAAATACCAGCTTTGTCCCTAAGAAGTTACAGTTTTGACAGTTTGCTTTAACTTCTCCAAGCCTTAGATGCTTCATCTGTAATTTTCAGTCTAGTTTTCTTTCCATTACATTTTTCTTCCTTTTATTCATATGTATATATGTGTATATGTACACGCACAAACATATTCTCTGAAATAATTTTTGGAAGATACCAGTTGTTTTTAAATATTTTATTTTAATTATAACCACATAAACTGGAAACCAGGCATTTTTATAGTTAAGCAGTGTCAGACGTGTTCTCACCTATGGAAAAAGCAAAGTATTTTTTATAAAGGTTATTGCAATAAATGGGAGACTAGCAAAGAGACTATAGCTTAAACCTTTGTGTGCTTTGTTTAGCTTGAAGAAATGAACAGCATGCTAACCAAAGATACTGAATTATTAAGAAAAGAAAATGAAGAGCTAACTGATAAAATGAGAAAGGCAGAAGAAGGTATGTAGGGTTTTTATTTTTTTTAATCATGTTAAATCAGCTCAGTAAATTTTTGCTAATTATGTTGTGCGTTAAGTTTTGGAAATATTTGTTTTCATATGTTAAATAACTTCTATAGCCTTAAGAATTTTCCTTTTTTCTTTTTTTTAAATTTTTATTGGGGAGTATGTTTTTTGAGGACCCATCAGCTCCATGTCAAGTTCTTGTTTTCAGTCTAGTTGTGGGGGGCGCAGCTCACTGGCCTATGTGGGAATTGAACTGGCGATCTTGGTGTTATGAGCACTGCGCTCTAACCACTGAGCCGGCCACCCACCCAAGAATTTTCTTAATAGAACTTAAATATTCTCACCCCCCAAAAAAATAAATGAGGTAAATATGTGAGTTGATGGATGTGTTAATTAACTTGATGGGGGAGAAGAGAATCCTTTCACAATGGGCATATATGTATGTATATATGAAATCATTACCTTGTATACTTTAAATATCTTACAGTTTTGTCAATTATACCTCAATAAAGATGAAAAAATTATCTTGAAGAAGTTACTAAAAGTTCCTTTGTAGTATATGCTAATTTAAATAAAGACATTGCTAATTTGGAATGCAAAAATTAATGCCATGCAATAACATTTTATATAATTTGTTCACAGAATATAAATTGAAGAAGGAGGAGGAGATCAGTAATCTTAAGGCTGCCTTTGAAAAGAATATCAATACAGAACGAACTCTTAAAACACAGGTATACATGTGCTCAGCCTTTTCTATAAGTTTGTATTTGAGTATTGTATATTCAGAAGTTAATATTTGCTCTTTGTGTACTTTTTCTTAAAAGTGAGGTTATAAGATTCAAGCTGTTCATTGGAACAAATAATGTAATAGTCTTTCTTCACTAAATAGAGAAGACATTCAGGAAACAGGATTTCAACTGAGTTAAGAAAGCTAGTTTGTCTAGTTGTTTGACTAGTAAGAATGTGTTTTATATTGTATAGAAGACCTGTAATTGACAATAGCATAACTTAGTGAAAAGATAAAATACTTGATTGAAGCCGAGAAAGAAAAATTGGGAATAAGACAAATTATAGGAGTGGCTGTATTATTTTGCTTTGTATTAATGATGCAGCTAGATCAGATTTTTTTTACACTAAAACTTGGTATCTTGTCATTTTACTAAGTTACCAATAGTTTAAATTCTTCATAAGGTACTATGTAGAATAAATATCTTCTATGTTTTATTAAATGATTATAACAGATTCCTTATTACCATTCCACTCTACGTGTCAGTAATCCTTCATGTTAGAACTAGAGTAATCTTTCAAAAATGCACTTAATACCTGTTGAAAATTCTTCAATGGAGGTTTTACTTACTTTTATACCAAAAGAGAGACAATGAAGAAAAAGATTGACATTTATTACATAAAAATGTCGGTCTGTAGAGCCCAAAACAGCATAACTTGAAAGAAAACAAACTAGGAAGAATGTTTACAGCAAATGTAGATAAATATAAAAACCATCTGCAAATCAAAAAACCATTCAATAGGAAAAAAAAAAAGTAAGGGACATTTAAGAGAAAAAGAAACACTAAAGATTTTTTTAAAACTTAACCACAATAATAAATAGAAATTAAAACAATAATGAGGTATCTTTTTGACAGTTTAATGGACAGATTTAAATGAGATAAAATATTTAGCTTTGGCAAGAACATGGGGAAAGTTTATTCGTATACTTTTTGAGTGAGTAAACTATAAGAGCAATTTAACCAAATAAAGCATTTTAATGTGCATATTCTTTGATCCAGTAATTGTGCCTTTAGAAATTTATGCTATAAAAATACTTCCATATAAATGCTCAAAAGAAATATATACAAATATAATTACTGCAACATTTTCAACAGTGAAAAAATAAAAATAACCCAACCATCCATCAATGTACTATTGATAAATCATGATACATCCATACAGTGGAATGCAAAGGAGCCATTAAAAATAAATGAAGTAGATTTACATGTAATGGCATGGGGAAATAATATTTCCATGATATATGAAATAGTATTAAATTAAAAAAAGCATGTTGCTGCATAATGTACAGCATGATTCCATTTTTAAATTTAAATACATATTTAACCTACTTATATATGAGTATATAGGGAAATGTCTAGAAGGATATATACACTCAGAAATTTAGAGAAAAGAGAAGGCTTTAGCTGAGGTGGTCTTTGAGGAGTGATATGTCAAGTACTTTTCACTTTTTTTATAATATATCTCTGTATTTGATTTTTCTTGTAATTAGTATGGTAGAGTTACTATTAGAAAAATACCAAATATGCATTTATAAGTTCAATGAAGTAAGCTTTTACTGCATTAAGAAAAATATGTTCAAGTGTTCCTCATCCTAGATGAGACCTAATCTACATGGAAATAATAGTGGTTAGGGCTTTTTTCTGTCTTAATGGAAAATCTGGCTTTTTTTTTTTAAACATTAATACAGAACACGCGTACCCTGACTTACGTTTTATAGTTTCTGTAGCTATTTCACATGCTTTTACCAGTTCTGACTCGTTTTGAATATATTTTTTCCTTCTGACAAAAAGTGTTAGCCTCAACTATGTTTACATTTCTTTTCACTTTCAAAAGGACCCCTCAATATGGCCTACTCAGGTGCCTTGTCCCCTTACTTTTCTTACTTGTCCAAAGGAAAAAAATTATGTTGGGCTTTTTTGCCTGTGTACTGTTTACTCTTACTATAATGCCATCCTCCTCTCCTATCCACTCCTTCATATCATTTTTTTGCTTATCCAACTTCTATTTGTTTCTTAAGAAACGTGTAATCACACATGTTTCCCTGCTTCTCCAAGTCCCAGGTACTGTTCATATCACACTCTTGCATGCCTCTTCTTACCACTCAGTACTGTAATGCTTGTTTGCTTGGCTCCTCTACCAGACTAGAATGCCTTTGGGGCATAGCTATATTTACAGTCTTTATATCTAATGCCTATCAAAGTATATACAGTATAATAAGTACTGAATAATTGTTGAATGATAAATGCTTTTGCAAGCTTGTCTTGTTCATACATTTAAACAATGAGAAAAATCAATAGTAGTTGTTACTTGTGCTACCATATCCCAATCTTCATTAGATTTTCCTCATTTTTAGCACAAAAAAGTCCTACATCCTGATTTTGTAGGAAAAAAATACATTTTTAGTGGAGATTTAAATTGGATGGCTACACTAGATCCTATTAATAATGTTTTAATGTTTTAATAGGCTGTTAACAAGTTGGCAGAAATAATGAATCGAAAAGATTTTAAAATTGATAGAAAGAAAGCTAATACACAGGATTTGAGAAAGAAAGAAAAGGAAAATCGAAAGCTACAACTGGAACTCAACCAAGAAAGAGAGAAATTCAACCAGATGGTAGTGAAACATCAAAAAGAACTAAATGACATGCAAGCGGTAAGATATGTGTGGGTGTGTGTGTGCGCGTGTGCACGTGTGCACACATGTAGGGTTATTTTCTTAAACTGTTATTACTATATATGCCTATTATCTATTGATCTTATTTAGATTAGATTTTTTTCATATAAAAATGCATAGTTTGGTTTATACTCTCCACAGTTCTGTCATTTACTCTAATATGAACCATGATCTTAAAACACTAGAAAATACTCAGTTGCTCAACCAACTAACATCTGCTTGATTACATAGGCTACTTTGAGCAGAACAACCAAGAGATTTTTGCCTCTTTGGTTTCAGACTGAAATTGAGATATGGATGGAAATATAGTGACTATAGTTGGGATAGAGCTTTTGGTGTATTGGAGCTTATTTGTTTTCTCTAATCAGGACTCACTGTTCTGAAATCAGAATGTCAAACTTAATTGTTTGATACTTCCTTGGTTGTTAATAGCACAAAATAGAGAACGTGGTCTCTGGTCTTAGACAGACTTAGACCCAAGCATTGACTCCATCATTTATGGTTTTACCAGACTGAGAAGCTTTCCATACCTTTTAAATTACTTTATTTGGAGCCCAAAAAAAGCGTTTTCTGTTGTTTTAACAAGTGCTTACTTTTTGTCTCTGTTTTTTGATGCCTGTATTTAAAAAAAAAAAAAAACTTTTAAAAACCTCATGTAAAGCAAAGAGGAGCATATCTAAGCAATGTATTTACTAAGGAAGAGAACTTGCATTTTTATAGTGGTTTTAAAATCTGTAGTAGTAAACATGAAAATTTCAGTAAATTTTTAGTTTTAGCTGTTTTAGATTACTTGTACTTCCATTAATTCTTAATTTCTTAATGTTGGAAATTTGATCTTAACACTTCATATGATCTTGAAATTTTTCACAATTAGCAATTGGTGGAAGAATGTACACATAAGAATGAGCTTCAGATGCAGTTGGCTAGCAAAGAGAGTGATATTGAGCAATTGCGTGCTAAACTTTTGGACCTTTCGGATTCTACAAGTGTTGCTAGTTTTCCTAGTGCTGACGAAACTGATGGAAACCTTCCAGGTAGGAATATTTCTGTTACTTCATCCAAATTTGCTTAAATGTCATGGAAATTAATGTATATTTCTTTCATTTGGTATTCTACCTCTTGTCATTTTGTCCATGGATCCTTAAAAAGGAATTTATGTTTCTGATAGCCAAAGTCCTATGATGTTTGTATACTTAGTGAATTTATAGACTAAAAGCAGTCATAAACAATCTTAGGCTATTAAAATAGATCTCAGAGGCTCTACCCTAATAGAAACCTGAAGAAGTTTCTGAACCTATCTTGAGCTGCCTAACTCGATGGTTGAAGCTGTTGCACATCTCTCACTATTTAAAGAAAATTATACATGTTTCATGATGAGCAGCTCTTTAATGTTTTATGTATTTTGTGCTAAAACTAAGAACTGTACTTAATAATCAGAACCACAGGAGCTCTATTATAGAAGCCTGCCTAATGTAGTAGTGATAAACTTTAATCAGACTTTAAGTTTCAACTTTGGAGAAATAGATAAAAAGGGTTGGGAGATGCAGATGGGGAGCAGGGAGACAACTAAAGGCAAAAGTGAGTAACTAGGATTTCAGACATTTCTTCTATATCTTCTTTTCTCCAGTGCAGAACCAATTAAAAAATAAACACAGCTTCATTGTTGGGTTAATTGTAGTGCAAGCTATAATACATTTATGTCTTTTTATGAACAATACACATATTACAGGTTCAATTTACAAATGAAGTAAATATGTTATATATGTATTAAAACCATGCATTATGATTTTAAAGGCACACACACAACACACACACACTTGACATATCACACATTCTTAGTTCAAGGTATTAGAAATTTTATTTACATGGCCATAAACTTGAAAATATATTTTAATTAGTATATTTCCTGATTAATGCATGAATAAAAAATAAAAAGATATTTATGAAGCAACGTGTTTGATATTGTAAGAATTTTATTTTAACAATTACTTGATGTAAAAAACTTGATAGACTAAGAAAATTTTTATGTTATCATTCTTGGCCAAGAAGAAAGTGGGACTCAAAGTGGGAAGTGAATTCAACTTCTATTTGTATGCCATATGATGCCTGTCCTCATTCTTTGTAGCTTTGCGACCTCAAAATCAGATATATAGAAAGGATAGGGCAGGCAATAACTAGTTCTATTCCAGTGCTCAAGGAATTTCTTCTGTTTTCTCTAAAAACTCCTGCCTCTTAATAAACTTGTAGGTGTATATTCTTATCAGAGAATCAACTTTAGATTTAATAGGAATCTCTAGCTTCAGCAGTAGTTTGAACATCTTTCTGAAAGTTTGCCTTGGTTTTCTTTGTATTAGGTTAAACATTTCAGAGACTGATCTATTGTTGATGAATGCTATTTAGGAGATTTGAATTGAAAGATGAGTTTGAGGGACTTCTATAAAGAAGGAAGGTGATGAGTTTTATCTTCCATCCTGGCTTATTCACGAAGGCTACACTCAAAAGATCAGATGGTTTGACTGGCAGACTTAGGTTAGGAATCCATTTGGACTTCAGAATCCTGATCTAATCCTCTTGTGAGTCAGTCAGCAAAGAGATTTTAAAATGTTTCTACTGGCTCCATTCTGAGTATATTACTTAAAATAGGGTTAGGGTTTGCCTATTGCCTAGATGACAAAAAGACTAATGTAATAGTAGTAACTGTCACTTGTTCTTCCTCTTTTCTAACTATTGACCTAAGAATGTTATGAAGCATTAAGAAAAACACTTGGTATCAATACTCCATAATATTCATTATCTGATGGATTATCTGCATCATTCTCTTTTCATCTAGCTTGATCTCAGGCTGTGCAATTTAAACCTTTAAATGGTGCTTTCTTGATGTGTTTCCAAGTATTTGAGTATATGAGAGTTTCTAACTTTGCCCAAATCTAATCCGTGATTTGGAGATAATCCGTGCATCTGAATTCTAAGCATTGATTGGTTTCATTTTTTTTATATCACTTCTGAATATAATTAAAATATTTTGAAATGGTTGTCGAGCTTTGTTTCTTAAGTAGTATGTGGTTTATCCAGGTAAACTTCGATAGTCTTCAGAGGTTAGCTTTAATGTTTAAATTGGCTTATTAATTGATTTATGTATAGCCTTTCTATCTCTTATTTGGGTAAAGGATTTAATTGCTGATATTACAGTAATACACATCTAATTCTTTTTGTAAGTTAAAATTGCTCCATAAATATAGAAAACATGGAGCCAAGTTTTTGTACTTCAGTAGCATATTATTGATGATAACTAGACTTAGAAGTTTTCAGCATTTATTTATCTGGAGAAGCTGATTTCTGTGTTTCTGATGTAAAAGATGGACTTTACTGCATTTTACTTCCAGATTGCCACTTGGGTCACAAGTGGTCATATTTTTAAAGGACATCTTTATAAAAAAAAAAAAAAAAAATGGTAAGTTAACTTGCATCTACGATAGGAGTAGGTAAAGGAAACAGAGGAGAAACTAGTGTGTATTTTTTTATTTCTCACTGAGCTTAGTTCAGCTTTTTCTCTGAAGAGAATTCACCAAGAAAGAAAAGTAAAATTCTCTCCCGTAACATTATTGTTTTAAGTTGAGAAAAACCAGATATCCTCAACACCTTTTTTTGAGTTCCAAATTTCTTCATTTAATTTAAATTACAGCAAATATAAAATTGGGCTCATTTGATTCATAAAATGCTTTTGATCAATAAAGTTTCTATGGGCACACTAAAATGACAGATAAAGTCATATATGTAACAATTCATTGAAAATATATTTTAAAAACTGGCAAGTTAATCCAAACCTAGAACCAGAAAGCTTAAATACTTTTGGCATTTATTCTCATAGAGAAATAATTGAGGAGAGGGGTATTTTGGCACATACAATTTTTTATAAATGTCAAGATTTCAATGGCTTTCACATCTTTTATTTTCAATAGGATTTACTGATATTCTATTTACTTAGGAGTAAGAGGTGCAATTTTTGGCACACTAGAGGGAATTTTTTCCTAGCAATAACTTTTTTGCTTTTGTAAGAGAATATTTGTGAATGATCACCAGCCTTCTACAAGTTATTTAATATTAAACTGCCCTGTGGTTCTTTAATTATAATCATTATTTACAGAGGTTGACTTTAATTGACTAATTGGAAAAAAAAGCAGAATTGCAAAATAATCAAGTATTTATCAAGTACCTACTCTGTGTGTCGGATATAATGAGGTATATAAAAAAAAGTGTTAGGATATGGTCTCTGCACTCTCAAAACTTACTAAGGCACTACCTAAGAAAACGAAATAATAATGAATGAAATAAATGACAGCAACTAAGAAAAAAGCTAGGAGAAAAGGGGGACCATTTTGAGTGAAGTTTCTCATTATTTCCTCCACTCTAACAACTGCAATTTAGATGAAAGGGAGTAAATAACAAAAGCAAAAGACATTAAGTACACGGAAGAAGTTGGAACTAGAAGAACATGACCTGCAATTCAATTAACTGCAAAGCTTGTTACAGGACAGAACAGCATTGTGCTCTAGGAATATAAACTCAGAAATTAGACTGCCTGGGCGAACCCTAGAGCTTTGACACTTTATCTGGTAGAGTGCCCTTAGGCAAGTCAGTTCCCCTGGCTAAGCCTCAGTCTCTGCATTTGTAAATGGAGGATGATAGTTGAACCGACCACCTGTCCTATTCCTGAGAATATAATATTTTATATTCATGGGATTATATATAGCTTATATATGAGATACTACTTGTAAAACACTTGGCAAATGATAAATGTTCAGTAAGTATTACTGTTATTTTTACTGTAAGACTGAGCTGTTTTACAGCTTTTAGGTTATGTGAAGTACAATATACGCGTATATACTGATCAGATTATGATTTGAGCCATAGTATAATCTGTCACATTATAACATTGTACTTCAAAGTTGCTTACTTTTCCATTCTTTATGTTTCAAATATAAACTAGATATAGAAAACAATTAAATGTGCTATCTCTAACCTGATACAAAATAACCATTTCTAATGGAATCATCTTTTCCCGTGAATATTTCTAATAAACATTAATTACATTTAAACAGTAGTAATAATTACTATAAAAGCCTTGATCACTCAAATTAGTCAAGGAATTTCTGGTATGTACAAACTGGTTAAGATATTAATGGTTGACCAACTGAATTCTGTGTTATTTCACTGTTTATTAAATTCTGGTAACGCAAAGTTAAAAGGCTTTACACCTCTTTAGTTTGATAAGAATTGTAATTGGACTTAACACTAGAATTAAGCACTCCACCAACTAAATTTGGACAGTTTCATTGAAATTTTTATGGGTGTTTTACCAAAATGTTTATCAGAATATTGTACTGAGAAAACAAATAAAATGCTTTTCTCTTATTCTTTATATCTAGTTGATTCTGCCTGCATTCCTTATTTATTTATCTTCTATTCTTATCTTCTGTGAGTAATAGGACACTTCTGTACTTTTGCTTGCTCTTGTGTAAATCATGGCTCTGATTTGTTCTACTTGCTGCATAATTTTTTTTTGCTAAGTATTTTTATATGAATGTAAATGATATTTAAAGTCTTTTGTATCATATCCCATTTAAGCTGCAGTCCATTCCAGTCTTGCCTGGCTCTTAAGGGTATTGTTGTTACTTCATACTTTTATAATTGAGTACTAAATGTTAATTTTATGGGAAAAGTGGCTTGGATTTTTTTTCTGCAATATTTGTATGGCCATTAAAGTTGATTTGTGTGATTGAAGCATGGAAGAGCAAATTATAGTACTTATTCATTTAGCTGTGTTCAAATGCCTGTTGCTGGCTGCATGCTGTCAGTCAACTTGTAATAGCTTTTCCTTTTGTTACAATTTAAGACTGAATACTGTATATTCTTTTTTTCCTAGAGTCAAGAATTGAAGGTTGGCTTTCAATACCAAATAGAGGAAATATCAAACGATATGGCTGGAAGAAACAGGTATCATACGTCTCATTATTTCTAGTTGATACTTTGTTATATATTTACTTTCAAAGCATAGAACTTGTATTAACCATTCCTAGAATCAATTTTAGATTAATACAATATAATCTAGACATAAATGGCAAATATGCTTGTTACTTTAAACCAAGTTAATGTTGCTCTTATACTTCTTTCCCCTTTTTTCTCATTTCAGTATGTAGTGGTAAGCAGCAAAAAAATTTTGTTTTATAACGATGAACAAGATAAGGAGCAATCCAATCCATCCATGGTATTAGACATAGAGTAAGTTGCCTTTGATTGAATTGTTAACTTATGATAATTATTTTTAGACTTAGAATTTAGTTCATATTCCGTTTAAACAATGTTATGTTATCTACTCTTTTTCTCAAATAATAACTTACATTAAATCTAACTTATTTTTTAAGATTAAGTTTATTGGGGTAACGTTGGTTAATAAAATTATATAGATTTCAACTGTACAATTCTGTAATACATCATCTATGTATTACATTGTGTGTTCACCACCCAGAGTCATATCTCCTTCTGTCACCATATATTTGGTCCTCTTTACCTTCTTCTGCCACCCTCCTCCCCCCCTTAACCTCTGTTAACCACTTTACTTTGTTATCTGTGAGTTTTTATTTGTCTTGTTCGTTAGTTGCTTTCAGTTTTATATCCCACATACCGTTTCCCCAAAAATAAGACTAAGTCTTATATTAAGATCTGCTCCAAAAGATGCATTAGGACTTATGTTCAGGGGATGTCATCCTGAAAAATCATGCTAGGGCTTATTTTCGGTGTAGGTCTTATTTTTGGGGAAACACGATATGAGTGAAATAATGGTTCTTGACTTTTTCCTTCTGACTTATTTCTCTTAGCATGATATTCTCAGGATTTATCCATGTTGTTGCAAATGGCAGTATTTCATCTTTTCTTGTGGCTGAGTAATAGTCCATTGTATGTATGTTACACATCTTTTTTATCCAATCATCTATCAAAGGACACTTGAGTTATTTCCATGTCTTGGCCACCATAAATAATGCTGCAATGAACATAGGGATATATATATCTTTACAGATAAATGTTTTCAAATTTTTCGGGTAGATACCCAGAAGAGGGATTACTGGGTTATATGGTAATTCTATTTTTATTTTTTTGAGGAACTTCCATACGGTTTTCCATAGTGGCTATACTAATTTACATTTCCACCAGCAGTGTATGAGGATTCATTTTTCTGCACAGCCTCTCCAACATGTATTATTACTTGTCTTGTTGATAATAGCTATTCTAACAGGTGTGAGGTGGTATCTCATTGTGGTTTTGATTTGCATTTCCCTAATGGCTCGTGAAGTCGAATATTATTTCATATATTTGTTGGCTGTTTGTATGTCTTCTTGGGAGAGGTGTCCAGGTCTTCTGCACATTTTTTTAATTGGATTGTTTGTTTTTTGTTGTTGTTAGGTTGTATGAGTTCTTGGTATATTTTGGATATTAGCCCCTATTGGAAGTGTTGTTTGCAAATATCTTCTCCCATGGTTGCCTCTTTGTTTTGTTGATGGTTTCTTTTGCTGTTCAGAAGCTTTTTAGTTTGATGTAATCCCATTAATTTATTTTTGCTTTTACTTCCCTTGCCTTTGAGGTCAAATTCATAAAATCCTCTGAGGTCCAAAGTTTAGTACCTATGTTTTCTTCTATGCATATTATTGTTTCAGGTCTTCTATTGGTCCTTGATCCATTTTGAGTTAATTTTTGTTATATGGTGACAAATAGCAGTCTAGTATCATTCTTTCACATGTGGCTTTCCAATTTTCCCAGCTTTCTTTTCTCCATTATATGTTTTTGTCCTTTATTGAAAATTATTTGCCCATTTATATGTGGGTTTATTTCTGGGTTTTCAAGTCCGTTGCATTGGTCTGTGTGTCTGTTTCTCTGCCAATAACATGCTGTTTTGATTATTGTCGCTTTGTAGTATAATTTGAAGTCAGGGAGTGTGAAACCTCCAGACTTTTTTCTCTTTTTTTCTCAGGATTGCTTTGGGTATTACGGGTCTTTTGTGGTTACATACAAATCTGATGATTTTTTGTTCTATTTCTTTTTTTAAAATGCCATTGGGATTTTGATGGGGATTACATTAAATCTGCATATTACTTTGGGTAATATGGCCATTTTAACTATCTCAATTCTTCCAATCCATGAACATTGGAATATCTTTCCATTTCATTTCTTTGTGTCTTCTTCAGTTTCTTTTAATAACGTCTTTCAGTGTATGGGTCCTTCACGTCCTTTGTTAAGTTTATTCCTAGGTATTTTATTCTTTTTGTTGCAATTGCAAAATCAGCTGTGTTCTTCATTTTTTTTTCTGAAATTTCATTGTTAGTATTTAGAAACGAAATGGAATTTTGTACGTTGATTATATTAAATCTTTATCAAAATGTGAGAGGGAAAATTTTGCATACCTGATTCATATATTCTAAATACAATTTTTTTATTTCAAGTGTCTATTGCTTTTAAGTTCAGAGAGCATCTTAAAACATATGATTATGGGGTCATTTTTAAAAAGGAAATATGAGTGTATCTCTTCTGTCTTAATAATTGGTCAAAAATGCCTGTAATAAGCTTAGGTTTTTTTTCCTTGTATTCATTCTAAAACTATTCTTTTTAAGATTTTTTTACTGGGGAAGGGGTACAGGACTTTATTGGGGAACAGTGTGTACTTCCAGGACTTTTTTCCAAGTCAAGTTGTTGTCCTTTCAATCTTAGTTGTGGAGGGCGCAGCTCAGTTCCAGGTCCAGTGGCCGTTGCTAGATGCAGGGGGCGCAGCCCACCATCCCTTGCGGGACTTGAGGAATTGAACTGGCAACCTTGTGGTTGAGAGCCTGCGCTCCAACCAACTGAGCCATCTGGGAGGCAGCTCAGCTCAAGGTGCTGTGTTCAATTTTAGTTGCAGGGGGTGGAGCCCACCATCCCTTGTGGGACTCAAGGGATTGAACTGGCAACCTGTGGTTGAGAGCCCACTGGCCCATGTGGGAATCAAACCGGCAGCCTTCGGAGTTAGGAGCTCTAACCGCCTGAGCCACCGGGCTAGCCCCTAAAACTATTTTTAAAGCATGCTGCCTTTACAATAGGTGCTATAGATTGTATAAAAATAATTAAGACAGTTCCATATTTAAGGAGCTTATAGACTAGTAGTAGAAAGGGTAAAAAATATGCAACAAAATATAAATTCAAAGTGAAGAGTGCTATTCAAGAAAAATATAAACTTGAAGTATTGCCATTCCTTTGGGATTAAATATTTGTGGAGCCATTTATAGTTAGAATGTAAAAAGAATTGAGCAAGTACCAGAGAATACTGATATTTTATTTCCTGGTTTGTTTTTTTTAAGTACTAGTTATGAAAACTTAAGTGATCACTTAAACGAAATAATACATAAATACTAATATGCGAGACATCATCTTTCAACTAAGTTAAATACTTTTTAGATTGATGAGAGGTTGTTTTACCTTTTTAATGAGGTATAATTTTCATGCAATAAAATGCATGCATCTTAAGTGTTCTGTTCAGTGACTTTTGACAATTGTAAACACCCCTGTAATCACCACCCAAGACAGAATTAAAAACACAAAAAACATTTCCATCACCCTAGAAAGGTCACTTTGCCTTCTCAGAAAAAAAAAAAAGTGAATTCTATCACTGAGATTAGTTTTGCCTGTTCTAGGACTTCATACAAATTGGAATTACACAGTGTGTGCCTTTTATGTGTCTGACTTCTTTCACTTAGCATAGTGTTTTGCTGTGTATCAGTTGTCTGGGTTTTTTCTTTTTTTCTGTTTTTGCTGAGTAATATTCCATTGAATGAATATATCTCAGTTTGTTCATCCATTCTTCTGTTGATGAACAATGGGTTGCTTCCAGTTTAGAACTATTATAAATAACACTGCTATGCACATTCCTTTTTGGACTTAAGTTTTCATTTCTCATGGGTGAATATATATCTAGGAGTTGTGTCCTGGGTCATAGAGTAAATCGGTATTTAACCTTTAAAAAAAATCTGCCAAATAGTTTTCAAAAATGGTTATACAACTATATACTCACCAGTAATATGAGTTTTAATTACTCCACATCCCATATGAGTTTCAGTTGCTCCAACTTTTGGTGTTGTCAGTCTTTGATTTTTGCAGTTCTAACGCATGTGAAGTGCTATCTTGTTGTTTTAATTTGTATTTTCCTCATGACTGATGATACCAGGAATTGTTTCATGTGTTTATTGGCCATTTGTATATCTTTTCTCAACTATATCTTAAGTGTCTCCAAGTTTTTTGCCCATTTTTTAATTGGGTTGCTTATCTTTTTAAGATTGGTTTATGAAAGTTCTGTATATATTCTGGATACAAATCCAGTGTCAGAAATATGTAATGCAGATATTCCCCAGTTTGTGGCTTGCCTATTCATTTTTCTTTATGGTATCTTTTAACAGAGACTAGTTTATCATTTTTTGATCACTAGTTTATCATTTTTTTAAAAGAATTACTGCCTTTTTTTAGTCTGTTCAAGAAATTTTTCCTTGCCCAAAGGTTGTTGAAGGTACTGTACTCTATGTTTTCTTCTAGTTTTAATTCTGTCTTCTCAATCTGTATGCCCTTATCACATGTATAGATTTTTACATATGATCACCACAGTCAGAATACAGGACAGTTCCATCACAGGTATTCTTTATGCTACCCTTTTATAGCCACAGGAAGCGCCGTTTCTCCACCTTTCCCTAATTCTTGACAACCACTAATCTGTTCTTCAACTCTATAATTTTGTCATTGTAAGGATGTTATATAAACAGAATCAAATGTTATGTAAACTTTGGGATTGGCTTCTTTCACTCTGTGTAATTCCTCTGAGATCTATCCAAGTCTTAGTTTGTTTCTTTTAACTGTTGAGTAGTATTTCATGATTTGTATACCACAGTTTGTTTACCAGTTCATTTGGGTTTCCAGTTTGGCACTATTATGAATAAAGCTGCTATGAACATTTATGTACAGGTTATCACATAGGTATATTTTCAGTTCTCTGGAATAAAGACCCAGGAGTACAATTGCTGGGTCATATATGATAAACATAGTTTAGTTTTCCAGAATGGCTGTGCAATTTTACATTTACAATTGTATGAGTGATCTAGTTTCTCTGCGTACTCATCAGCATTTGATTTATTAGTATTTTTAGTTTTAAATATCTGATAGGTGTACGGTTATATTTATTGTGATTTTAATTTCATTTCTCTAATGACTAATTTATCTTCAAAGAAATGTCTGTCTTTTACTGCAAATGAGTTTTTATAATTGTCTATATCATATTTATTTTCATTTTAGTAAATTGTTTCATGTTCGACCGGTAACCCAAGGAGATGTGTATAGAGCTGAAACTGAAGAAATTCCTAAAATATTCCAGGTAAAAATCTGAAATTATAATTTCAAATATTTTTTACCTAAGTATTAACTATGTTTTGTGAAGTAAATAGATATACACCAATACTTTTATACATTTGTAATTTGTATGCACAGATACTAATCTTTATTATCTTTTTACCATTCCTGAATGTAGATACTATATGCAAATGAAGGTGAATGTAGAAAAGATGTAGAGATGGAACCAGTACAACAAGCTGAAAAAACTAATTTTCAAAATCACAAAGGGCATGAGTTCATTCCTACACTCTACCACTTTCCTGCCAACTGTGAGGCCTGTGCCAAACCTCTCTGGCATGTTTTTAAGCCACCCCCTGCCCTAGAATGTCGAAGATGCCATGTTAAGTGCCACAGAGATCACTTAGATAAGAAAGAGGACTTAATTTCTCCATGTAAAGGTAAGGCGTAAAAATTTTTACAACTTACAACAAATTAGATAATTAAGTCCCAGTAACTTTTACAAGTGTAGCATTTTCTATACCAAGTTGAAAAGAAGTCAGAGGAGGTAATATTTTGACACTAGTGGAGCAACATACAGCTATCATTTTACAGTTACAGATTTAGCTTTGAACATAATGTTTTTAAAGAGAATCACCCCCTTGTTAAAAGAAAATAAAAAGTACCACTGAGAAATTATTCTAAATCGGAGAGAAGAGTTATAGGTGAGTTCCACTCTATTCCCCCTTGGGTTTTTATTTCCTACTTGTTTTCTTTTTATCTGGTTCTCACTGCCTGGACCAGCATGCTGTATTACAGACAAAATGTCTTCTAGTGTAGCAAAGGTAGCTTGAGGGAAATAGTACAGGTTATAGCTATTTTAAGATAAGAAATTTATATTCCAAAAATACATTTATTTCCACTTCTGCATTTTTTTTTTTGTATTTCTGATTTTACTTTATTTTTCTTACTAGTTTATGACTAATGTCTTGTTTTAAATTTTCAGTCTTAATTAAATTAAAGAGAAAGGGAGGTTGTCCAAGCTTAATTAAGCATAGTAAATGTTAAAATTTTAAGAACTTATAAAATTATGCGTTCAGTAGGGCTTTTTTAGATAATGTATGAATTTAATAGTACTCTTTTTTTTTTTTCTTAACGTAGTAAGTTATGATGTAACATCAGCAAGGGATATGCTGTTGTTAGCGTGTTCTCAGGATGAACAGAAAAAATGGGTAACTCATTTAGTAAAGAAGATACCTAAGAATCCACCATCTGGTTTTGTTCGTGCGTCCCCTCGAACAGTTTCTACAAGATCCACTGCAAATCAGTCTTTCCGGAAAGTGGTCAAAAATACATCTGGAAAAACTAGGTAAGGATTATAATGTTAACCTTTGTAACAATGTGAAAGTAATTAAATAACACCTATTAAAAATAAAAAGGGTTAAATAATACCTATTAAAAATCAAAATCTGATTGTTTCTTTCCCCATAGAGGGCATCATTTGAAGCTAGGTATTTACATATCACTTGAAATGACTTTACAAATTAATTAGTTCAACTGATTCCTGTTAGAAGTTAATAATATTTATAAATATAAGCATTTAGTTCCATGTCAAATTTTGTTATTGGTTGGTATACCTGGCACATATTTAGCCCTTGATGTTTTAAAAAATATGTCGTTTACCTCTTTTTTTAATGCCAATAGATAATATAAAACTTTGCTCATCTTTTATTTTTAACTATGTTGGTATAGTTTATTTTTAATCAAAATTATTTGCTATTATCAGTGACTATGGTGTTACAAATAAACTTCCCAGTTAAGTATCCTTTTGAGGAAGGGGTTAACTGGTTTTGATGGAATTTTTTCAAAAATATTTATATGCTATAAAAAAAATTATAGGACATAATTAAACCCTTTCTTGAAGAGAGGTTATGATACCAAGTTCTCATTTTGACATGAATGAATGAGTCTTAATGGAATTAAGCAACTTATAAAAGATCACACTAGTAACTAGTGGCATAGTCAGGATTGGGACCCATTTTCATCTAATTCCTATGTGTTTTCTCCTGTATCAAATACCAACTTACCTTAGAGTGTAATCCTTATAGAAAGACCTATTACTTATTTGCCTCTCTGCTAATGTCACCCAAGTCTTCCAAGCAGTCTTAATACCATCTTTAGTTCATCCCATTTCTTCATTCCCTGTTGTCAATAACCAAGTCTAATTCTTGGAAAATTCATACTCAGTTTTCCTTCTGTGTTCTTTAGCTGCCATACTACTCCAATGTATTATTGCCTACCTCATGACTTATTTCTGTAGAATCTTATATCGACCCACTCCTGTATGGGATAAAAGTTGGATCTAAAATTATTTAAAATTAGATTATAGCTACAAGTATGTAAAAAAAGATATGGTTGAAATAGAGTGGAAATAAAAAGGAGATAATAAGTGTATTTTTTCATTTTCTTACTCTTCAATTTTTTGTGTTAATTATTAGATATAAAGATAATATGATTTACCTTTCCCTCCAACTGAGCATTTCTTAAATTAGAGTTTTTTTCTTTTTTTCCCCTCCAGCAGTTAACCATGTGACCTAGCGCCTTATGGAATCGTGTGGGATGCTACCTGATAAACCAGGCTTCTTTAACCATGCAGAGCTGACAGGCTCTTCCTTTGACACAATATCACATCACAGGCTTCAGGGTTAAGATTGCTGTTATTCTGTCCTTGCTTTGGCACAAAAGCACACCAAGGGTTTTTTTGGTTTTTTTGTTTGTTTTTTTAATGGCGGGTTTGCCTACAGGTAGATTAGATTAATTATTACTATGTAATGCAAGTACAATTGGGGGAAAGCTTAGCTAGATATACTTTTTTTAAAAAGGTGCTGCCTTTTTGAATTTCTAAGAAAATGCCTGTCAATCATGATAGAACACAGTTTCCTCATATGAGTGAGAGGAAGGGACTTTCACTTTTAAGTGGAATGGCCATCGCTATCAAGATCAGCTCATGGAAGGAGTAAAGAAAATATCTCAAAATGAGACAACTGAAATTTTTTTTAATGACTTCAGTTTTTGTGCTCTTGCAAGACTATACAAAACTATTTTAAGAAAGCAGTGACATCACTTGACTTCAGTGCCCTCACTGTAGAATTTAAAAGCCTTACTGTTGATTGCCCATGGTGGACTTGATGGAGAATAAATATCTTACATTATGCTTTACAAAATACTGTATGTGTTTCAGCAAGTTTGTAGATTGGGGGATGGGAGAAGGCAAAAAAAAATTACATTTAATCTATGCATTTTTGCCAAGCCATATTGAGTTATTCTACTACTAGAAACATTAGGAACTAACTGTACAAAAGAACCAAGTTTAAAAGCATTTTGTGGGGTACATCATTTCTGTAATTGTATAATGTATTTCTTTTTGGTTTTAAATGATAAAGACATTAAGTTAACAAACATATAAGAAATGTATGCACTGTTTGAAATGTAAATTATTCTTAGAACACTTCAATGGGCGTTGCATTGAGCTTTTAGTGCCTTAATTTGAGAGAATTATTTTACTGCCGTGACTAAATATAGAAGTTCAAAAAACATATTTTCAAAAAATTATGTGTCAGTGGGTTTTTCATTGATAATTGGTTTAATTTTAAATATTTAGAAGTTTGTTGGACTTTCATAAATTGAATACAATCTTTGCATCAAACTACCTGCTAACATGATGAATGACTTTATAAAACTGCAAAACATGTAGAACGCTGCACCAATATAAAAGAAAATTATGGCAATACATCTGTGATGTTTTCCAGTTAACATAGGAATTACCAGATAAATACTGTTAAACTCTTGTTCAATGACAAGAGTTGATTCATACGGGCAGTATGATTTATTGTTTATTTTTTTAACCAAATACCTCCTCAGTAATTTATAATGGCTTTTGCAGTAATGTGTATCAAATAAGAAGCACTGGAAAACTGATTCGTCTCTAGGATGATATGCATGTTTCAAGTGGTATTGAAAGCCGCACTGATGGATATGTAATAATAAACATATCTGTTATTAATATGCTAATGACTCTGTGCTCATTTAATGAGAAATAAAAGTAATTTATGGATGGATACCTTTAATAATGACTGCTATGGTGTTTTCTCATGGCTGAAATGAATAGAAACCATGCTATAAATTAGTTTCTGACTCTACAAATGTTTGTTAAATTCCATGATTAGATTAAAGTGAATTTTTAAAAGATAAAACCTGGTTTGTACTCTAAAAGAAGAATGGCTACAGTTGAAATGAAAAGTTGACTAATGTATGTTGGGAAACAATTTTCCTTGGATCTCTTGCATTTCTCCTATCTGTGAGCAGAGGCTGTGACAGCCTTTCTCCTGGACTCTTTTCCAAGAAGATTTGTATAGTGAACAGTCTTGGAAGATATTGTGTCGCCCTCAAGAAGAAGGCAGGTGTATCTACTGCCCAGTATAATAAAGATAATGCTCCCTCCAGTGCCAAAGTTGGCTAGATTTGCTTGAACTCGTTATAAAAGATTCAGGTACCCTAAGCTTGGGGTTCCTCAGCTGTGATGCAAACCCACTGTATGCCCAAGCACCCACCTGAGCCACTCTTCATTGCCCCAGTGAGACTTGGGGGGCTAGGGGAACTGACAAGAACATGAAGCTCAGGCTGCTTGCTGTACTATTATTATACAGTCATTTGGCTCTGATCCAGAAATCTTGCCAGGAACCATAAAACTGTGGCAGGCTAACTTGTAGTTTGCACGTAGAATAAAATCTTAGATTCTTGACTCTTCTTGATGATGTCCTTATTATCTTCTCAGAACCATCACCGTTACCTAATGTGTTACGGTCTAATGTATTATGGTCCAGTAAAGTGCAGAGAACAGTTATTCTAGTTAGTTTAAGCAAGAAAGGACTTTTTCTTAAAATATTCACCTGAGCATAGAACACTTGAGAACTGACAGCTTTGAGGAATGACTCCAAGTGCCACACTACAGAACCATGTCAACCCTGACACCTGCTGCTCTTCTAAGTTCGGGAAACCACTCAGTCCCAAAGTACCCCAACATGGTGTGAGGATCAGGAGAGTGCCGTGGTACGGAAGCCACACAACTACTGGTTCTCTACAGTTTTTACCATCCCTACTACAGTCCTCTCCAAGTTAGATGCTTTGTACCATTCCTCTTGCCACTTATGAACCTCATGTCTGGACACTGGGATCTCTCATCACTGCTTCAGAAAAATCACTTTCATAATTCTGTTTGCCAGCATTAGTACCGTCTCCGTCTCACTTCTACCTTCTGTGGGTGCATCTGCTTGGCTGAAACTAAATCGTATCCATAACTAGATGCATGGAAGTCTGGGAAATGTAGCTTTTGCTTTCTATCCGCTTTACTATAGGAAAACTGAGTGAAATGAAGGTTCAACATCAAGCCTGCCCATCCACCACACCTGCAAGCTTGAGCTGACCCAGGGACTCTTCTAGAAAGAAAACAGCCACTGTCATTATTTACAGGCTCAAAACAACTGTAGTCACTTGTCATTATTTGAGGCTTCAGCTTAAACAAAATAACCTGTCCACTCTTCATTTAAAGTAAAAACGTGAAGAGAGAATTTAAATATGACAAACTCTACTTGATAAATATGTTCTCATTTTCTTTTTCATATCACTAGAAATTTTATAATAATTATAGTAACCACATAAATCAGTTTGTTGGTTTTTACTGGGTTGCAATTTGAGTTTTCAGTTTCTATTTTTCACTTTCTAACACTTCCACAACTCTCTGCTGAGCAACAAAACAACTCAGGCTTACCTTGGACATATTGTGGTTCGGTTCCAGACCACCACAATAAAGTAAGTCATTAATTTTTTGGTTTCTCTGTGCATATAAAAGCTACGTTTACACTACACTAGTCTGTTAAGTGTGCAGTAGCATTATGTCTTAAAAAACAATGTACATACCTTAAAATTACGTTATTGCTAAAAAATGCTAACCATCACCTGAGCCTTTAGCAAGTCTTTCTTGCTGGTGGAGAGTCGCCTCAGTGTTGCTGGCTGCTGACTGATCAGGGTGGCAGTTGCTGAAGGTTGCAGGGGCTGTGGCAATTTCTTCAAATAAGACAACATTGAAGTTGGCCAAGTCAATTGACTCTTCTATCCAGAGCAATTTTTCTATAGCTTAGCGTGCTATTTGATAGCATTTTACCCACAGTAGAACTTCTTTCAAATTGGAGTCAGTCCTCTCAAACCCTGCCGCTGATTTATCAACTTAAGTTTATGTAATATTCTAAAGCCTTGTCATTTAAACAATCTTCACAACATTTTCACCAGGAGTAGAGTCCATCTCCAGAAACCAGTTTCTTTGCTCATTCATAAAAAGCAACTTCTCATTCATTCAAGTTTTATCATGAGACTGCAGCAATTCAGTCACATCTTTAGGCTCCACTTCTAGTTCTGCTCTTTCCACCACATCTGCAGTGACTCCCTCCATTGAAGTCTTGACCCCTTCAAAGTCATCCATGGGGGTTGGAATCAGCTTCTTCCAAAATCTTGTTAATGTTGATATTTTGACCTCTTTCCATGAATCACAAAGGTTCTTAATGGCATCTAGAATGGTGAATCTTTTCCAGGTTTTCCATTTGCCCAGATCCGTGGGAGGGATTACTATCTGTGTCACCTATAGTCTTAGAAAATGTAGTTCTTACATCATAAGACTTGAAAGTTGAAATTACTCCTTGATCCATGGCCTGCAGAATGGGTGTTGTGTTGGCAGGCATGAAAGCAACATTAATTTCATGTCTATCATGTTTATCATGGAATTACTCAGCTTTTGAGTGACAAGATAGGTTGTCAAACTAATATTTTGAAAGCAATCTTTCTGAACAGTAGGTCTCAACAATGGGTTTAAAATATTCAGTAAACCATGTTGTAAACATGGCTGTCATCCAGGTTATGTTGTTCCGTTTAGAAGGTACAGGCAGAGTACATTTAGTATAATTCTTAGGGCCCTAGGATTTTTGGAATGTTTCAACTTGGTCACCCACTGCATTAGCCCCTAACGAGTCAGCTTTGTTTTCTGAAGCTTCGGGCCAGGCATTGACTTCTCTCCAGCAATGGAAGTCCTGAATGGCATCTTCTTCCAATATGTATAAGGTTGTTTCATCTACGGTGGAAATCTGTTCAGTGTTGACACCTTCATTAATTATCTTAGCTTGAACTTCTGGATAGCTTGCTGCTTCATCTTGCACTTTTATGTTATGGAGACAATTTGTTTCTTTAAATATGAACCAACTCTGCTAGCTTCAAAATTTTGCTTCTACAGTTTTCTCACTTCTCTCAGCCTTCAAAGAATTGAAGAGTTAGGGCCTTGCTCGGGATTAGGCTTTGGCTTAAAGGAATGTTGTGGCTGGTTTGATCTTCTATCCAGACCACTAAAACTTTCTCCATTATCAGCAATAAAGCTTTCTTATTATTTGTGTTCATTGGAGTAGCACTTTTAATTTCCTTCAAGAACTTTTCTTTTGCATTCACAACTTGGCTAACTGGTACAAAAGACCTAGCTTTCGACCTATCTCTACTTTCCACATCCCTTCCTCATTAAGTTTAATCATTTCTAGCTTTTGATTTAAAAAGACATGCAACTCTTCACTTGAGCATTTAGAGGCCATTGTGGGGTTACTAATTGGTCTAATTTCAATGTTACTGTGTTTCAGGGAATAAGGAGGCTAGAGGACAGGGAGAAAGACAAAGGAATGGCCAGTTGGTAGAGCAGTCAGAACAACACAACTTTTATCAGTTAAGTCCCCCATCTTACGTAGGTGTGGTTCACGACACTGAAACCATTACAATAGTAGCATGAAAGGTCACTGGTCACAGATCACCGTAACAAATATAATAATGAAAAATTTGAAGTATTGTGAGAATTACCAAAATGTGACAAAGTGAACAAATGCTATTGGAAAAAGGTGTGCCAATAGCCTTGCTCGACACAGGGTGGCCACAAACCTTCAATTTGTATAAAACACAATATCTGCAAAGGGCAATAAAGCCCAGCACAGTATAATGAGGTATGCCTGTACTAGCAGATATTAGGAAAAATAATTAAAGACAATATGTTTTTTTTAATTGTACAATTTATAAAACTAAAAATTGTAAAAGTTAATTGTAAATGGCATAACGTTTTGTGTTTATTACACTTACTTTTTTACTCTTCACAGTATTTACTGAACAAAGAGTCTTAATTTTAGTTAAGTAGAATTTATTGATCTTTTTCTTTGTAGTTAATGCTTTTGTTTTCTGTTTAAGAAATCTCTGCGTATTCTCCAGGGTCATGAGGATAATTCTATGTTAGTTTCTTGAAGCTATTGTTTTAACTTGCACATTTGGTGAAATTCTTTTATATGTGTGGAGTAGGGGTCAAGGGCTTTTGGCCTTTTTAATTTTTTCTCCATATGGATATCCAATTGGCCCTGTAGTATTTATCTAACAACTGTTCTTCCTGAATCATAAATCAGGTGACCAATCTATTTCTCTATCCTTGCCAATATCACACTGTTTTAATTACTGTAGCTTTATAACAAGATCTTATATCTATAGTGTATGTAAGTCCTCCATCTTTATAGTTCTCCCAGATTGACTTGGCTTTTTTGGCCTTTTGGGTTCCTATATAAATTTTCAAAACGTGCATTTCCACCAAAAAAAAAAAAAGATTCACTGGGCTTTAAATTGGTGCTGCATTCAACCTGTAGGTCAATTTAGGGAGAATTAACATCATCACAATTTTGTTTTCCACGCTATGAGTACAGTAAGCCACTGCATAGAAATAAAACTGGCATATTTGCAAATGTCATAATTGTATATATAGAAGTCTAAGAGCATAAAGTGTTAGAATTAAGTGAATGTTCAAAGGCCACTGGATACAAAATCAATACAAAGAAATAAATTGCTTTTCTGTATACTAGCAACAGTTGGAAAGTGAAATTTTTTAATGATACCATTTGTAATAAAAAACCTCTTAAACAAAATCCACTGAAAGATGTGTAAGACATCCAGTTAGAAAATTATAAACCATTCAGAAAAATTAAAGATCTAAATAAGTATAAATAATTTTTTAAAGGACAGCATTTTCACATAAAATTACTAACATAGTTGTAGTCTGAAGAACTAATAGAATTTTAGTCTTTCTTTTTAATCCACACTTGGAAATGTTAATCACAGTTGTTCTTTATAATTTTTTCTGCACAAATCAGTTTCTAGTTGAACAGTATGTGTGCGTAAAGCTATACTCAGTGCTTTAGGTATATTATATCCCAACATTTTTATACTTTTAATGTTATCATTTTGTGAGCAAGATCTATGCTCACTGCAATAAAGAATTGCAAATGTGCATATGGTAAATGAAGTCTGCCCTTCCTGAACCCTAACTTCACCCCACTAATTCCTTGGTAATCAATATTAAGTTTAGTGTGTTTGCTAATTGATTATCTCCAAAGTATATATATAACTTGGATTTTTGTGAAGGTTAGGGAAGGAATAATATAAATTCTACTTCACACATAGAAGGCCTGAAGTTTATTACAAAAAGGTGAAATAATCTGTTTTGTAAAATATTAATGAATTGACATATAAGAGATTTTAAAAATGGCATTTTTCCTGAGCTGTTTTGTTTCCCATAAAGGTTTCTGAGATATTGGAGATATAAGGGGAAAAAAGAAAATGTTTAGCACTAGATCATATAACTCAAAATTCTTGAATAGAATAATACTTATATGTTGTTTAATCCTATACATATGGTCCCTTGTAGGTTTACAAAAGTTACTAAATAGGATGATTTGGCCATTAAATTGAATACAATGGTTCATTTGCCTGTATCACTGTTAGTGTGGAATCTAACATTTATTAAGACTAATTTTTTAAGAAAGTTACAACTTACTAGCATAGCAAAAATTAGTGTAGCTGAATAAAAGGAAATATTTTGGATCTTTCTTCTTTGGCTGAATGAATGTTTCTCAGATCTGTTCCTCATTACAGCTGGTCAAGGTGTCTTTGATTCTGTGCGATACAAGTTTTGTTATATGTGCGACACCTTTGCTAACTCTACTCAGACCCAATTCTCATTCAAAATATATCAGTTAACAACAAGAAGGACCATCTGAGATTTGGGGCAAGTGAAGTCATGTATAACTACCAGAAAAAACTCAAAAATGTTTCGACTACTGCATTTATTATTACCATGAGATACCTCAATCTTGAAACTATCAACGAAATGTTTCAAAGTGAAAACATGACTTTGAGCTTTGTAAAAAACAATCTCTTAGTAATTCTCACTACAACTCTATGAAGTAAGTATTACCATCCCTAATTTATAGATGAAGAAACAGTTTAAATGGTTTGATCCTCTGTTCTGGGGCACAGTTACAAATCTCAATTTTCCTTCTGGGATATGAAAGTTAACTCAATTTTGAAGGAAATCAATAGTGAATTAAATCTTGACTCTTTCGTATATTTCACATATTGTCATCTATTATTTTGGGGGAAAACTTGGATTTCACTGTCAGGGTATGGAAAAAATTCCTTACTGGTTTTCTAAGCTTTATAGTAGGTCAAGATATAAAGGAACATTTCAACAAATGCAAAATAACGCAAAAAATAGGTGTCTATTTTTACTGGATTGAAAGCCTCTGGTTGACTGAATACACCTCATGAAGGAAATATTAAATGAATTATGAGCCTTATAAACCGTAGACATTATTTCTCCTTTATGATGTCATTTAAGAGGAACTTTATTTGCTAAAAGTCATCTCTAAACAATGTTCAGTTATTCCCAAAAGCAATAACTGCCATTAATAACTGCCATCATATTCTAGCCCTTTACTGAATATGCATACATCCATATATGCATATAAACTTGTAGGTGGCTTTTACATTTATATAAATGTCTTTATACTTTTCATGAGTAATATTCTGTAACGTATTTATTTCATTCATCATTGCTATTTATGGTACTTGTAATCTAAGTATTTACTTCATTACAAGAAATAATAGCATTAGAACTTTCTATAATAACAATTGTCTCCCAAATTTAAACATTGCTTTATGTGAAGCTTAGAAATCCTTTGTAATTAGTTTTAAGTCAGCTTCACTATTTTTTATTTTCTAAGCAGAAAATATATAAAAATAACGTTGTCAAACAAACACTTTAAATTTTAGTGGCATATCCATTCTAACTGGGCTTTCAAGACAATGATATCAGAAAAATGGGAACATCTTCATAATTATATACTTATTGAGATTGTATTTCTCATTAGCTCAATTGTTTCATAAATTAGTCTATTAAATTAATGCATACTTGCACCACAAAAGCTCAAAAAGTTAAAACAGCATACTATCATATCAACAATAATTATTTTAATCACATAATTTTTGTTATCTACATAATATCTCCTCTAACAATAAAATAAATAAGTCAACATTTAAAAAAACTATTAACAAAGAACCATCAGACTCAGAAACAAGACTAGGATTCCTATTATTCACCCTTACTCTAAAGATCCTAACAAATGCAACAAGATAAGAAAAATATTACAAATACAGAAGTAAATCTGTTATTATTTGCTAATTATATAATTGTTTACCAAAACTGTTCAAAACAACTGAAAAATTACAAGAACAATAGAACTTAGTAATACTCAGCCTTCATAATTGTTTTTGTTAGACTCATACAACATTTCAAACTGTTAATTACTAATTTTAAAAATAAGAATATTTCATCTAAAACCTGATTTCCAATAACTCTTTGTTTCCCAAGATAAGTAACACTGAATCATATACAGCAGCAATTGCCTGTAGCTGTTTTTTGATAGGGCATGTGCTTAAGTTCACCCTGCCTCTACCTGGACCACTTACTTGTGTTATTGGTCTGTGTTTAAAATCATCTGAATTGTCAAAGCTGACAAAAGATAACATTTACCAGACTTGATACAAAAAATGTAAAATTTCTATATGGTAAAAATTCGAAAAACAAAAACTAAATGGCACTGGAGAAAATATTTTTAAAAATTTGAGACAAAGGGTTAAAATTTTAAAACTCTTACCAATCAACAGTAAAAAAGGGGGGGGGAATAAAAGAGAGAGAGACAGAGAGAGAGAGAGAGAGAGAGAAGGGGAGGGAAGAAGAGATGGGAGGAAAGGAGGAAGGAAGAAATTCTGTAAAAAATAAATGTGAAATAGGTGAAATAAGCCAGGCACTGAAGAACGAATGATCCCACGTACTATATATTGCCGTGTATAATGCGCTCCCGTGTATAATGCGCATCCATGTTTCTTGCCCAAATTTTTAGGGAAAAAAATCTTTAGTTTTAGTTTTTTAATTCAAATGTTTATTTGTTTACATTTAGATACTTGTTTTTTGTATTATAAAGGAATTTTAGCATTTATTTTTTAACATACTATAGTACAAGAAAATTTATGTAACAAATAATTTGAAAACACAAGGACAGATACAAGGTACAAGAAATTTCATATACTGGTAATAAATTTATGATATTTGCACATCATAGAAGGCCAAGAACTCTTCATTGTTGCAAGTTTGTCCTAAGTTCAACAAAACCGATTATCGTATTTCAGGGTATTATTTTGCATATGGATATCATTATTGACTTCTAGCATTACACTTTTAATTCATAAGCATAAATGAAAGAATTAAAAACATTTATATAGAATGTATAATGCGCATCTTTATTTTTCCCTCACAAATTTGGGCCAAAAAGTGTGCATTGTACATGGCAAAATACAGTATATGAGGAATCTCATTCAAATAGTCAAAATCAAAGAAGCAGAGAGTAAAATGGTGGTTATCAGGGCCTAGGGAAAGAAGGAAATGGGGAAGTATGGTCAAAGAGTACAAAGTTCAATTATTCAAGATGAAAAAGTCCTAGAGATCTATAGAGCGTAGTGCTTGTAGTTAATAATATTCTATCGTATACTGAAAATTTTGCTATGACAACAGATCTTATAGTAAATATTCTTATGACACATCAATAAAGGGGGAGGAATCGTTTGGAAGTGATGGGTATGTTTATGACATTATGGCATTGATTGTGGTGATGGTTTCACGTGTGTGTATGAGTTCTGACAAGTTCACGAACTCATCCTAGAAAAAGTGCTACCTACCTACTTGCTGAATATCACTACGGTCACCTTCGAAGTACTCCCCTTGGGAAGCTATGCACCGATGCCAGTGCCTAGTCCACTCTTCAAAGCAATTTTGGAACTCTTTTTCTGGAATGGCCATCAGAGCTGTCGTCGTATTAACCCTTGATGTCCTGAATATCATCAAAATGTCTTCCTTTTGTGGACAGAAAAGGGGCCATATGTTAAACCTGACAAGCTCAGGAGACTGAAAATAACCACATAGGATGGCATGAACATAAAAATATCTAAGGTGGGCCATGGCGGGAAGTCACATCCTTGGCCTGTAGCTTCCTTGACAAAGGTCAATCTTTACCTTAAGTGAGGCAGTGTGTCGTCCTTTTGCATCTAAGATAACATACCCTTGGAATGTCAAAATAATCCCTTTTTCCAGACCCCCACAATGGGCACAACCCACCACACCAGAGCAGGAAACTACAAAATCCCTCATCGTTATCTTGTTCCCTAAATGTTTAATCCATTTATACACTGCCGTTTTCTTCATGGCATTATCCCCATAAACTTGGACTAACATGTCCCTGATTTCACTTCCACTCTTACCAAGTTTAATAAGAAATTTAATGTTTGTTCATTGCTCTAATTCAAGCTCAGATGTTTTTGTGACAGCCCATAAAAAACACGCAACAACAGTAATGAATGCCACTCAGCAAGACACCACCACACGTCAACATGAACACAGCAGTGAGACACTGATATACCAAGGTTATGAAATCTTACTGAGCTGTTTGTACAGTGCCGCCAATGTAAGCGCATGGTGGCAAGTTCGCAAATGTAATTGTCAGACCTCATACTTATCTCGACACTCATCAAGTTGTATATATTAAATATATACAGATTTTTCTATGTTAATCATGCTTCAATAAAGTGGTTTATTACATGTACCAGGGTGCCAAAAAAATGTATACACATTTTAACATGTTATCTATGCTCAAGCCATAGTTCACCATAATCAGAAGTGTCTGGACGCTGATGGTAACCACTTTGAGCACCTCTCATAATTGCAGAAGTCAAACATGACTTGTACTCATCTTTTGTTATCAGTATATATTAAGTATTACAATTAATACAGTTTTTTCTTTTCTTAAAATGTGTATACATTTTTGGGGGCCCTCTGTATATGGCTTTTAATAGGGAGTTTCACTTTTATGAATTGATCCCATAGAAATGCTCACATGTCTGCTCCAAGATATACATGCATAAGGAAATTTATTGTAATCTAAGTGTGCATTACTGAGACATGAGTGTCCTCTCATCATCATATTTGTGTTTCATGATCCCCTTGAGCATAACTCCAACCCAGGCTTTATTTTGAACAGTCTGTGTCCTTAAAGGAGAATTCAGATGGACGATACTAAAGGGAAAAGCAAAGGAAGTTGGGTGGTGAACACACAATGATATATAGATGATGTATTACAGAACTGTACACCTGAAATCTTTACTAACAATTTTCACCCCAGTAAACTTTAATTTTTAAAAATTAATAATATAAAGTCCTGGCCCACAGAAAAAAAAAAAAAAAGGAAGTTGGTCTAAGGGGACCTGAGGGTGATCTAAACTAATCCAAGATTTGGAAGGAAGGCGGAGAGGGTGGGAAAGAGCCTATAGAGGGTCCAGAACCCCCTGCAGATCTTGTATGGGGTTTGTATAGGCACGCATGTGTGAGTACCTAGGCAAACCAGCCACTAAGAAAGCAGGCTCTGAGGATGGTTCTAATGGTAGCATCCAAACTAGGTAACAGAAGGATTAGCAGTATTAGTGGCGACCACTTTGGATTAAATTCCATATCCCTCCCATTTTCTTGGATCAAGATAAGCTCCTGGGTTCCAGTAGAGATGGGGAGAGAACCTAAATAATAACTGATATTGTAGTTACCATATATATTATCCAATCTGGGATACTTTTGAAAGGAAAAAGGGGGTTAATTATACCAAGACAACAAGCATAAACTGGGATATATGGTCACCCTACTGATAATAAATACCTTATCTACTTTGTAAAACAAAGTAGAAATAATATATATATATGTATTTATACATATATATGTATGCTATTGTATATAGAAAAAATGCAACATAATTTCTTATATTTTGAGTGTCACGGAAAAATGTATATCATCACCTTTGTAGTAATAAAAAATTAGAAACCAAAATATCAAATAATTTGTTAACAACTGAATTATAGAATTCTCTATAAACATGATAAAAACTGAGATAGTTTTATATGTACAGATGTGGAAAGATATGTACAATACAATAAAATTATAAAAGGTTTCCTGTGATTTTGTGCTGTCAACTGGCATACTGGAACTATGTTCCCCATAATCCATGCCCTGTATGATACTGGACTAGAGTTGGCCAAAGAGAAATTTATGTGAAATTTGGAAGTAATGCACCAGACATTACTCTCTGCAGGTCTTCATGGTTAGATAGGGTGACTATCTTCATTATTATTGCTTTTAGGATTCTAATTGAGAATTCCTAGTCAACTATTTCAATCTTCATGATATTTTTTCAAGGAGATTATTTTCAAGATTATGAAACACTAATTGTGCAAAAACTCCTTGATTATAGAATAGTCTCCATTATTGTCTTCAAAGCATTTTCCTTTGCAAGCTCCCCCAGAGTCTTTTTTTTTTTTTTTTTTTCGGTATAGTCTAGTCCCTACTTCAGAATATGGCACGTAAAATTGCCTACAATCAGTAATTCATCCTTTATAACTCCCCTTGAAATAGTTATCTCTATTTTTATTGGGCTCAGGTGCATTAATTACATGTGTTCAATATGCTCTTTTAGAATCTAAAGTGTAATTACAGTCAGATTTTACACATAATTACAAACACAATTTATTATAATTGCTTCAGGTGTTGCTTTACTTCTGTCTATGGGGTATTTTAAACCTCCTTTCCAATTTCTGATTGAATTTATATAACCATTTATTTTTTAAGATTTCATAGCTTCCACCTAAGTACCAGCCTCACTCTTGAAAAATCATTATTTCCTATTTAACTATAACTTCTTTTCACATCAAATCACTTCAGGCTTGAAGTAGCTTCCTGTTATTGAACTTTTATTGATGTGGCTCCTTTATGATTCTGGCACTATTGCAGGCCATATTTTTCTACTATTAAGTAATACATTTGACACCTAATCAGTTTTAGAAAATTTTGGAGAAAAAAAATAATCGTTTTATTAATTTTCTGCATTAATACAGTACTAGCCTCAATCCTAGTCATAATTACATTATTACCTCGACTCTATGTTATATAGATATAGATATAGATATAGATATAGATATAGATATAGATATAGATATAGATATAGATATAGATATAGATATAGATAGATATAGATACAGAATAAATCAAGCCTTTATGAATGTGGTTTATAATCTTTAGGGTCTGCATAACCACCTCACTACAGTTTTGCTTGGTCACCTTTACAGTATTAGTAGAGGCTAGATTATGCTGTGGTATCAAACAATCCCCTAAATCTCAGTGGCTTACAAAAACAAAGGTTTATTTCTCCCTCACACTACATGTCCATTATGGGTCAGCTGCAGCTTTGTTCCGTGTCCTATTCACTCTGGGACCTCAGATGATAGAGTGATCTATGTCTGGAATACCACTGATAATCATGGCCAAGGAAAAGAGAACATGGGTGGCCCAGGAGTTAACTCTTGACACTTCTGCCCAGACACAATACATGTCATTTCCATTCACATCTCATGGCCAAAGCAAGTCATAAGGCCAAACCTAATATTAAGGAAGTGAGAATACATAATAACCTGATAGACAAGGACAGGAAAAATTAGGGGAAAACAATGTATCCTACCGCAATTATTTTATTTTTAATTGGCCAACAAATCATAGTTTTTATACATGTGCACCTCAAATAAATACCCAGGTTTTACTGAAATAAAGTAGTTTAATTTTTCTTCTCTATTTCCTATTATGTAGTGTAATCGTTTCCATTTTTTACTCTCCAACCTATATTTCATAAAGTCACAGAATTTTAATGTTGGAAGAGATCTTAGAGATAATCCAACTCAAGGTACTTATTGTGTCAATACTCAAGGAGGAAATTGTAACATGTTCATGTTCCAAATTATAATTAGACA
This sequence comes from Rhinolophus sinicus, assembly GCF_057876585.1. NCBI lineage: Eukaryota > Metazoa > Chordata > Mammalia > Chiroptera > Rhinolophidae > Rhinolophus > Rhinolophus sinicus. Next base: position 75,835,505 of record NC_142504.1, on the reverse strand, counting down.
CAAAAAGGATAGAACCCAGATTTCCCAACTCATAACTGAATACTTCTTCTATCATATGTAGCTTTGTTTCCAAAACTGAGTTATTAAAATGATGTGCTTTTTAATAATCTGGAGTATATGTTATCATTTATCATAAAATGTGATTACAGAAAACATTTAAACGTGCGGGGAAAATAATGTAAAGATATTCATGTTAGAATATCATTTTTACAACCTATGCATTTGTATAAGGAATCTTTTGGCTGCGAGTAGAAACCCAACCCAAACTGATTAAAGAAGAGGAAATTTATTGACTGTACGGAGTGTGATAAAAAAATACAGTGAATGTTTAAATTTTTAAAAAATGTGTTACAGTAAAAGACACATTGTCATAGTCCCCCTCAGAATACTCTCTCTCACTTCGAACACACTTATCCCACCATTCTTGCCACTTTCTGAAGCAGTTCTGGAAGTCCTCTTTTGTGAGTGTCTTTAGTTGCGCTGTTGTGGCTGCCTCAATGTCCTGAATCATTTTGACTTTGGAGAAGAGCCAGAAGTCGCACGGTGCCAGATCCAGTGAATAAGGTGGATGAGGAAACACTGCAATGTTTTTATTTGACAGAAATTGCTGTACCAGAAGCAATGTGTGACACAGAGCGTTGTCATGATGGAGGATGAAGTAAAGACACTCACGAAAGAGGACTTCCAGAACTGCTTCAGAAAGTGGCAAGATTGATGGGATAAGTGTTTTTGAAGTGAGGAGTATTTTAAGTGGGATTAATCGCAGTGTCTTTTACTGTAATACTTTTTTTAAATTTAAACATTCACGCTATCTTTTGATCATATCTTGTAATTAAAAAGTTTAACAAAGAAGGTAGCCAGTTAGCTCAGATGGTTAGAGAGTGGTGCTGGTAACACCAAGATTGCTGGTTTGATTCCCACAAAGGCCATTGTGAGCTGTGCTCTCCTTAAAATAAATAAATAAATAAATAAATAAATAAATAAATAAATAAATAAATAAATAAATAAAAGTTTAGGAGAAAGTTGGCTGAGCATGAATCCAGGGGATCAAGTGACGTCAGGATCCTGGTGTCTCTGTTTTCTCCTCTGGGTTGGCCTCCTCACACAGTCTTCTCTAAAGCACCAGGGTTATAATCTTGAGGTATAGCAATTTCAGCCAAAAGTCTATTCCGAACTGGGGAAATCCTCTCATTGCTTGAGTCACATGTCTGTCCTTGAAATCATCACTGTGGGCGGAGGGAAACAGTGTTCCGACTGGTTACACCAGAGTCACATGAGGTCAGAGCCACAAAATTCACTTTCACTGAGAGAGGAGGAAGAGTTGGTTTGCGCAGGAAAAATCAGGGTCTTTTGCCAAACAAAGCAAGAGGCAACAGCAACAAGTGTTTCTCATAGCTGCTAGTTGCTCTGGTTGTCTATGGGGAAAACCAGGAAATTTTGGCAAAGTTTATATTTAAAAAAAACTGAATAAAAACCATAAAATAGATTTGGTAAATAACATATGACGATAATTAGTATAAGAAATTTTAGCATAAACACGATGAAATTGTCTATGGAATGAAAGAAATCTGAATGTGAGGATCAAAAGTAAATTCGGGGGCTGACCTGGTGGCTCAGGCAGTTGGAGCTCCATGCTCTTAACACCGAAGGCTGCCGGTTGGATTCCCACATGGGCCAGTGGGCTCTCAACCACAAGGTTGCCAGTTCGGTGCCTCTACTCCTGCAAGGGATGGTGGGATCCGCCCCCCTGCAACTAAGATTGAACACAGCACCTTGAGCTGAGCTGCCGCTGAGCTGCCGCTGAGCTGCCGCTGAGCTGCCGCTGAGCTGCCGCTGAGCTGCCGCTGAGCTGCCGGAGGGCTCAGTTGGTTGGAGCGCGTCCTCTCAGCCACAAGGTTGCCGGTTTGACTCCCGCAAGGGATGGTGGGCTGCGCCCCCTGCAACTAGCAACGGCAACTGGACGCAGAGCTGAGCTGCACCCTCCATAACTAAGATTGAAAAGACACAACATGACTTGGAAAAAAGTCCTGGAAGTACACACTGTTCCCCAATAAAGTCCTGTTCCCCTTCCCCTCCCCCCACTCCCAAAAAAGTAAATTGGGAATAAAAATATATGTGATTAAAAGAGTCTGTTTTTCTTTGGGAAATGTCTACATATTTTCCTCATGTTTCCCTCCAAAAGACCCTGCTTACTACTAATCTTTGTTAAAATGTGTGTAGGTTTCCAGGAGAGAAATTTCTAGTGTTGTTGCTCTGGTTCCCAGGGGGAGTTGGTAGTATGAAAACGAGAGCACCGTTATTTTTTGACAGAGCATTCTGTCACACTAAGAAATCGTTTAAGAGCACATGATTTTAAACTAATATTTCTTTTACTGCCACCAGTTCTCCACTTTAATTTTCTGCTTCAGAGTTCCAAAAAATTTTGCTCCAAATTACATATATGCAAATAATTTATCTCATTGTAGATTTTTTAAAGAGAATAAAGTGAAATTTTATACTTTTAAGTGCACACTCAATAAAATGAACTTTAGGATGTCTGTCGGTGTTTAAAACAGAAAAAAAAATGAATGAAATAAACATGGCTTACATTTTGTTTCTTGAGGATACCGACATCTTGGAAGTTTACAAGAATCTCAGCCTTTCATTTCTGACTAGTCTAGAGAACATAGACATTTCTGTACTGGGATAATGAAATGTTTCTTCCGTAGTCTCCTGAATTATTTTCCAGAACTAAGTAAATGGCCTCCATTTCAATGTAAGAGCTGTGAAAGCAAATGTCAATTTCAGAAAAGTAGCTATCTTTTCACATTTAACAATCAAGTTGATCTGTATAGCTTAAAACTTAAAAATGTTAATATAAGTAAATATGCATGGACACCAATTTTAAATGATTTAATAAATAATTATTATTGAGTTAAACCTTATCAAAATAGTTTGCTTATTGCTACAGTACCAGGAATATCATACTTCAAATTTGTTTACATAATTGAAGCAGCAGGAGCTGGGGTTGAAGTGGGAAAGTGATTGAAGGATGTCTTCTTGCTCATTCCATAGTAATGGTACTGTTAGACTTGCCTCACATCAATATCTTTGAATGCAACATGTTTTTGACCAATTTTACATGCTTTTGTAAGTGTTGGTGAAGTTTTTAGGTAATTTTAGTCTTTTTTGATGGTAAGGCCAAAGACTCACTATAGGGGTCATTTATGGTTTTGTCATCCAACATCCATTTATTTTCCTTTCTTCTTTTTTCAGCATCCCAATTTTGAGGGATGAGGTGGGAGGAACTTCCTTCTGCTATTGTGTTCTGTTTTGACTGTCAATGAAGGTGTTTCTTCTAATTAAGTGGTGTCATGATTTTTGATATACCAGTTGCGAAGATTAATTTTATGTGTCAACTTAACTGGGCACCAGGACACCCAGAAAATTGGCTGAACATTATTATTCTGTGAGAATGATTCTGCATGAGATTACCATTTGAATCAGTAGACTGAGCAAAGTAGGTTGCCCTCTCTAATGGGAGTGAGCCTGATGCAATCAACTAAAGGCATCAATAAAACAAAAAGGCTGAGTAAGAGTGAACTCTTCCTGCCTGACTGCATGAGCTGGGACATTGGTCTTTTCTTGTCTTCAGACTCAGACTGAAACACCAGCTGTTCTTGGTCACATCCTGCCAACTTTGGGACAGGAAATTATGTCATCAGCTCTCCTGGGTCTCCAACTTGCTGATTAAAAATCTTGGGACTTTTCAGCCTCCATAATTGCATGATCTAATTTCTCTTACAAGAAAATTGGGGGCTATAGGGAAACTATTTAAATGGTGCTGTAAAAAAAAAACCCAACAATTCCAGAATACAGAACATTTTATAATGTGGAACAGGTTACCCCGCTTTTCTAAAAGTCAATGGCATGAAAATAAAGGGAGGAAGGGGAACGAGGGAGCTGCTTTATTTTAAAAGACTTAGAAGGCTTAACGACCCAACGTAGTATATAGTTCTCATTTGTATCCTGATTCTAGGAAAATACAAAACAGACAAAAAAGAAAACAGCAGCGATGAAAAACATTTTAAACACAATTATGAAAGTCTGATTATAGTCTCCATATTAGGTGACTCCAAGAAATTATTGTTATTTTGTTAGGTACAATGATGGCATTGTGGTTATATGAGGACTGACAATTAAGTTCATGAATTCATCCTAGAAAAAGTGCTACATACTTCATTGCTAAATATCACTACAGTCACCTTCAGAGTTCTCCCCTTGGGAAGCTATGTACCGATGGCAGCACTCAGTCCACCCTTCAAAGCAATTTTGCAACTTCTTTTCTGGAATGGCCATCAGAGCTGTTGTCGTATTACCCTTGATGTCCTGAATGTCATCAAAATGTCTTCCTTTCATTATTTCCTTTATCTTTGGGTAAAGAAAGAAGTCATTGGGGGCCAGATCAGGTGAGTAGGGAGGGTGTTCCAATAGTTATTTGTTTACTGGCTAAAAATTCCTCACAGTGTAAGCTGGTGCATTGTCGTGATGCAAGAGCCATGAATTGTTAGCAAAAAATTCAGGTCATCTAACTTTTTCACACAGCCTTTTCAGCATTTCCAAATTGTAAACTTGGTTAACTGTTTGACCAGTTGGTACAAATTCATAATGAATAAACCCTCTGATATCAAAAAAGTTTAGCAACATCATTTTGGCTCTTGATTTGGACAGACAGAACTTTTTTGGTCGTGGAGAATTGGCTGACTTCCATTGTGCACTTTGATGCTTTGTTTCAGGGTTGTATCGGTACACCCATGTTTCATCACCAGTGATAACATGGCCCAAAACATCATTTTGCCTTTCCCAAAGGTCTTGGCAAACTTCGACTTTCCTTGCTTTTGTTCATCAGTGAGCTTCTATGGGACCATTTTTGCACACACCTCTCTCATGCCAAGATTTCCAGTGAAGATTTTCCTGTTTCTCTATCGATGTTTACTTGGTCTGCTATGCTTCTCACGTCAGCTGACGATTTTGACACATAATTCAATGAATTTTTGCAATATTTTTGTCAGTTCTGCTCGTTACTGGCTGCTTTGACCTCTCTTCATCAGCAATACGTTCTCTCCTCTCAGCAAAAAGTTTAGCCATTTGTATACTGCCGTTTTCTTCATGGCATTATCCCCATAAACTTGGACTAACATGTCCCTGATTTCACTTCCACTCTTACCAAGTTTAACAAGGAATTTAGTGTTTGTTCATTGCTTTACTTCAAGCTCAGACATTCTCCCGACGGCACACAAAAACATGCAACAATAATAATGAACACCACTCAGCAAGACACCGCCACACGTCAACACAAACACAGTTGTGAGACACTGATATACCAAGGTTATGGAACCTTACCGAGCTGTTTGTACAGTGCTGCCCATGTAAGTGCATGGTGGCAAGTTCATGAACTTAATTGTCAGACCTCATCTGAGAAAATGATTCATACATTTTTAAAGATGATTAAAGAGGCTCTTAAGCAAAGAAAGAAAGAGGGGAAAAAACAGATGAGGCAATTAGGAAAATTTTGAATTTTTATTAAATCTGGAAACTGTTAATGTAGACTTTCAGTGTACTATCCTCTACACAACTGGCGTTATGATTTTATTCTAGATGTATTTACTTTTATGTAAAACTCTCTAAAAATCTTTACACTTAGGCTGAGGAATTGTTCGAGATTTAAAAAGATTAAAGAGCATAACACTATCTGCAATGAGTGATCCTGAATTGGATCCTGGACTAGAAAAAAATTGTTAGAAAGGACATTTTGCATAATTTGATTAAGGTCTATAGATTCGGTAATAGTATTATTGTATTACTGTTGAATATCCTGACTTTGATTATTGTCCTATGGTTATATAACTGAATCTCCTTTATCTTGGGAATTCACACTGACGTATTTAGGTCTACAGGGACATCATATCTGCAACTTATTTTCATATAATTCAGAAAAAATCATGAGAGTGCATTTAGATGATAGCTAGCTAAAGCAATGTGGCAAATTGTTAATAATTGGTGAATCTGAGTTAATAATTGGTGAATCAGAGTTCTTTATATTATTCTTGCAAATTTACTGTAAATTTGATATTATTTCAAAATAATGTTATAGAATAGTAATAACAATAACAAAAATTAGTATGAATGAAGGAATCATATCTTCTTTAAAAAGATCAATAAATTGCAAACACAAAACAGGCAAATATTATAAAGTTAAAATAAAAAACTTGTGAAAAAGAACCAATAAGCAATCTTGGAAATGCAAAATAAAGTTATTAAAATATAAAAGAATAGGTGGGAAAAACTGTATACTGGACACAATTGAAGACAGAAGAAAAGATGCAGAAGATAACACTAAGAATTCAGACATAATTTACCACAGAGAGATAAAGAGATTTTAAAAATATGAAAGACCACTCTTCTGGGTATTTATCCAAAAAAATCTGAATACATTTATCCATAAAGATATGCATACCCTGATGTTCATTGCAGCATTATTTACGGTAGCCAAGACATGGAAAAAACCAAAGTGTCCTTCAATAGATGATTGGATAAAGAAGTTGTGGTATATATACACAATGGAATACTATTCTGCCATAAGAAAAGATGAAATACTGCCATTTGAGATAACACGGATGGATCTTGAGATTATTATGCTAAGCAAAATAAGTCCAACAGAAAAAGTTGAGAACCATATGATTTCACTGATATGTGGGATATAAAACTGAAAGCAACAAAGGAGCAAGACAAACGAATAAAGAAACAAAAAGTCATGGACATAGACAACAGTTTAGTGGTTACCAGAGGATAAATGGGGAGGGAGGTGGTAGATGAAGGTAAAGGGGGTCAAATATATATATGGTGATGGAAAGATAACTGATTCTGTGTGGTGAACACACAATGTTATATATAGATGATGTATTATAGAACTGTACACTTTAAACCTATGTAATTTTACTAATCATTGTCACCCCAATAAATTTAATTTAAAAAAATTCAAAAAAAATGTGAAAGGCCTGATAAGAGAAATGAAGGGTGGAGAATGTTCAACAAAAATCCAATTGTAACTCCAAAAGAGACATTAGGCAATATTAAAAAATGTAAGTCCTTAGTTCAAAAGTTTACCCATAGTACTGGAAAGGGTATATTAAAAGAAATACACACCCAGATATAGCAAAATGAAACTGCATAATATTAAGAGCAAGAGAAAATTTTAAGAGTTACCAGAGAGAAAAAACATTACCTACAAGTAAGAAAAATTAAACTAAAAAATAAAGTCTTATCAGCAATACTAGAGGATAGAAGACAGTGAAAGAGTATCTTTAACGTACTAAGGGAAAATTGCTGTTAATTTACTAATCCCAACTCAGCTAAGCTATCATCAGGAATAATATTAAAATAAAGATATTTGCAGCCAAATATAGGATAAAGGAGTTCATTCTTAGAAATTTACTGAAAAAAATATATTAAAGTTGTACAGTACTTAAATAAGACAGTTCATCACCTATATGAGTATAGTGATACTGAAAATGGTATAGTTTAGTGGACAGTAAAAGGATTATTAATGTAGTTGATAATAATAATATGATGAAAATTCATTCATCTGAGCAGCGTTGTCTTGAGCAGACTGTCATTACTATCATATCATTTATATTTCCTAGTCTTCTGGAGGTACCCTAATTTTTGTCTATTGCTTGTTGATGCTATAACATTCATTGTTTCTGTTATTGATAATCTCTCGCTATTTGAAGAGTGTTGGTATAGCTGAAAGATAATTGGAATGTGAAAGGGGAGAGAAAAAGAGGAAGGGAAAGCTATACGTTCTACATTGCTTATCTCATATAGTTGCAGTCAAGAAACAGTCTAAGGTCTCATGGAACAAGAAATAGAGGTTTAAGTGTGTTAAAAAGGTTAAAGTAACCAATAAAAGAACTAAAACTTATTTTAAAAGTTAGGAGAAGGAGGAAGAAAGGGAAGAACAGGTAGGTATCTCACAATGAGTTATATCCTCTTATCATGAGCTATATTTTACAAGGGGGATTCAATAGACATTGTGTAAACTAGATTAATTAACAAATAGTGTTATATGAACATCATGTAGAATTAGGGAGGTGAGCACAAGGAGGCCTAAAATCGCAAACGGTGAAAGTCAGTTGCCAGTGAGAAGTGTTGTTAGAGGTGCGGAGAGAGAAACTTTTATTTGTTTTCAATGTTTTCCTGTCACTGTTTGAATTTTAAACCTTGTACATGTATCACTTTAATAATTTTAAAAGCAGAGAACATTAAAGTGGCCTTTTTGCCTTGTCTCGCAGGGAATCCTATAGAAGAATTCTTGACTTAGGTTAGATGTTTGGAATGAGAGATCATCAGGAAAAGTGTAGCACATGGAAATTTCAGTATTAGTTTTCTTGTTTGTGATGACTAGTGACTTTAAGAACTTAGAAAACTTCATTTAAGTGAAAGTAAACTTTTTATCCTGGTCCGCAGGCTCCCTATAATCAGGCCCCATATGACCCATTCTACATTATCTATTGCCACAGCCCTGCAGATATGACCTCTGCTCTATTCTAGCTAGTCTCCTTCCTATTCTTCACAGGCATAATTATTATCTAGATAATTTTTTCCTACATTTTCTGATAGACTATGAGTTTCTGCAATGCAGGGTCCATGAATAGACAATCAATAAATAATTGCTGAATTAATGAATTTGATTACTATGAGGGTTTGTTTTTTCTATCTCTCCAGAACCCTCCTGCACCAACTGCTTCCCACTTGCTTCAATTTCTTTTTCTTTTCTGAATTCCTATCACCAACACCTGTAATTCATTTCTCAGCAAATATATAGGATGCCTACTCTGTCCTGCACCTGTTCAGGCCTAGAGGATAGAGAAATGAACCAGATGTAGTTGCTGTCCAGATATGAAGCAGTTAATACACAGGTAGTGATCTAATGAAAATTATTAAAGTGCTTCCTAGTACAATATTATCCTGAGTTCTAGAATTGAATTAACCATCAAATATTTCTGAAGGAGGTGCAAAGAAGTTTTCATAGTCTAGATGGAAATGTAAACTACATCTGCTATATACATATGTAAAAAAGACAGTAAATATTAAATGTTAAATGAGTGATGCAAAAAAGCAATTGCTTAAAGAGACAGAAAACTTTGTAGTTTGTAAGGTTTAGAAATGTATCATGGAGGTGAGATGTGAAATAAGTGAAGAGTAAATGGGGAGAACTTGATTCTAAGGTAGGAATGGGAGAGAAAAATGGAAGGCAAGAAAGCACAGAATATTCAAGTATCATTGAATTAAATTGATGCAGAAGGTAGTGTAGGTATGGAAATATTGGGCCAGAACAGTTTATTTGTGGCCAGTTGTGGAGAGTTTTATTTCTGAAAGAGAATTTTTGAGGGTGAAGATCATTTAATTCTTCTGTTTTGGGTTCATTAATTAAAACTTCTGGAATTGAACTTAGCCTAGAAGGTAGATGTGTAAACATACGAGTGTACCTGGTATTTGTTCTGTTCTAGATCTGCTCTATTTGGTCATTTTTTTCCTGACATATATGTACCCAACCAACTATTTAAATCTTAGAACATTGAGAGCATCCAGGGACAGATATTATAATTTTCCCTTCAAGGGTGAGAAAGTTAAACAACCAGGAGTTTTATCACTTGTTGAAGGAAAACTTTAAAGCTTGAACATTACTTACAAAAGAATCCAACATTTGCTGACATAGATGTCTAGGTTTCCACCAAAACTCACCGTCTCTCTCTTGTGTAACAATAGAGTTTATGTTTGGATACATCTGCCCTGTTAGAGACATTTCCCAGACTTCCGTACAGCTAGGCCAGGTCCTGTTTTTACCAATGAAATGTGAATGAAAGTGATTTGTGCTTAAGAAGAGGAATGCTCTTCTTAACAGGAAATTGCTGCCCTGTAATTTTCCCCCTTCTATTTCTTCTTCTTGTGGGCTGAAACCAAGATATTCCTGCAATGTGTCTTCAACCAAATCCCTTAATGCCTTGCTGCTCAAAAGGGTGATTTCCCGAGAGCTTGTTAGTATCTTAGATGTCATTCTAGACCTACTGATTCAGAATCTGCATTTTAACAAATTCTCGGGTGATTCACATTAAACTTGAGAAGCACTGCTTTAATGGAAAACAGAGGAACTTCAAGGGTGGAATGTTGGCCTTTGAACAACCTCTTGAAACAGAGCCATTGCTCTCTCCCCACTCCTCCATAACCTGCTAGCAATTGAGTTTTGAGTCCTCTTTATTATAGCAGCATAGCATTCATATAACTAATTTGGTTATCATATATAATTTGGGAATCTATATATAGATTGTTAACGTAGCCAGTAGAAAAGCTGAGAGACACCTTGCTCCATCCCTCAAATCAATCTGCCTGCTTAGTAATGAAAATGGCTAGCCCTCCCTTTCAGGATTTTTGTAACAAAAATAAATGTGATTAAGTTTGTTTTCAGCACACTCCTCACCATTTTGGGAATCTATATGTAGATTCCCAAATTATTCCCAAATTACTTAAGGCTGGGCTTTTTCCTCTCCAAGAGGTTATAATTTGGTAGAGGGAGAAAGATACAGGAATATTAGAATTATAGATACTGTAAGATAGTGTACTATTTGCAGGTGTTTTTTTTAAATCCTGTATAAGAACAATGCTCCCCCACAGATGTCCATGTTCTAATCTCTTAAACCTGTGAATATGTTATCTTCTATGCAAAGGTTTTAGCAGATATTATCAAGTTAGTGATTTTTAGGGAAAAAGATTAGCCTGGATTATTCAGGTGGGGCCAATGTAATCACAAGAGGCAGGCAGAGGATCTGAGTCAGAGCAGGAACCACGAGGACAGAAGCAGAGGTTGGAGTAGTGCCATTGCTAGAATGGGGCCATGTGACAAGGAATGCCAGCAGCCTCTAGGATGTGGTAAAGGTAAGGAATGAATTAGCCACAGAGCCTCCAGAAAGAGTGTAGTCTTGCTAACACCTTAAGGTTAAGACTATTCTTGGACTTCCGTTTGCCAGAACTGTAAGATGATAAATTTGTGTTGTTTTAGGCTACTAAATTTGTGGTAATTTGTTAGAGCAGCAATGGGGAACAAAAACACAGTTCTTCATTTTGGGCAACCTGTGCCATGTACCCCAACGTGTCTGTGTGGAAGGCAGAGCCACACACTGTTGGTCAAGTATATATTCTTGCTCAAGACAGGGAATTTACAGGAGTGAGATACACACAATTAGAAATTACTCATGGAGCTGGTGACAGGAGTGGCTAGACTGTTCCTGTGGCATGACCTTGCCTATGGTTCCCTGCTGCTGTATCTCTTGGTTCCTATCCATTATCTGTGCTCAGTTTGGTTTTCTTACTGATTCTGTTAGCTTATCCGATATTCAACCAATCAATTCCTTCTCCGGTTTCTGTTGTTTACATCTAAGAGCTCTAATTCAGAGAGCCATGTAGTTAATGTGTGCATATTTCAATATTCCTGGTAGATTCTCCCTCTTATGAGGGCCAGACCTTTGTTTGATTTCATCTTTGAATCCACAGCTTCTATATTATCTTGTTCTCAATATAGATACTCAAGATACTTCTATCTTGAGTATCTTGTATATTTCAATATATGCTTATTGAAAAGGAGGAGCCAACAGCTACAATGTAATGCTACTTTAAAGAAAAGTAATTGTAGGAGTAGGCTTTACATGTATATGAAAGAGCATTAAATGTTGACTTTAAAGTTGGATACAATTTTTTGCCCAGACGAGGAGGGGGCATTCTAAGCAATACACCGCAGATAGTTCACTTTCTGATATTTGGCCACAATTTTACAGCCTTTATTTATTAGCATGCGGGTTAAAATATTACCAATATATATTATTTAAAGAAGTCAACCTTAAGCAGAAGATTCTATGCACTAGACACACGTAGAGCAAGGCTTTGCAACGTATGTTATGTGTAGTAAGATTGCTATCGTCTACAACTCTTCACTGACATTTAGGAAGACCAGCTACGTAAAATTTCTTTTATCACATCCTCCCTGTGCCCCATCTGTCTTAAATTCAGCTCTCCAGCTCCCCCAGAGGCTAGACGTTAGCTGCACCAAAGTGGGGGTGTGCTGAAAACAAACTTGGTCGCACTTATTTTTGTTACAAAAATCCTGAAAGAGAGGGCTATACGCATTTTCATTACTAAGCAGGCCGACCGAGATGAGGGGTGCAGCAAGGGCTCGCTCAGCTTTTCTACTGGCTACGTTAACAAGATAAAAATCCCCGGCTTCTACTGACCCTCCGTTTTGAAAAACGGCGAAAAGACATTTTAAAAACAGACGGCCACATGAACACCAGGTTCCCATGGCACCTGCGGCCAGGCGGGGAGGAGCCAGCCGAGCGCCGCTCGGGGGCGCGGGGCGGCCACGTGCAGTGCGCAGGCGCGCACCTGTACCCGCGGAGGGGCCGAGCGCCCACGCGCCGCGCCCGCGGGCGAGCGCGCCCCCGCCCAGCCGGCCTTCCCTGCACCGCCCTGGTCTCCCCGCCCTCCAGGCCCCGCCTCGCCGCTCCGCGCCTCCTCCCTGTAGTCGCCCCGTGGCTCCGCCGGCGAGCTGCGTGTTGCTGCGTGTTGCTGCGTCATCGCCAGTGGCCGGTTTGAATGAGGTTCTCGTCGCTCTCGAGCTGCCGCCACTACCGCGCCTCCGCCTCGGCTGCTGCCACAGCTTCGTCGTGTCCCTTTCCCTTCGCCTCCCTTGCCAGGGGCCCAGCCTTCCTGCGCCGTCGCCTCCCTCCTCGCCCGCCATGCCGCTCTACTCTGGTGAGCGCCCTTCTCGCCTTGCGTCCCGCAGCCTTGCCCGGCACTAGGCCTCTGAGTAGCTGAGTAGGCCTGGCCTGCGGGGCGGGCGCCCGTCTGAGCGCGGGGCGGGGAGGCGTGGGTGACTGCGGCGTGGAATTGACCCTGTCCCCTTTCTCTCCTTGCCAGTTCCGAGCCCAGCGACGTCAGAGCGCTGTCTCTCCTGGTCGCCGGGTGGGTGGGGTGGGAAAAAGAGTGGAGATGGGGAAGCAGCGAGCGTCGGCCTCTGGGAGTGGTGACACTGCAGAATAGTTTCTGTCGCTGTCCTAGTGTGCCTGGAAAGGTGGGGGGGTGTCCTGGGGCTTCGGGGACCAGGCTGGAGGTATAGTTGTGGAAGGCAGAGGCACGGAGGGAAGCCTGAAGTGAGGGAGGGATGCAGGGATGTGTAAGATGAGCCTGTATCCATGGGGTTTCCCTTAATTACTTCCCTTCGCTTACTCCTGCTGCCTTTGATTCAATCTCCTCTTTTGTACCAATTTCTGTGATATCTCGAGGCAGATTGCGAACTTATTTTTTGGCTTCGTTTTCCTGTCATCAGACATTGTCTTGGGTTTCTACGTCCGAAGCATAGTGATAGCTTTGAGAGGTATATGAATACAGATATCCTCGGCATCATTTCCTTTTGATTGGCGTTTGACGGGTCTTTTCTTTTTTGTGTGCGAAAAAGATCTTGTAAGATCTCCAAGGTATTGTGCAGAGATCCCATTTTTAGTTAATCGACCTTGCTGTTTCCTAGTCTGATTCAAAATGGCACCTAAGATGTAAGTGATGGCTCTCTTTGGATACGGATGTGTGACTCGATGGCCATTCCTGACTACCATTCCTTTAGTGAAGATTAAGCATTTTCAAAGAATGATGGGAAACAAAAGACTAATATTTAATCTCCAGGTTGATTCTTGGTCTTCTAGAATCTTGAATGCTTTCATAATGATTGCTCAACTTCTTTCTATAATTATTAACAGTAGGCTAATTATCCAATAATTAACAATAGAATGGTACTGGAAATATCCCATTTATGCAGTATAGAATTGAGGGGCATTAATTAATGGTGAGAAAACCCAGCGTATGCTAATATTTAAACACACAGACTCACATACAAAAAACCAACACTTCTTTGTTCCCCTCAAAAAATGCCTATACTCACCAAAATTTCTAAAAAGTTGAGTTTCATCTTAAATTTATTTAATCAAGTCTTTTTCCTAATTTCCAAAATGAGGGAATTGAAGTAGATTTCTAAGGTTTCTTCCTTTGACTTCTCTATATTGAGAATCTGTATTTTCACGTTCTGCAAAAAGACCTATATTTACGCGAGAACATTTTAAGTAGTGTTTCATAAGTTTTAGTAGAAAATTAAATATCTACTATGGTTAAAGTAAGTGCCATAAAGTTTAATGAACACCTGTGTGCGTAGCGCAGTACATGCTGCTTTGTTTTAGTCTTCAACATAGTTGTTGAAGACTAACAACATAATTCTGTGATACTGATATAATTGTCCTTTGTGGGTAAGCAAAAAGTTTAAATAACTTGCCCACGATGAAACAGCTAAATACATTTCACTTAGGTTCCTCATCATTATTTCTAATACTGTTTAGGTTTAATCCTCTCTCATCTTTGCTTGTACTATTATATTTGATATATATTTCTAGCTTATCTCGATTACAGTTGTGTACTCTTCAAATCCATTTTCTCTGCTGCTGCTAGAGTGATCTAATGTTCAAACCAGACCAAAGCAGCCTTTATGAAAACCTTTCGGGGTTGCACATTTCCTATAACATAAAGCCTGTGTGTTTTGCATGACGTGTGTTATCTTCCTTGACTTGATCCTTGGCCGCTTCCAGTTTCATCTGCTTCCCCTTCACTGGGAATTACTTATATCTCAGAACACCCTGTATTGCTTTATGTTTTTGAATGTTTTTCTTGTCTTTTCCAGGAATGCTTTTATTCTTATTCTCTGGCTAACGCCTAATTTTTCTTTCAGACTCAACTCAAAGTTATCACGTCCTCCGGTCAATCCTTCCGAACTCATGAAGCGTATCTGTGCTCCTGTAGCATTTATAATATTTATGTTGTGTTATTGTTTTAACCTTTTTTGCCCCCTGTTTCTCCCTTATTAGACTAAGTTCAGAGTCTCCTTAATGCTTGTTACTGGGCTTGTTGAATGATTGCTGAGTATATTAATTAAACTGAGATGAAATTAAACTGATGAAAGAATTGGGATTTGGAGTCAGGGTGAAATTTTTGTATTCTGATTTTAGTAGTTGGAAATCAGGCAGCTATTAGTTGTGAAATTCTCATTTTGAGTAAGTATATAGTTTTTAGTGGAAACAAACTATGTACGAGGTGTGATCAAAAGATACGGTGAATGTTTAAATAAAAAAATTTATTACACTAAAAGACACATTGCTATTAATTCCCCTCAAAGCACTCCCCATTGCTTTGAACACACTTATGCTGTCATTCTTTTTTTTTTTTTTCAGTTTTTTTGTTTGTTGTTGTTTTGTTATTTTATTTTATTAAATTTATTGGGGTGACAATTGTTAGTAAAATTACATAGATTTCAGGTGTACAATTCTGTATTACATCATCTATAAATCCCATTCTGTGTTCATTACCCAGAGTCAGTTCTCCTTCCATCACCATATATTCGATCCCCCTTACCCTCATCTCCCACCCCCGACCCCCCACCCCCCTTACCCTCTGGCAACCACCAAACTTGTCTGTGTCTATGAACTTCTGTTTCTCATTTGTTTGTCTTGTTCTTTTGTTGCTTTTGGTTTATATACCACATATCAGTGAAATCACATGGTTCTCTGCTTTTTCTGTCTGACTTATTTCGCTCAGCATTACACTCTCAAGATCCATCCATGTTGTCACAAATGTTCCTATATCATCTTTTCTTACCGCCGAATAGTATTCCATTGTGTATATATACCACAACTTCTTCATCCATTCATCTATCGAAGGACATTTTGGTTGTTTCCATGTCTTGGCCACCGTAAACAAAGCTGCAATGAACATTGGAGCACACGTGTCTTTATCTCTAAATGTTTTCAGATTTTTTGGGTAGATACCCAGGAGAGGGATTGCTGGGTCATATGGTAATTCTATTCGTAATTTTTTGAGGAACCTCCACACTGCCTTCCATAACGGCTGCACCAGTCTGCATTCCCACCAACAGTGTATGAGGGTTCCTTTTTCTCCACAGCCTCTCCAACACTTGTTACTATTTGTCTTGTTGATGATCGCCATTCTGACTGGGGTGAGGTGATTATGCTGTCATTCTTGCCACTTTCTGAAGCAGTTCTGGAAGTCCTCATTCATGAGTGTCTTTCATCCTCCATCATGACAACGCTCTGTGTCACACATTGCTTCTGGTACGGCAGTTTCTGTCAGAAACATTTCGGTGTGTCTTCATCTACCTTATTCACTGAAGCTGGCACTGTGCGACTTCTGGCTCTTCCCCAGTCAAAATGACCATGAAAGGAAAACGTTTTGAATCAATTCAGGACATCAAGGCAGCCATGAGAGCGCAACTGAAGACACCCACGAAAGAGGACTTCCAGAACTGCTTCACAAAGTGGCAGGAATGATGGGATAAGTGTGTTTGAAGCGAGGGGGAGTATTTTGAGGGGGATTAATGGCAGTGTACCTTTTACTGTAATAAATGTTTTATTTAAACATTCACTATATTATTTGATCACACCTTGTATATCCTTAAGTTTTATTTATACATATTTCAAAAATCAGCTGTTTTAGGCAATTGATTGAAAACTTTTTATTGGTTGATTGAAATTTTTCTATATGATAAAGTATATGCAGCACAAAATGTACTATTTTAACCGTTTTTAAGTGTACAGTTTTGGCATTTAGTAATTTACATTGTTGTGCAACCATCATCGCTATCCACCTCCCAAACTTTTTCATGTTTCTAAACTAAAACCTTGTTTCCATTGAACAATAACTCCCCGTATGTACTTCCCCCCAGCTTCCTGGTAACCATCATTCTACTTTCTGCCTCTATGAATTTGACTAGTCTAGGTGCTTCAATTAAGTGGAATCATACAGTATTTGTCCTTTCGTATCTGGCTTATTTTGCTTAGCATGTGTTCAGGGATCATCTATGTTGTAGCGTGTGTAAGAATTTCATTACTTTTTAAGGCTGGATAATATCCACTGTGTATATATGCCACATTTTGTTTACTCATTCATCTGTTGATCAACACTTGGGTTGTTCCCATCTTTAGGCTATTGTGAATAATGCAGCTATGACATGAATATATAATTATCAGTTTGAGTTCCTGCTTTCCATAGTTTTGGGTGTATACCTGGAAGTAGAATTGCTGGATCATGTAGTAATTCTATATTTAATTTTTTGAGCAACTGCCATACCTTTTTGAGCAACATCAAAATGGCTGAACCATTTTATATTCCCATTAGCAATGCACAAGAGTTCCAATTTCACCACATCCTTGCCAATATTTGTTATATTCTTTTTTCCTTTTTTTTGTAATAGCCATTTGAATGGCTGTGAAGTAGGATTTCTATATTTTTTAGTGCTTTAGTTGTAGCTTTGGATTCTTCTTAATGTTTGACCTCCTCTTGATCAACAAATAGACCGTTCAATTTTTATAATCCAGAATCTGTATTCCTTTCCCTGTTTTAATTATGCTTTATTCTCCCAAGAATTTTTTTCCTCTCATATTGCCTTTCTAAAAACTGTCTTTCTCCTCTCTATCCCAACAGTATGTATTGATTTTAATGATTGCTTAAACCCATTTTGAAGTCTGTGAACCTTATTCTGGGAAATATTTCAGTGTGATATTTTGCAGAGATTATTGGAGTAGGATTCAGAAGACTTCAATATTTACTAATTAGTTTTTTGACATTAGTAAATCATCCAACTTCTCTTCAATGTCATTTTCCTTATTTATCAAATGAGAAGTTGGATTAGATCCAGTTAAATTTTATTCAAGACCTACTGCATCCAAGTCACTCCTGGTTAGGTGTAGGCATTACGAACATAAAAAGATGAATGACATAGTTTGCCTTTCAAGAACTAGCCTAATAGGTCCCGAAAGGATTGTCTAAATCTAAAGTCTTGTTATTTTGTAAATGAAAAGAAAAATTACGTTTTTTTTCTCCTTTTTTTTTTTTTTTTTTTTGCAGTTACTGTGAAATGGGGAAAGGAGAAATTTGAAGGTGTAGAATTGAATACTGATGAACCTCCAATGGTGTTCAAGGCTCAGCTTTTTGCACTGACTGGAGTCCAGCCGGCCAGACAGAAAGTTATGTTGAAAGGAGGGACGTTGAAGGTAAAACTTAGTCCAAAATTTCATTATGTACTATTAATATATAATTAGTGAAAATAACGCTAGGAAATGTGGCAGTTGAGGTATTTTTTATTTGGTGAGAGTATATAGTCTATGGGATTAAAACTTTTATTCATGTTACTGTAAGGAGCAACATTATAACCATTTCACTATATTATAAAACACTATTATAAAAACATCAATTTTTTTTTATTTTAAAATGCACTGTATCAATGAATACCTCCGGTGATCAGGGGAGTGGGGTACTTCTATTTGTTTGTATTTGAGTTTTTTTCCCTATGAGAGTACGTTAAAAGTATTTTATTTTGTTTAGGCCTTTATGAGGTCTGTTTGTATTTTGTTAGTAATATGTATGGCGTGGAAAATTTTATCTCTGTTAAAAATATGGAACAATATGGTAGATTTGTTTTATTTAACAAAAAACTACTACAAAATGTAGTTTTGTGCATACATTCAAATGTTCAAATTCAAAGTATTTCAACATCATTACCAAAGCCCCAGTTCTGGAATACTGGAAAACTGTTAATTTTTTCCTTTGGCCTTTCTTGCATCCTACCTATTAAAAAGGAGCTCCTTTCTCTTAAGAGTAACTAATATCTAACTCCTATCTGGAGATGAGAGAGAAAATATTTTTTGTTTAAAAAGAGAGGGAACTTAATTTTCCTCTAGTTCCCTTGGAATGATCATACTGACTACAGTTAAGAGTCCAGGCTTACCAGCATCACTGATGGAATGGCCACAAAAAAGATGTGAAGGTATTTTCCTTATTGTTTATAATACTATTTAAGTATAGTTTTTTAAAAGTATTTTCTTCAAGAGTTAGATATGAAATGCTAAAGAGCTGTAGGTAACTTTAGAGATAAGAGCTAACTACCCCATCATCCAGGTGGTAAAACAGATATTGGCAAAGAAACATTGTTTTCCCTCCAAGTTGTACTATGAGCTTTTTAGTCTTAGTGGACTTGATAATTTGTGCTGAGCTGTGTACAGGCATACCTCAGAGATAGTGCAGGTTTGGTTCCAAACCACCACAATAAAGTGAATATTGCAATAAAGCGAGTCACACGAATGTTTTGGTTTCCCAGTGTATATAAAAGTTACGTTTATACTATACTGTACCGTGTTTCTTCGAAAATAAGATCTAGCTGGACCATCAGCTCTAATGTGTCTTTTGGAGCAAAAATTAATATTATACCCGGTCTTATTTTAATGTAAAGTAATATTAAAATAAGACCGGGTATAATATAATATAAAATATAATACACCAGGTCTTATATTAATTTTTGCTCCAAAAGACGCATTAGAGCTGATGGTCCAGCTAGGTCTTATTTTTGGGGAAACACGATAGAAAGCAGTACCAGTATGTCTAAAGAACAGTGTATATACTTTAAAAAGTTCCTGGGGCGGCTGGATGGCTCAGTTGGTTAGAGCGCGAGCTCTGAACAACAGGGTTGCCTGTTCGATTCTCACATGGGCCAGCGAGCTGTGCCCTCCACAACTAGAGTGAAGACAACGAGTTTCTGCTGAGCTGCCAGAGGGGTGGCCAGATGGCTCAGTTCGTTAAAGCACGAGCTCTCAACAGCAAGGTTGCTGGTTCAATTCCCACATGGGATGTTGGGCTACGCCCCCTGCAACAAAAGATTGAAAACGGCAACTGGACTTGGAGCTGAGCTGCGCCCTCCACAACTAGATTGAAGGACAACGACTTGGAGCTGATGGGCTCTGGAGAAACACACTGTTCCCTAATACGCCCCAATAAAATTAAAAAAAAAAAAAAAAAAAAAATCCATTGCATTCCTATATACTAACAATGAAATCTCCGAAAAAGAAAAAGAAAAAAAGTGTCCTTTAAGAAAAAAAAAAGTTCCTTATTGCTAAAACATACTAACCGTTATCTGAGACTTCAGCGAGTGGTAATTTTTTTGCTAGTAGAGGGTCTTGTGAAAAACACAATATCTGCAAAGTGCAATAAAGCAAAGTACAGTAAAATGAGGTATGCCTGTACTGGTGGTGTACTGTGGAGAATTATAGAAAAATATGAATAAATTAAATGAAATGGACTACTGATAGCTATCATTCATTGAATACTTATTCTGTGCCAGGCTTTTATTTTCTTTAATTCTCAACTGTATGTATTTTAAAAATGATGAAAGTAAATGATTTTATATATTATAAATGAAGAAACTGAGCATCAGACAGCTTTATGTAACATGCAAAAAAGCATGTGATTTAGAAGTCAAGCAGATCTGGGTTCATTTCTCACCTATTTTGACCTCGGATAAGTAAGTCCTCTGAGACGGCATATATAGTTATAATTACTTACGATTAGCAGTAATAGCCCTTAAACTGACAAGGGTTGAACGTTACTCCACTTGAAGCAGGGTGTCCAGAGAGATAATTAGTGGCACCACCAAAGGGAAGCATGTTGAGTTCCTGGTACCTTCTGCAAAAAGAAAAGTGTAATATGGAACTGACTTTATCCTGTGAAGGTAAGGGCTTAGCTTCAGTAGTCCAAAATACCTGTGGACCAATCATGGCATTAACAAAAATCTTGATTTAGTTGAACATATTGAAGTAAAAGTATTTGTTAATTGCTTCACAGATGTGAAATTTAGTACTTTGAGAAACATTTGTGGACAGGGCAAGTATTATTAAGGGTTAGTTTGCTTTGGGTAATCCTGTTTACTCTCCTGGTATAATTTGTAATAGCACTTCCTTTCTCAAGGATCTCCTGATTTGGGTGATAAATTATATAATTTCCTTATTTATGTACATCTTATTTCGTAAGTTACTCTTCATTCTTACCACATAAGCTAGTTATTAACTCTGCTGGTTTCAAACATAAAACAAACATGCAAAAAATTAGTTTCTGTTATTTGTCATCAATCAAATTTTTTAGTACTTTTGGTGCTGCCAAGTTTACTGTCTTTTAGATTGTGTTTTTTTACATAGTTTAAGCAATTGTTAGACTTAATATCTTTAGGACTGTATGTGCTTTTTTAAAAAACTTTTGATTACAGTAATTTTAAATATGCTGACAAAAAGTTCTATTTTGAACTAGCTTAAAATTAGTTGATTATTAAATTAGGCTTGGATTGTACAAGGTGGTGAAATGCTTTTTGTATGTCTTTAAAACAGGATGATGATTGGGGAAACATCAAAATAAAAAATGTAAGTATTATCCTAAGAACACTTATTATAATGCAGTTTCCTAATTATTATACCAAAATATATTCCAAATGCCTTTTTTCCATATATATATCCAATTGTTCCAGCACCATCTTTTGAAAATACTTTTCGTTTTCCCACTGACTTATGTTGGAGTCTTTCTTAAAAATCAATTGTAGGTCTATTTTTGGACCCTTGTTTCATTGATATATTTGAATAAACTTGTATTATATGGTCTTGATTACAAAGACTTTATAACAAGTCTTGAAATAAGGTAGCGTAAGTCTCCAACTTTTTCTTCAAGAATATTTTATTTTAGCTTGTTTGCATTTCCATATAATTTTAGAATAAGTCTGTCAGTTTCTACAAATGGACTCCTGGAATTTTGTTGGAGATTGCATTGACTAGTTCTGTAGTTCAGTTTGGGGAGAATGAACATCTTAACAGTATTGAGTATTAAAATCCTTAAATATGGTGTACTCCATTAATTTAGGTCTTTTTATTCTTTTAGCAGAATTTTGTAGTTTTTCAATTCAGTATAGTAATCTTGCATGGTTTTTGCTAGATTTGTGGAACTTAATGTTTCTTGGCTGTTGAAAACAATATTTAAAAAATAAGTTTTTTCAGTGTTCATGGTTAGATTATTTTCATCCTGTGACCTTACTAAATTCACTTAATAGTTCCAGTAGGGTTGTTTTTTGTAGATTCCATTGAGTTTTCTATTTACATAAGCATGTTATGTGCAAATAGAGGCAGTTTTACTTCTCCCTTTCCAATCTTTATGATCTCTGTTTTTTTTTTTTATTGCTTACTTACTTCACTGGCATGTAGAAATAGAATTAATTATTGTGTATTGAGCTTGTATCCTGTGACTGCTGATTTTACGTATTAGTGTCCTAGGATTATTTAAATATACAGTCATATCATCTGCAATTCAGAATGGTTTTCTTTTTTTCCTTTTCAGTCTCTGTGCTTTATCTTTTTCCTTTTTTCTTGCTTTATTCCACTGGTTAGGATTTTAAGCACAATGTTGAGTAATGGTTAATAGTGAACATCATTGCTTTTTTCTGATCTTAAGAGGAATGTTTCCAGTCTTAGCTGGAAGTTTTTTTTACAGATGTTCATCATAGATTGAGGAAGTTCTGTTTGCAGTTTGCTGACAGTTTTTAGCATGGGTGGTAGTTGAATTTTGTCAGATACTTTTTCTGTGTATCTGTTGAAATGATCATTTGGTTTTTTATCCTTTAATTTGTTAATGTGAACTACACTGACTTTTTTGAGTAGGAAACCAACTTCACATTCTTGGGATAAACCCCACTTGGTCATTATATATTTTCCTTTTTATATATTGCCGGATTCTATGTGGTAACATTTTGTAAAGGATTCTTAAGTCTCTTTTCATGAGAGGTATTGGTTCATAGTTTTCTTAAATTGTCTTTGTCTGATTTTGCTATCAGCATAATGCTGGCCTTATAGAATGAGTTAGGAAGCATCCCCACTTTCCATCTTTTCTGAAAGTGTTTGTGTTGTTTTTTTTCTTTGCATGTTTTATAGAATTCGCCAGTGAAGGCCTCTAGGTTTGGAACGTTCTTTGTTGAAAGACTTAAGAATTTAGTGTCTTTAGTAAATGTAGGACCATTCAGATACTGTATTTTCTTTTACATCAGTTTTGGTAATTTGCATCTTTTAAGGACTTGGTCCATTTAATGTAAATAGTTGAGTTGATTGGCATAACATACTCTTTAATTCTAGAATCTATAGTGGTGGTTTTTTCTCTTTTTTCCCTCGTATTGAGGTTTGTTAATTTCATTGATTTCCCTCCCCCAAAGGATCAGCTTTGCTTGTTTATTATTTTATTGATTTTCCCTCTTTGCTTTATTTCCTCCTTTTGCTTTGGACTTAATACGTACTTTTTCTAGCTTCTTAAGGTAGAAGCTTACTATTTTCAATATGATTTTTTTGTTTTCTGTTTATCTCTTTTGCCCATTTTTCTATTGTGTGTCTGCCTTACTGATTTTTTTTTTTTGGTGCTCATCTATATTGTATAATTCTATTTTCTAGTTATCTTTTTGATTATGGTATGTTTTATGGAAGTTTTAAAGATTTATGTACTTAGTGACATCAGTCCATCTTTTATGTCAATTTAAGAAAATATTTTAACAAGGCAAGATTTTTTTTTTCATTCACTTACATGTTTTTATAATTGTATCATATTTTTACATTTACATCTTTGTAATTCATTTTGGGTATGGCATGCCATGAGGTGGAGAACTGATAATATTTTTTTTCTAAATTATTATCTGCATTACCTCAACATTCTTTATTGTGTAATCTGTTTTCTTAATTTTAAATGACATTTTTTGGTCTTTTTTATTCCTTTTCAGAAATTTCTTAGCTGTTGTCAGGGATATTAATTTGCTACATGAATGAATCATTTTGCAAAGTTTCAAAAAGGAATTTCATTAAATTTGTGTAGTAATTTGGAATCACATCTTTATAGTAATTCTCGAGTCCAGAAACCTGCATGTCATCTTCAATTTATTTAGGTGTTTTTCTATATCCCTAAGCAAACTTTATAGTTTTCTTATTACATATTTCTTGTTAAGTTTATTCTAGATATTTGTTGGTATTCTTTCTGTTCTTTTGTATTAGGTTGGTGCAAAAGTAATTGCGGTTTTGCAATTGTTTTCAACCTTTCAAACCACAATTACTTTTGCACCAACCTAATATTTTTTGACTGCCTATTGCTAATATGTTTTTTAAATATTTTGTTTTCCTGAGAGAGTTGTCTTTGGAAAAAGA
The DNA here is from genome assembly GCF_057876585.1 of Rhinolophus sinicus. Taxonomy (NCBI): domain Eukaryota; kingdom Metazoa; phylum Chordata; class Mammalia; order Chiroptera; family Rhinolophidae; genus Rhinolophus; species Rhinolophus sinicus. The sequence continues at coordinate 75,811,326 of NC_142504.1, read as the reverse complement.
TTCTTTAGTGATGGTTTAGAACTGCTGTGCCATTATCTTATACAAAGTTTATGTAAAAATAACAGGTGATGATAGAATGAAGATTATTAGATTTCAACCTACCATGTTTCCCCCAAAATAAGACCTAGCCGGACCATCAGCTCTAATGTGTCTTTTAATATAGTTAATATAATTAATGTAATATAATGTAATAAATACCTGGTCTTATGTCATATAAAACCAGGTATTATATTAATTAAAATAAGACCGGGTCTTATTAATTTTTGCTCCAAAAGACTCATTAGAGCTGATTGTCTGGCTAGGTCTTATTTTCGGGGAAACACGGTAGGTACTCTCTAAGACTATGATTTTGTTGACCTTATTAACTTCCTAATTTTAATCCTCATCTGGGTATTTTTCTCTTTTTTTTTTAATCTCCACTTCTGGTTTGTTTTTTTTAAACTTCCCAGTCCTTTTCTTTGTTTCATGTGTTCATGTCTTCCAGTTAAGATATTGAGTAAGATGTTCACATTTCAGGATTATGACATTTAGGGGCACAGTGTCTTTCTTGTTCTTCTATTGTATGGAATGTTACCTATATATTGAATATAAGTATTCCCTTAGGTTAATGATATGTAGAATTATAAAATTGGATATTTTGAACTTATTTATGTGTCTGGTTTGATGTTTTCCAATAATGGAGATTGCAGTGCTCTCAAAATATTTCAGTTCACATGTAAATAATGGTTACAGTTACATAATAGACATTTACAGAAAGAGTCTTATCAGTGCTTAGTTTATTTGTTATGGGAAGAAATTATACCACTAAATGTTAATGATCATTTGAAGAATTCCCTCCTCTAATACTGTAAACATTCTTAACGTTTTTAATGACAGTATTAATTTTTTCCTTAGCTTTATTGATATATAATTTATATAAAATAAAATTCATCTATTTTTAGTATACAGTTTGCTGAATTAGGTTTTGTACAGTTATGTATCCACCACCACTATCAAGATACAGACGTTCCACCACTCTGAAAAGTATACTCCTGTTCCTTTGCACATAAGCCGATGACCTCTGGCTTGAAGCAGCCATTTTAGTACTTTTTATTTTTTTAAACAATTCAGTGATTTTTGGTATATTTACAGAGTTGTGGAACCTTCTACAATCTAATTTTAGAACATTTAGAACATTTCCATCACCCTGAAAGAAATGTGTGTCACTTTTAAAGTCACTCCCTCTTCCCACCTTCAGCTCTAGCACCTACTATTCTATGTTGTGCCTCTATAGATTTACCTTTTCTGGCAATTAGAAGTTTGCAATATGTGTTTTTCTATGTCTGGCTTCTTTCAACGGATATAAACATCAACTTTTGAGCATTTTTATGAAATTAATTTTTTTTTAAAACTAGGGAATGACTCTACTAATGATGGGATCAGCGGATGCTCTTCCTGAGGAACCCTCAGCCAAAACTGTCTTCGTAGAAGATATGACAGAAGAACAGTTAGCATCTGCTGTAAGACGAACCATATGTTATATGGTTGATCACTGGTTTTTAGAAGTACAGTTACTAAGGTGCCTCTCAGAAAGTAGCATCTGAATGTTTTTAAGATTTAATATCAAGATGTATGTTTTAGGCAGTAAATAAGTTTTATTTTTGAAATTGGCTTTAGGGTCCTTCTATAATTGGGTAATTCATTATAAAGTCAATTAATAGCTGTAATAAATATGTGGTGGGTAGTCAGCACTATTTAAGTGTTTATTATTTTTATGGGAAAACAGAATGGTTACGTAGTTTAAATGCTGGGATATTTAAATTCATAAAACCTTCCATGTGAAAAATACATACAGTTTAATCTTAATTTAAGTGCAACATTGATTTAGAAACTGGCCAACACATACTTGTCAAATGTTATTATTATATTATTTTTACCATCCAGCATTTACATAGTACTGTTAACCATTCTTTTTTTTTTTTTTTTTTTGAAGAGTTTCTATGTATGTTTGTTACCGTGTTCTAATGATAAGCCTGCAAAGGGGGCAGGATGGACATGACTGTCCTCTTATTATTTTTAAGAAGGGAATTAAAACAGAGAATGATTGTCAGTATGATAACAAGTAAAAATTTTGGTTGGGGAAATAAAACGTTACTTTAGGATAAAGGTGGAACATAAATTGGTATGAACTGGTAAATTGTACTTGCTTCAAAGGGTGAAATTTAGTGATTTATATATGCTGTGTCATTTTGTAAAAATGGTTTAATCCTTTTTTTTTAATCAGATGGAATTACCATGTGGATTGACAAACCTTGGTAACACTTGTTACATGAATGCTACAGTTCAATGTATTCGGTCTGTGCCTGAACTCAAAAGTGCCCTTAAAAGGTAAGGAACGTCATACTCATTATCAGTCACTCCTTGTACCCTTCCTACCTGCAGCTCTAGGCAACTATTATGGCACTGTTTGTCTTATAGTTTTGCCTGTTCTGTATATTTCATGTAAAAGGAATTATAATAATATATGGTTTTTTGTGACTAGCTTCTTTTATTTAGCATGTTAGTGCTGAATGTAGGTGTATTGATTTTGATTTAATGTTTTTCTAATGCCTTTTTTTTCATTATTTCTGAAGTTGGATTTTATTTTCTTCGTAATAATGGGCAGTTAAGGTGTACTTTTTTGTTTTACACTATTTTCAGAAAATATTTGTTAATAGATGAGTTAGACAAGGGGAAAGAATTTAAAGTGGGCTTTATTCATTTAAGTTTCCTTTTTTTTGAGTGTGCCTTTTTGCTCATATAATGCTTAAAGGAACAAGACCAGAAGAGAAGAAAATAAAGAGGTTGAACAACTCTGAGAAACTTGCAGATGAGGGGGTCATAATAAGTCTTTTTAACTGGTTTCTTCGCATTTGAGTTTCAGAATGAATTGAATCCCATTATTTAATTCTGCCTTAATGTCCTTAGGTATGCTGGTGCTTTGAGAGCTTCAGGGGAAATGGCTTCAGCACAGTATATTACTGCAGGTCAGTATCTTAAACATGCTACTTTTTGAGAGGGAGTATAGTACTCAAATGTTATTTTTCACTTAAAAGTTTGTTTAGTATCTTTCAGTTTACAAAATGTGTTTTATAAAACATTAAAATTGGAGTACTTATATTAAACAACTGAGGGCATACTTTATTATCCAAATTAGAAACCAGTGATGTGTCTCCTTTTTCAAAAACAGTCTTTAGATATTTTGGATTAAATTATAATTTTGGCTTTAGATTCTATTAGTAAAGTAGGTTTTGTGATAGTTGATGTGATCGTTTTATAAAAGAGTCTCAGTGGGTATTAGTGTAAAGAACTGGCCTATGGGGAATGAGGAGAAATAGACATTCTTAAAGGATAGAAATAACTTATTTCTTCATTACATGAATCCATGTATCTCTTACCTAATTTTGGTAACAGCTTTATCGAGATTTAATGCACATATCATACAATTCCCCATTTAAAGTGTATAATTTGTTGTTGTTTTTTGTATATTCAGCGTTTTGTATCCTTCACCACACTCAATTTTGGAACATTTTCATCACTCCAAAAAGAAACTATAACCTTTAGTAGTCATCCCGTTTGCCCCACACCACTCTCAGCCCTATGCAGACACCAATCAGCTGTTAGCCTTTATAGATTCCCTATTCTGGACTTCTCATGTAAATGGAATTATATAATATGTGGTCTTCTGTTCTTTTTTAAAAAGATTTTATTGGGAAAGGGGAAGAGGACTTTATTGGGGAACACTGTGTACACTTCCAGGACTTTTTTCCAAGTCAAGTTGTTGTCCTTCCAATCTTAGTTGTGGAGGGCGCAGCTCAGCTCCAGGTCTAGTTGCCGTTACTAGTTGTAGGGGGCGTTGCCCACCATCCCTTGCAGGACTCGAGGAATTGAACTGGCAACCTTGCGGTTGAGAGCCCACTGGCCCATATGGGAATCGAACTGGCAGCCTTTGGAGTTAGGAGCATGGAGCTCTAACCGCCTGAGCCACTGGGCCGGGCCGGCCCCCAACATGTGGTCTTTTTTGAATGATTTCTTTCACTTAGAATGTTTTTAAGATTCATCCACAATATAGCATGTATCAGTATTTTATTCCTTTTTATTGCTGAATAAGATTGCATTGTGCGGATCTACCACATTTTGTTTGTCCTTTTATTATTGAAAGGCATTTGGGTGGTTTCCACTTTTTGACTGTTATAAGTGTTGCTAAACATTTGTGTACAAGTCTTTGTGTGGACATATGTTGTCATTTCTCTTGGGTTAATATCTAGGAGTGGAATTGTTGGGTTATATGGTAACTATATTTAACCTTTTGAGAAACTTCTAGACTTTTCCAAAGCAGCTGCATTATTTTACATTTTACATTTCTCCCAGCATGTGTGAGGGTTCCAATTTCTCCATATTCTCACTAACATTTGGTATTGTTTGTCTTTGATTATAGCCATTCTAGGGGTGTGAAGTGGTATCTCACTGTAGTCAACCATTAACTTTGAATACTATAAACAGTAGGTTTCTTTGCATCATTTGGAGTTAGAGAGATTTCTTCTTTTTTTCTAAAAGTAGATTATTTGTTGAAATTAAGTTTTTAATGAGAAAATGTGATCAATTATATCTAGCTCAGTTGATTGCTTCACTTGATCTAAGAGTAACTCAGAATGTCAATAAGTTCTTCGGTGTCATAGGCTTGTATTGATGGGATGAAAAATACTGTTCTTGTCTTTTTTATTTTGAATTAAATTTAAATTTACAGAAAATGTGCAAGAATTCACCAGTTACGAATTTTTTGTAACATCTGGTTCGTCATTCTCTATAATGCATGTTGTTTTATTCTGAACCATTTGACAGTAAATTGCAGACATGGTTTTTATTCCTGAAAACTTCAGTATGTATTTCCTAAGAGTAAGGTCATTCATAACCACATTTTTCATAATCTGGGAGTTTCACACTGATAACAGTACTCTAAAATGCAAACTTTATTTAGAGTTTGCCAGTATTGCCCATTTTGAAGTTGTTTTTCTTTTTTGTATCTGGAGCCAGTTTAGGATCACACATTGCATTTAGTTGTTGTCAAATCTCATTCGTCTCTTTTAATGTGTAATGTGTTTTTGACCTTTTTTCAAACTAATGAAATACTTTGAGATACTCTGTTCATGGTATGTATTAAATAATCAAATCATTTTTTTTGAGTAGCATGTACTTTAAAGTGTTATTACAATTTAAGTTTTTTTTTTAATTTTAAAAATAATTACCTTGGTAGTAATGCTTAAATTGCAGCCCTTCAAAAATATTTTTCAGTGTGTTTAGTTGTTTTATTCGGGAACATTTTATTGAGCACTTGCTTTGTGCTGAGATCTTGGAGTGTTTGCTGGGTTTCAGTCTGTACACAGACCGATAACATTTCACATCTTAGTTAACAAAACAAGTCGAGATAAGCTAGATTGGAGTTTTGCTGTACACGAAATAAGGACAAAGTGTGGTAGCTAGAAATCAGCAGAGGAAAAAGTATTCTGAACGCCCAAGAGCAGGGCTGAATCCATGACCATGGACTTAGGAATTTGAGAGTGGAGGAGCAGTGGAAAGATTTTGAAGGAGGCAAATTAGTTTTGGTTCTTAGCTGTTCAGTAGAATTAGGAAGTATGTTTAAGGAGCCAGATTTCAATATTCAGGAGTTCAGTAGATGGGAACCAAGTATGGGCTTAAAGGGGAGTAGGCTGGGAGTGGTGACCCGATGGCCTGAGAAAAGCAAAGCATAGTGGCAGAGCAGTAACATTATGCCTGTTTGATCCTAGACAAAGGTTGTTCTCTATTGAATGAACATACCCTGCTTTGGGAAGACAAAGGCTGGCAAGGGGGGAGAGAGGGACGGGCAGGGCTCAGAAGTTGTGTATAGCTAGTGATTGCAGTATAAAGTCTTCTGTGAGTTCTTTAAGATTTAAAAACAAATCTTATTAGGAATTCAACAATTGCAAAATGAATTGATATACTTAAAAATAGTTATTAAACAGTTTTTTGTTTATAGTAATTGAGATTTGATTTACAGTAGCGTGTATTAAATATGCCACTATTTTACTAAAGTACTGTTTGCTTTGTGTTTAAGCCCTTAGAGATTTGTTTGATTCCATGGATAAAACTTCTTCTAGTATTCCACCTATTATTCTACTGCAGTTTTTGCACATGGCTTTTCCACAGTTTGCAGAGAAGGGCGATCAAGGACAGTATCTTCAACAGGTAATCAGGGCAAGGTTCTTGGCTTTCATTTTGTAAATGTAAAACTTAGGTTTCCTATACTTACTATACTTAATTGGAGTATATTTGGAAATATAAAGAACAGTCCTCTCTGGTTCACACCACGAGTATCTCTTGCCTGGAGTGGTGCAATAGTCTGTTAACTGATCATCTTGATCCTGCTTCTGTCCCTATGCCGTGTTTCTCCATACAGCCCCCAGAGTCCTTTCTAAAATGTAAATAAAATTATGTTGGTCCCTTGTTCAATACTTCCTAGTACTTTTCTATCCTGAATAATCTAAATCCTAAATAATCCTAAATAATCTAGTTCCTGGCTACCTCTCTGAACTCATCATGTGCCACTCTCCTTGCTCACTTCTCTCCAGATGCACTGTTTTCTTGCCGTTTTTTAAACCCTCCAAATATCCTCTTTCTGCAGGGCCTTTGCTCTTGTTTCTTTGGCTCTCAGATATATGCATGGCTTTCCCCCTTACCTTGTTCTGGTCTCAACTGCTCAAATAGTCAAGGTTTTCCTTAACTATCCTGTTAAGATAACATACTTTCCTTCCCCTGATCACCTTCTGCTCCTGTATTGCCTTTTTTTCCTTAATAATCTTTCTCTTTACTTGAATCTATGTTATATTTTGTTTATTTGTGTTTCCCATTAGGACTTTTTCTATTTTTTTATTGTTATGTATTCCTAGTGTCCAGAACAGTAAATATTTAGCATAATTAGGAGTTCAGAAACATCTCTTGAATGAATGAATAAACTATTTTGGAATGTTTCATTGTTTTGAAGATATCTAATTTGGATTAATATTTTAACAGCTTCCGCTTCTCTAAAGAAACTAGTTATTTTGGAAGGATTCTATAGACTAAACACTGTCACAGCCAGGAATACTGACTATGTCATTTTTAAATTTAGGATGCTAATGAATGTTGGATACAAATGATGCGAGTATTGCAACAGAAATTGGAAGCCATAGAGGATGATTCTATTAAAGAGGTAATTGAAATATATTTGTGATTACAGATTTTCATTATACCTTGATTCACCCCCACACCAAAGACTTGAAATAAATTCATCTTAATAGACAGACATGTACTTGAGTACTATTTAGATGCTTAATCTATAGTTGGAATTTGAAAGGTTGCATTTCACACTTGAATTCAATTTATTTTTATTAAACTTAATTAATATTATTGAACATCTGTAGTCTTTTGGTAATGTTTTTTTGAATAGTAGAAAGATTTTACAGAAAGGGATTACATTTTAAAAAGCTTAAATATGTATTACTAAATGATTGTGTGGGAGGAAATGTACATTAATATCTATAGAGTAAAATTGGAATTTTTATTTCATTTTAATTTTTGCAGACAGATTCTTCATCTGCATCAGCTGTGACACCTTCTAAAAAGAAAAGTTTAATTGATCAATTCTTTGGGGTTGAGTTTGAAACTACGTATCCTTGTGAGCCCAGATATGTATAAACTATTCAACTTACACTAGAAGTGAATTGGTATAGTGTTGACTGATTGGAATGGTGGGTAGGGTAAGAAGAAACATTCTTCAGAGGTTATGATGTCTGAAAAATATGGAAATTAGGAATTCGGACAATAAACCCATTGGAATGATCTTGAAGTTTATATAAATGTACACTCTAAGGATATTCATTATTTTTTTCTAAGAACATCTTTAGAATCTACCTCATTAATTTGCCTCAAAGAAAATTAATTTTTAATTATATAAAATAGAGTGTACTAATTATATACATGAGATTGAACCAATTCATAAAACTAGAATTTAGGGAAGTTCTATTTTGTAGGAGATGGGCAGAAACTTAGAAAATATTCCTGTTTATGTGCCTTTGGGTTTTTAAGACCATTTAAATTGCAACATATTGTTTAGAGTTCATTTTTTAGCATACATTCATTACTTAGTATTGTTGGTAAGTGAATGAACATTTTTATGTATGTTGAAATCTCTATTGGGAGACCACAATATTTTAAATACTAATGAATGATGCTATTAACTTAAATAGCATTAGGATAACTTACTATATTCAAGATTACATGATAAATTGAATGCCTGTTAGTATATTCCTTATCTGATTTTGCAAAGCATGAAATGTACAGAATCTGAAGAAGAAGAAGTCACTAAAGGAAAGGAAAATCAGCTTCAGCTTAGCTGTTTTATCAATCAAGAAGTCAAGTATCTTTTCACAGGACTTAAATTGGTAAGGATAATTAGTTGATCCTCATTTTTCACAGGTTCCATATTTGCACCTGCTTGGTAAAATTTATTTGTAACCCCACCATCAGTAATCATGGTGTTTTCATAGTCATTTTCCATGTTCAAAGTGGCAAAAAGTTTGAGTTGCCTGACACACACTGTCCCACCTGAGGTCCAGAAAGGTGATGCTCTGCCTTCTTGTTTCAGCTCTCATCCTATAAACAAGTGTCCTTTTTGCAGTCATTTTAGTGCCACATTTGTCGCATTTTTGTGCTTTTTGATGATTTTGCTGTTTAAAATGGCCTGTAGGCGTAGTGCTGAAGAGGTGCCTAGTGTTCTGAGTGCACGAGGGCTGTGATACACCTTAAGGAGAAAATAAATTTTCTTAGATAAGCTTCGTTTTCAGGGATGAGTTTTAGTGTAGTTGCATGTGAGTTCTGTGTTAATGAATCAACAGTATATATTAAGTAAGGTCATTATACAGATTGTATTGATTGGTTGAGTAATATGTGACAAGAGGCTTGCAGAACACCCTTGAGGGTATTATGATGTAGGTATATGAATAAGTATGCCATATAAACTGGGGTTGTACTGTGCAAATCAGGCCATATAGTCGTTCTGCTATTGTACTAGTATTGCAGGTGAGGTCCTAGAATTTAAGTGACTTAATTGATGTGTGGCAGAGCCAGCTCTAGAACTGGCTCCTCTAATTATTTAGTTATCCCTCTTTCTCCAGTGTCATACTAAAGAATGCATTCTAATGAGCAGATTGATAAAATACAATGGTTTTGCTTGCTAACATTAATTTGACGTGGTTTGGGGAATATGCACAGCTCTTGAAGGATAGGTGATGAATTAGGGCAGGGATTACATTGATAAGATAATTTGTCATCTGGGAGCTCGTATCTACAGTTTGGGATATGATGGGTTAAGGGAAGGGTTAGTAAATATAGACTTAAGAAGCAGATAGATAAATAGTGATATTCTTCTCTGTGTGACACTGAGAGGAGAGGTGTGAAGCATAATGACTTCTGAGAGAAGTTCATTTTAATTTTATAAATTAAAAATAATTTAATGTAACCTAGCATTACAAATACTAGCTAACCACCAGGAATCCTATGACATACGTGTATTAATGATGTGCACGTTTCAGGGCATTAAAACGTGAAGTATAAGTGTTAATTGGAGCGTATGAAATGGAATGGAGTGTGTTGGCAGGGACTCTCCAGCATGATCTTTTCTTCATAATTTTATAAATTTCCAGGAAAACCAAATATACTTGGAACTTGTAGATAATAGTGGGTTGGTAATAATAGCTTACCTGATGAATAACATTGTACTGGATACAGTTTCTTAAAAAACATGAGATTTTGTATTTTTTGCCTTCGTAATTTTTTAAATGCTTTATCGTCATTTTTTCTGATTATTCTTGAGTAATTGGATTCACCATTTCTTTACTTCATTGCTGCTGAATAAACTTGATTAAATGTTAAAAAGCTACACCACAGTGATTCCTTTTGTAATAAGAGTAATAGTTTTTAAAAATCAAACTTTAAACAATTATTTACACAAGTGTAACATGCTTGGAATAAACATTAACAGTAAATTGTTTTAACTCTTATGTTTGTGTTCTCAAAGCAGAGCACATTAGTAGTGCTAATTTTTTTTGATATTAGAAATAGTAGGTAATGTTTATTGAACATAGACTATATGCTAGTTTCCAAGTTTTCGACATGTACTAACAACAGAACTATAATTAACATAGGCAGTTTCATCACCATTTACAAATGATGTCAAGAGGGGATAAACTATCTTGCCCAGTGTCACACAGGCCGTAAGAAATAGAAAGGCAGACATGATCATTAAGACATATAAAACAACCAAAGTCTTTCTCACATACGTTAGATTAACAGATTTTCTTTGTTATGACTTTTATGAAATTTAACAATAATTGATTGGTTCTGGAAGGCGTTTAAATATAAAGCATAAAGAACACGGACTTCCTACATTCTCTTAATTTTCCTCTAATATGAGTATTCTAATAAACCATAAGTAGAGGAATGCCATAAAAGGTTTTCTTATGTTATATAAAATGCAGTATAAACTCAGAATCTGAGTAACAGTGGGGTCATAATTTAAAAACTTAAAACATTTACATGCCGATGAGTTCGCACTAGTATAAATTTTTTGATGGCTTTTAAGAACTGAACCATATCTAAAAGTCTTCCCACGTTGTCCTCATTCAAATTATTTCTCATTGGTGTAAGTCCATTGATATCCTTACTGTACATTGTCTATTAAGTAGTACTAATTTTTAAAAGAACCAGGTGTAATTCTGATTTGCAGAAAAAAGTTATTTAAAACTAACATTTGGTTTTCTGTTACGTTTTTTTAGCGACTTCAGGAAGAAATCACCAAACAGTCTCCAACATTGCAAAGAAATGCTTTGTACATCAAATCTGTAAGTTGTGCATTCCTTTTGAAATTGAATTCCGTTTCGTTAAAAGTTTTCCCGTGAGTTAATGTTGCCCAGTCTTTGTTTTTACCAATCCAAGGAATTAAAAACTTGTGTGGTATTCGCATGTAAATAGGATTTCTTTCCATTTTCTCCTCAGTCCAAGATCAGCCGGCTACCTGCGTACTTGACTATTCAGATGGTTCGATTTTTTTATAAAGAGAAGGAATCTGTGAATGCTAAAGTTCTTAAGGTTAGTAATGAACTCTTTAGTATAATAAAAAGATTAATTATTCTCAGAAGGCAATCCCTTACAGTAGGTTTCTTTATTCCTTAGGGATAAACTCTTTGAAATACTATAAATAGGGAATTTATTACTTAGACAAATGATTCTTAACCAAGATGTGCATTGGAATTGTCTGTTGTCCATTTTATTTTGAATCATACGCATGCTTGGCTTCTCCCCAACGCCCAGTATCTGTTTCAGTGGTCTTAACATTTTTAAAAAGATTTCCAGATAATTCTGATTGATGCCTTCCGTTCTCCATTAATACTGCCCTAGACCAGGTTCTCAGCTCCAGGAAGATTTGGGGTTAGAGATGGGGAGGGTACAGTAGAGCACACTGTAGTCTGTTCTAGGCGGTTCCTTTCTTCCAAGTGAAAGAAGAGAGTATTAAATTATTGGTGCCCAAGAGTGTAGGGGCCAGCCTTAGGAAGTAGCTGTTATTGAGCTGTAGCACTGCTACATATCCAGTCTCTGATCCTTGAAGGAGGTATATATAATTCTAGCCTCTTAAGCTGAAATTCGTAATATATTTTCAAATATACTTAGTGTTAAATGAAAAGACTGAGTGTAGTTGAAGTATCTACTAGTGTTAACTTTATATATTAATATTAGTTATTGAACTATATCACTGTTCCTGTATAAAATTGTATTTCAAATTTTAAAAAGTCGTATGTGACTCCATTTGTAAATTGACTCCTCTGCTGGTTTTAGATATCCATTATTTTCACAACAACTAGTCTGATATTTCTGAAATGCTTCTTTGGTCATATAAATTTTGGTAACTCCTCTGTGGTCAGTTTCATGGCTCAAAATATTTAATGGAGAAAAATATTAAAAAATTTTTTACCTTCAAGTTAGGACCAGATTGAAAATAAGCACGATGATGTTTTCAACTGCATAGATATTTCCAAGTGATTTTTATGCATTTTATTTTCAACTTGAGTTGAATTATGGAAGCGTTACTTTAAAAGTGTGGTAGGTATTTTAAATAACTACCTTTATGTCTCTTACACTTTATTTTCTTTCTGGTTTGTATGTAGGATGTTAAATTTCCTCTTATGTTGGATGTGTATGAACTATGTACACCTGAACTTCAAGAGAAAATGGTCTCTTTTCGATCAAAATTCAAGGATCTAGAAGATAAAAAAGTGAATCAGCAGACAAAGACAGTAGGTTCTTATTGCTGATTTTCTAATCTTAATATTTTAGTATCCAATCAGTGTTTAACAGTTACTTTGTATTGTTAACTTATTAGTAAAAATGGATGACCCTGTGTTTTATTTAGCAAATACACAAATCCCACATAAATTGATGCAAGCCTGTAAAGTTTTAGGTGTATTTTAGCATAAGAAAAAGAACTATAGTTATGATAAATGGGTCCTTTATAGTAGAATAAACATAATATTTTCTTTCCCCCTGTAAAATCTTGCCTAGTATTTTCAGCATATTTTATTTTCCTTGCAAGGCATGGAGTTATATCCATTTTTAGATAGACTTGGTTGTACAACATATTGATTCAGTTATTCTCACTGTGACAATTGAGTCGTATCTTTTAATAAATGCTGCTAGAATTCCTGTAGCTGCTAAAATTACAACCTTAGCAACTTTATGTTTAACACATTGTATTGTCTTGGGTTCAGATAAAGTGCAGCTGAATTATTATTTGTTGGATTTTTTCCTTCAAAATGAAAATGGTATTTGCTGGTAATTAGAAAGATTTCCATTGTGATATTATAATCTATTAAATTTTAAAATAGGTTACTGTTATAGAGAGAGAAGCAATTTTTAAAAAATGAAACTTTATTTTGAGAAAGTTGTAGAATCACATGCAGTTTTAAGAAATAATACAAAGATACCTGGAGCATCTTTGATACAGTTGCCCCAGTGGTTACATCTTGCAAAAACTATAATACAGTATCACAACCAGGATATTGACATCGATACAATCCAGACACAGTACATTTCCATCACTACAAAGATCCCTCATAGGAGTTTTGCCCCGTTGTAGCCAAACCCACTTCCCTTTTACCCTAACCCTCTCCTTGATTCCTCACAACCGCTGTTCTCCATTTCTGTAATGTTGTCATTTCAAGGAAGGAATAAATGGAATCATACATTATGTAACTTTTTGGGATTGACGTTTCTCACTCAGCATAATTCTCTGGAGATTAATTCTCTGGAGATTGTTTCATATAGCAGTAGTTGTTTTTTTTTTATTTTTATTGCTGAATAGTATTCCATATGGATAAGGATATACCGCAGTTTGCTTAGCCATTCACCCATTGAAGACAGGTGGTTTCCAGTTTTGTCTATTAGGATTAAAGCTGCTGTAAGCATTCATTTAACCAGTTTTAGTGTAAACTTAAATACTCATTTCTCTGCATGGTTGTTGTATATTTAGTTTTTAAAGAAACTGTCAAATGTTTTCCATAGTGGCTGTACCATTTTAGGTTCTCATCAGCAGTATATGACTAATCCACTCTCTGCATTCTTGCCAGAATTTGGTGGTGTCACTTTTTTATTTTAGCCATTTGATAGGTTTGCAGTTATACCTCATTGTGGTTTTAATTTGCATTTCCTTACGTTGAACATGTCTTCATGTGTTTATTTGGCATTTGTATATCCTCTTTGGTGAAATATCTCTTCATGCCTTCTACCCATTTTCTGATTGTGCTGTTTTATACTCTTGAATTTTGAAAAGAGTAGTCCTTTGTTGGATAATAAGTTGCCAAATATTTTCTCCCAGCCTGTAGCTTTGTCTTTTTATCCTCTTAACGGTATTTTGCAAAGGGAAAGCTTTTAATTTTGATGTAATTCAGTCTTTTTTTTTGCTTATGTTGCATTTGGTGTCATATCTAAGAAACCATTGCCTAGTCAAAAGGCCTTGAAGATTTATGCCTATATTTTCTTCTAAGAATTTTATAGTTTTGGTTCTTCCATGCAGGTCTCTGATTTATTCAGGGTTAACTTTTGTATATTGGATCAGGTACAGGTCCAAATTCATTCTATTACATGTGAATGTCCAGTTGTCCCAGCACCATTTGTTGAAAAGATTATTCTTTGCTCATTGAATGGTTTTGGCACGCTTGTAGAGAGAATCAGTTGACCATAGATGTATGTTTCTGGACTCTCAGTTTTATTCCACTGGTTTATATGTCTGTCCTTATGCCAGTACCACAGTCTTGATTAGTGTAGTTTTGTAGTAAGGAGTGTAGCAAAGTATGAGCCTTCCAACTTCTTGTTCTTCTTTTCGCTCTTCTGAGTCCCTTGTATTTTCATATTTATTTTAGGATCACTTTGTCCATTTCTTCAAAGAAAGCAAGTGGAATTTTGATAGGGATTGCATCAAATCTGTAGATCAATTTGGGGAGTATTGCTATTTTAATAGTATTAAGTCTTACAATCCATGAACTTGATGGGTCTTTCTCTTTATAGGTCTTTAATTTTTTCAACAATGTCTTATAGTTTTTAGTGTAAAAATCTTGTACTACTTTGCTTAAATTCCTAAGTGTCTTATTCTTTTTGATGTTTTTGTAAATGGCATTGCTTTCTTAATTTCATTTTTGGACTATTTATTACAAATGACTTTTGTATTGATCTTGTATCTTTTACTTTGCTGAACTGGTTTATTAGCTGTTTCTTCTTTTTCCTCTTTGAAAGAGATTGTGTAGAATAATTGGTGTTAATTTTCTTCAAATGTTTGGTAGTATTGTCTGGTACAACAATCTGGGCCTGGAGATTTCTTTTTCAGGAGTTGTTAAATTACAAATTCAACTTTGATACTGGGAGTGCCAAAAAATGTGCACATTTTAAGAGATGTTATCTATGTATTACTTTTAGAAGTTGAATTAATTACGGTAGCAATGTGTGTAGTATGACGTTTGCTCAAAAGATGGCGTTAGTCAAAGGAATGCTAGCGTCATTCATTGTATTACAATTTTAATAGTTTTTTCCTTTCTTAAAATGTGTATACATTTTTTTTGGCACCCTCTGTAGTTATGAGCTATTCAAATGATCTGTTTCACTGGGTTTGTTTTGGTAGTTTGTGTTTACATGGAATTGATCCATTTCATCTAGTTAATCAGTTTTATGTGTAGAATTGTCCCTAGTATTTATTTTATTATTCTTTTGATGTCTGCAGGGTATGTAGTAATTTGTGTCTTTTTTACCTCATTTGTCAGTCTTCGTAGAGGATTGTCAATTTTATTGATATTTCAGAGAACTGGCTCTTTGTTTCATTGATTTCTCTGTTATTTTTCTGTATCTAATTTTATTGATTTCTACTGTTATTTACTTTCTTCTACTTGCTTTGGGGTTATTGTGCCTCTTGCAGGATCTTAAGGTGTGGGAGCTTAGGTTTTTTTCAGACTTTTCTCTATTTTCTAATGTATGCGTTTAGCAGTTCTTTTACTGTGTCCTACAAATTTTATTATACAGTGGTACCTCGGTATTCTAACGTAATCCATTCCAAAAGACCGTTAAGAGTTCTGAAACGTTCAAAAACTGAGGCGCGGTTTCCCCATAGAAAGTAATGCAAAATGGATTACTCCGTTCCAGACCTTTAAAATCAACCCCTAAAACTGCAAATTTAGCATGAATTTTACTATCTAATGATACCATAGATCCATAAAATTTACGGCGTTCATAAACTGAAATGTTTGTCAACGGAGATGTTCAAAAACCGAGGTACACTGTATTGTGTTTTCACTTTCATTGTTTCTTGTATTATTATTATTTCCCTCGAGACTTCTCTTTGACCTTGAATTATTTGTTAATATTTTTAGTTTCCAAGTGTTTGGAAATTTTTGCTGTCTGTTGATTCTAGTTTGATTCCATTGTAGTGAAAGAGCATACTTGTGTTATTAAATGCTTTTAAATTTGTTGAAATTTGCTTTATAGCTCAGGATGTGATCTATCTTGGAATATGTTCTGTGGGCACTTGAAAAGAATGTGTGTTCTGTTGTTGATTGTTCTGTAGACATTGATTAGATATGGTTGGTTTGAGAGGTTGCATTTTTCTATAACCTTGCTATTTTTCTGTCTAGTTCTGTTGTCGAGAGTGGATTTGTGAAGTCTTCAGCTAATGTTGTGGACTTGTCTGTTTCTCATTCAGTTCTGTCAGCTTTTGCTTTGCATGTTTTATAGCTCTTTTATTTGGTGCATACACATTTAGGATTGCTTTGTGTTGGTGGAATGACCCTTTTATTATACAATATTCCTTCTGTCCCTGGTAATTTTCTTTGCTCAGAAGTCTACTTTATCTTATATTAATTTGCCACTGCTGCTTTCTTTTTGTTAATGTTTGCATGATATATCTTTTTCCATCCTTCTACATTAAATTTTCCCAGACTGTTATATTTGGAGTGAGTTTCTTACAGACAGCATATAGTTGGGTCATATTCTTTAATCCGTTAACCTCTTTTTATTGATATATTTAGACCATTTATACTTAATATAATTACTGATATGTTAGTGTTTAAATCTATATTTTATTCTGTATTTTCATTTCTTTTGCCTTCTTGTACATTACTTGAACATTTTTTAGAATTCTAGTTTGATTTATCTATAATATATTTGAATGTATTTCTTTGTATAGCTTATTTGTGGTTGCTGTAGATATTACATTATATACAATGTGGGGGCTTGGGTTGCCGACCACCCATGTAGTCAAAAATTTCCGTATTAAGTTCGTCT
The DNA here is from genome assembly GCF_057876585.1 of Rhinolophus sinicus. Taxonomy (NCBI): domain Eukaryota; kingdom Metazoa; phylum Chordata; class Mammalia; order Chiroptera; family Rhinolophidae; genus Rhinolophus; species Rhinolophus sinicus. Next base: position 75,794,418 of record NC_142504.1, on the reverse strand, counting down.
TCTGCATTCTTAAAATGTGTATACATTTTTTTGGCACTCTCTGTAGATTATTATTGCAATAATTCAACTTCTCTTTTTTGAGGCAGCTTTTTTTGTGTGTTTTTTTTTTCCAACAAAACAATTTTATATGTGGTTTGATAGTATTTGGTAAAATTATAGAATTGGGTTTTCCATTTCTACCCTAGAGCACTGTTTATATGTACTAGTATATGCTCTAGCTTTAGTGGTGTAGTGTTGGTTTTGTAATCAGAGGATCTGTTACTATACATACAAGATTGTATACTGTTAAAGTGTAGTACTTTTGGGTTTCTAGTTTTGTGTTAATTGTAGTTATATCATTTTACTAATTTGTAAGGCAGACCATATTTTGTTGCTGCCTCGTTGCTTTGCACTTGTAAACAGTAAATATTGATGGAAATGAATGCAGGTATTCCCTGCTTTCCAAAAGTTTGCGTATACCACTTTGGTTTTATGAGACATACCTGTCTTTGCTAACCAAAAGAAATCCAAGGATTTTCACTTTTATAAGAAAAGCCATTACTGTACTACTGTAGGTCTTTCGCTTACAGTAAAAGTGAAGTCGTATAATGTGAACTTTCAGAAAGCAGGAGATACTCTTCGCTTTATGCCATTTTGGTTTATGAAAGTTTTCACAGGAATGCTCTACTTTCACATAGTGGGGAAACCTGTACTCTTTGAGAATGCAAATTTTATTTCCAATATCATGGTTTAAAATTAAACATATTTTTCCTCAGACTGACAAAAAGAGTAGTCCCCAGAAAGAAGTTAAGTACGAGCCCTTTTCTTTTGCTGATGGTAAGTGAAATCTTCATTTCAATTGAGGTATCGTGTGTGCGCACGCGTGTGTGTTCCTTTTTAAAGTAAAATTACTGTCTTGCCATATTTTTTTAGATATAATGCTTTTTTTAAAAGTTGGGTTTCTTTAAGTATAATTTATGTTAATATGACATACAGTAAAAGTCACTCTTTGAAGCTTATAGTTCTATGAATGATATACTTCTTTAAAAGTCTGAGTGAACAGTAGTGTCTTACTGGATTCTAATATTAGAATAGTCTTTAGGCTAAACTTTACAGTTGTTCTTGCTGGTTACTTAGCTTAAGAAAGTACATAGCTGTTCATTGCTTAATATTAGTGGATTTATATCTTTCTTTAGACATTGGCTCCAATAATTGTGGATACTATGATTTACAAGCAGTGCTAACACATCAGGGAAGGTCTAGCTCATCAGGACATTACGTATCATGGGTGAAAAGAAAACAAGGTAAAGATTCTACTTTTTTCAATTGTTACACACTATTTTAGCAGTTTGTTTAGTGTAAATTTTATAGCACAGTGGTTCTAGAACTTTTTTGTCTCACAACCCCTATAAATTCGTAATTATTGAGGACTTTTCCAAAGAGCGTTTGGTTATGAGGATTATGTCTCTTATTTACTGTAATAGAAATTAAAACAGAAGTAAATTCATTTAAAACTGACAGTAATAAACCCATTATATATTAAAATAACATTGAAAAAATATAGTATTTTCCCCCAAAAAAATTTAGCAAGAAATGGCATTGATTTACATCTTTTTAGGTCTTTTTTTGTCTGGCTTAATAGGAGACAGCTAGATTCTCGTAATAGTTTCTGCATTCCATCTGTTACTTTATCCACATTGTGTAGCCTATGGAAAATTCCAGAGCACACTTGAGAGAATGAAGGGGAAAAGGCAATTAATCCTTTAGTAATGTTATGAAAAATAGTCGTAACTTTCACGGAACTCCTGAAAGGAGTCTTGAACCTGAGTAATTCCTGGACCATACTTTGAGAACTGTTGATATGGTAGATGGAATACTGCTGTGCATAATGTTACTTGGTACCTTTTTTGAAATGGAACTCTGAAAAATTGTGGGATATTAACTTTCTTTTCCACTCTTGTTCTTTAGATGAATGGATTAAGTTTGATGATGATAAGGTCAGCATTGTGACACCAGAGGACATCCTGCGGCTTTCTGGTGGTGGAGACTGGCATATAGCTTATGTTTTACTCTATGGGCCTCGCAGAGTTGAAATAATGGAAGAGGAAAGTGAACAGTAATCTTCATTTTAGCTATTTATGCTTAGGTGTGAAATAAATGTTATTTGTTGATCATTTCTATAATCCAGAGCTTTAGAAGATACGTAAGTGGTTTCCTTTCCCCTCATGTGGAACGAAAGAGGGCAGAAGCAGACCACTCCGTGTGTTAGCCTAAAAAATTACAGAAACGAGAAAAATGGCCTTTGGACTGTGCTGCCCTGTATTAAAGATGGCAGGAAGATATTTTAAAAAGCTAATTCCTTGCATTAATTTTTAAAAAATTTCTGAGTTGAAATGCCTTTCAACTATTACCTTCTATGATGGTTTTTTCCCTGCCCTTTTCAGCCCAAGATTCAGCAATGTGATGTTTATTGCACACCTGTTACTGTTATTTGTTGTTCTTGCATGGTTCACACCACAAGTGATTCAGTAGCTGTCCATCCTTTGCCTTACCTAACAGATTTTCCCAGGAAGATGGAAAGGAAGTAAGTGTTGCTCTCATTGTGCTCTCAGTGCTGCTGTCCACATCCCATGGCAACATGGGGACAATCAAGTATTTGTCCAGCCTGATAGTTGCTGGCTTTTCATGACTTTAAAATAAATTGTGATCAATAAGTACATTTGATTATACATTTATTACTGTCTCTGATGTACTATGGTTTGTACATTTAACTTTGCATTGGTTTTGTAGTAATCAACCTTAAAAAATGTTGACAAGCTCTGAGTTGCTTATTTTTAGAAAAATGAGGATATTTAATAAAAAAAAAAAAGGGAATTAACAGTTTTTGACCTCAAGTCTTTTGTCTCTAGAGTGTTGGAGCTTGGCTGAAGTTCAGATATGTTTAATCCTCTAATTTTTGCAGATGGTTCGTTTTAACCTGTTAAACATCCATTTAAAAATGTTATCTTGTGTGTGCACTAGCATTATATTGTTTAAAAAGAAACACAAAGTTGTGAATGTAATGGAGTTCTTTGGATGCTGAATGCAACGATGTTATCAGTAAGAACTGTTCCTTAGCTCAGTTAGTGTTTCTTTTTACACTCCTGTTCAATTCCCAAACTCTTAATGTCTATCTCAAAATTTAGTATCAATGATTTTTAAAGTGATAGAAATACTAACAGTATGAGGTATTTCAATGATAGATTTCTTTAATATTCTAATTAGTTCCTCATCTTTGTTTCAGGAGCCTTGATTGATTGTTAGAGAAATGATAGAATATTACCTAAATTATCTCTGATTTTGAATTAGATATTTATAACAAAGTTTTGGGGATTATCATGAAATCTCATCCTTATGCAGTTTCAATGCTTTGCAGAACACAGCAATCAAAACTAGCAGATTCGTAAGAGAATAATGGCCATTTTCCTCTCAAGTTTGAACAGTGTGGTATAATCTGAGAACACTACAGGATGTAAAATAAGCATTTCAGGGAAACTTATTTGTAAATAGCTTCTTCAGAGAAACTTAATTATTGGCAATCCGTACTCGGTTTGCTTTGGGAGAGGGTGTAGAAGAGAATGGGGGAAGGATGAGACCATAAGACTTATAATGTTTCTTTTATATTGGTATGATGCTTGTTAAGTTTGCAAGGTTTTTTTTTTTTTACTCTTATTTGGTCTGAAGAACTTTGAAAACATAAATTTAGCAATTAAAATTTACAGATTTTCTGATTTGCAGGATGCTTTAACTACTAGATCAGGTGAGGTAGGTTTAGAACAAAGTAAGCTGTGTATGAAATTAGTTTTAAAATTATAATTAACTCCTTGTCATTACAAAAAACTTCATTTTATTTGATTAAAAAAAGCATTATTCCAAAGATTTTTTAAGTATAAGAAATTGGAACTTAGACCAGTGTTATTTTAAACTAATAAAGCTACTTTAGAACTCAGCCTTGTATATAAGGTCTCTGAGAGCAGGTGAGAAAATGTCTTGACTCGTGAGTGTGCCTTATGTGCTGTGCAACTAGCACTGAGGCCCTTTTGATATTAAGAGCTGTGTTGTACAGTGTATAGCTAGTGACGTTAAGCCCAGGCAAGAACATTTCTAGTGTGAGATGCATTTAGTAGCTGCTCTTCAGAATTCAAAATAAACAATGATTACTTACTCTTAGACCTCTAAAAGGTAATGCTTATGTGCGAACAGGAGAACGTAGATAGTACCGTCTCCAGCCATTACTACATTGTGCTTTTTGCTGTTTATAGGGTGCTTTCACAGACATTTCATTCAAACTTCACAACAATCCCTGAGGTATACATCCCTATTTTAAAGACTTGAGAGGTTAAATAATTTTTGTAAAGCTAAAAGAACTAGGTTTTAGACTTGACCCCATTTCTTTTAAAGTTGGGGGTTGGCAAACATTTTCTATAGTGGGCCAGATAGTAAACCTTTTCATATGTGCAGCCCATACCATCTTTGTTGCAACCATTTAACTTTGCCGTTGGAGTGTGAAAGAAGCCATAGATAATACTTAAATTAATATGGCTGTGTGCCAGTCAATTTTACTATAAAACCAGGTTGTGAACAGACCACTGTTTGCCGATCCAGTTAAAACATAAATGAGACTAGAGCAGGCATATGGTTTCAGAAAATGATATTCTGGGGTTTTCAGAATAGCAAATTAAATTTTGTACCTACTAATGGCATGCAGGAAACTAATTTGGCATAGTGTATTTTATAGGCAACACCAGGTCCATAAATACTGCTTCTTAACTTCATCACACATTTCATTTATAACAAAAATAGATGATCTTGAGGTCACTTTATTTTGGCCATTTTCCCAACCTGCTTCCTCCTTTTCCCCAAACCCTGAGGTCAGTTATCAAGAGCCAATATGTGTTCTGTTGTTCTTGGAGCACCAGCCAACTGTACAACTGTTATAAAAATGTTTATTGTTTACCAAAACCAGTGGACCTCTTATCAAATGCTGCTTGGTAACAAAATCTTATCACAGTTTTAATAAAAAAAAAATAAGCTAACTATTCGTCTCATTGTCATTAGTTAGACTTTCTGCAAGGTCACTTAATCCAGACTTAATCAGTGCGTTAATCAGATTCTCGGGCGTTGCATGTACTCCCTCTTGATCTTGCCAGGCAACTAGTAGCTGCTTAGCTCTCATCTTCATGTCTTCGCTGTCACACTCAATCTGTCTAATTTCTGAGTCTTTCATTTCCAGGTAGGGAGCCAGAATCTTCCATTGTTCACCCAGTTTGTTGGCAAAGACCTCTATTTGTTCCCCTGTTACAGGTTTGTCTCGCCGAACATCAGGGCCTATAAAACAAGGAATGTAAATTATGTACAAAGTACAAGAATATGTGCAATTCAGAGTATAAAACAGAACTGGGAAGATGCCACTGAGATATTAATCACCTTTAATTAGGTTTATTTTAAAAGGAAAACAACTCCTTTTTTTAATTTTCCATGGGTTGAACTGTTCTTAATGATCATGCTCAGTAGGAAATCACCCAAAGCTAAAGTTGTTGCCTCTATTATAATTGTGCAAGTTTCTACTGAAACTAGCTGCGCCTTCTAATCCCCCCACCCCAAGAATGAACAGAGGTACAAATGAGTCACCTTTAAATAGAAGTACCTTCCTTCTCATCACTTCCAAGTTTTATTGTATAAAATACTTTTTAAAAGTTATTATCAAGCAGTGTTTTAAAATTCCTCATTATAGAAACAGCTGAGATAACGTGGTAAAAGTTGAGAAGCAGATCAAATTAAATAACGTACCTCTCAACAAAGAACCCTAATCTTTTCCAATTTTGTAAAATAGCCAAGAAAATTCAATTCTTACTTTCATTTTCCTTCAGTAAAGCATCATTATCTTCCTCATCTTCATCCTCACCTGTTTTTATTTCTTCAGAAGGAGGCTAAAATGAGTAAGAAGAATGTTTACAAGAATGCCAACTTCTAAAATAAGATAACTGAGGATCCGTTTTGTTTAGATAAGAGTGGTTGTGACATTCTAAGTACAGGGCCCAAACTTTACCCCTGAGAGTGTTAAATGTGAATGTCAGGTTAAATGTCACAAATGGGTGACAGGGTTGACCTGGAGAAGGAATGGACAAAAAGACCTGAAAGTGGGAAAGTCTCCCCTTGTCCCCCAACGTGGGAAGAAAGGAGCCAGTAAAAAGTATGGTAAAATGACTTTCAAATACCTATATAGTAACAATGGTCTAGAAAAGACTGGGGAAGCAACTGTCCTTAAAAATTCTTGAGTAACTTTATTTGGTTTCATGCACACAGTACCAGACTGTAGTAATACAATGAGAAAATGGTAGTGAAAGAGCAGAGTAGATAGGCCAGGTTGCCTCTGCTACCTTGTCTCTGGTAAAAGACAGTTTAATGCATTGATTGACAAACAGGAAAAACGATAATAGTTTACTTCAAAGTACTGCAGACTTAAATTGCACACTGTATAAAAATTATTAAAGTTACTTTATCAGTTTATGTACTTCCTATAAAATGTATACTGAAATGCATTTTTTCATCATTCTAAAACATGGGGGTATATGGATAATTTTTTTTCACGATTAAACTCTAAACTCAGCTCTGCTCAAATAGCAGTTTTAAAGAACATACCATCAACTAAAGGATATGAAAAAAATTATAATACTTACTGGTAATTCCTTGGCTAGCTTTATTACCATGTTTTCAAGATATTCTGGCAAACTTTTAAACTGCTGGTTTGTTGGCTGGAAGAAATGAGGGCTTCTCCGTGCTAATAATCTCAGGGCTCTCCAACCATAATTTGAATTGTTCACAGCCCTATAAAAAGAGATGTCAGTTTTATAATTTCTATATCCCCTTCTACTTAATCTGATTCACCATGTGAAATTCTGTAAGGTAAGTAGTTGAAGGCACCATTCTTTTCATTCTGATCATAGTCCTAAAGAACCTCTCAGTATGCAGTTCACTTAATAATAGAAACCAACAGAGTCTGAAAAGGCAGGTTCATTTGTAGCAGGCACATTTAAAACTTTATATGCAAAGTCAGTATGTGTCCAATACTGGCTAGATGCTGTATGTGCAGGACAGGACTCAGCTACCTAGTTATTTGAAAGAAAAATTCATAATAGGTTCATTATGTTCAGTGAGTTCATATCCATACGGCAGTCACCTACAGGTGTGAGTTCCAGTATATTTTATAAATTCAACACTGAGGTTTGATTGTTGAATCAACATTTAGTTTTTCTAGCTGTGTACCAGCTAAACTTCAGTTTGCTTAGTACCAACCTCCATGAATAAAAATGGCTCCAAAATTAAAAGGGAAACATCCAGTAGCCAACACAGTAAGTAATGATGCCAAGAACAGAATCCATGAACTGTTCTCTAATGAAGCAAAGCAATAATAGGTGTTACAAAGTAAGGTACGAAATGGGACACCTCAGGAAAATTCTAAACATAATGTCCCTGAAAGAGGCAAGCTGCAGAAAAATCCAGAGTACAATTTTTTTCCCATTTGAGTTTTTGCAAGTCATTTGGAAGTTCCCCTCCAGCACCCAAGTTATTAGAGTAGCAACCTGGTTTATTTAGTCATCTCTTAGAAATGAGCCTCATTACCTCTGAGACATGCTGGCACCTGCAAACCTATCCCTAGACAGTGGGGACCAAGTTAACACCGTGCTACGAAGCTTTGCCTGAACAGGTAAAGAGCCTTTCTGACACATCTCTGCTTAAACAATTTGAATCTTTTAAGCATTTACAAAATTCCCTGTCAGTTATACATACAAACTTTCTTATTCTCCAGAGATCCATACCATCTAAGTTTTTAAACCAATCTTAGAGAACTATCACTTTAAATAAAAACCTAACTAGCCTCACCTAACAATAATAAGTCAATATTCATTCAACAAGTCCTTGTTGAGCTGGGCACTCAGGAGTTGTGGAGAGTGTAAATACACCCTGAACAGCTGAGGCACCACAACACTGCAACTTAGGGTAGGGTCCCTGAGGCCAGAGGGATTTTCCTGGTTCTCCCATTTACTAGCTGAGAACTTCAGTAAATTATTTACCCTCTGCCTTAATTTCCTTAAAATTGAGAAAAGAACAGTTTCTACCTTATAGGTATATAAGGTTACGTGCTTAGGAAGTACCTGATACATAGTAAATGTGGAATATGTTGCCAAGCATCATTACTGACAAACACACAAGGTATAAGATGATTTCAGGCAGTGTTAAGGATGACAACACGAGAAACGAGAATGTCAGATGTGTGCTATCAAATAAATATAACAGGACTGCATTACAGGGGGAAGGGAAGGAGCTTCTTGGTCAGGGAAAACTGCTCTCAACATCTGAGATGAGAGCTGAAGTGACAGAAATACCGTGAGGGAAGTTTCAAGCAAAAGGAGTAGCAAGTGCAAAGGTTCTGAGGTGGAAAGACCTTTTCAGTTGAACAGGGCTGGTATGGTTAGAGCAGGGAGAAAAGCAAAGAGATGTGGTTGGAGAGGTAGATGCCAATCAGATCAAGGAGGTAAATCTTTTAGACCCCAGTGGGGAGGTTGGATTTCATCTTCATTTTAATAGTCACTGGGAGATTTTAAGCAGGAGATCTGACTTGTGAATTTAAAGATCAATGGTTGATGCATGGAGAACTGACCAGAGAGTCACTAGTTAAGAGGTTACAGTAATTTTAACTTAAACCTGGTCACAGCACTCTTTCACACTGAGTGCTAGTTACATGTCATGCATGGTTCAAAGTGAATTGTATTTAATCCTCAGAACAACCCTGTGAAATGGTACTACAGTGGTACCTCGGTTTTTGAACATAATCTGTTCCGGAAGTCCGTTCGAATTCTGAAACATTTGAAAACTGAGGCATGGTTTCCCCATAGAAAGTAATGCAAAATGGATTAATCCTTTCCATACCTTTAAAATCAACCCCTAAAACTGCAAATTTAGCATGAATTTTACTATCTAATGATACCATAGATCCATAAAATTCACGGCGTTTGTAAACCAAAATGTTCGTCAACGGAGACGTTCGAAAACTGAGGTACTATTGTATTCCTATTTAGTAGATGAGGAAACAAGCAGAGGGATTAAATCAACCCCAGTAGTCTAACCAGTAAGTGGCAGAGTGCTGGGACTGGACCCTAGGCAGGCTGACACAGGGCCCTTGCCCTTAAATCACAACGTCATAATGCCTGTTCAAAATCATAACGCTGTGTGGTGTCACCTAGAAGATTTAGACGAAGAAGCTGAGACCGAGTCCTGAAGTTACTCCAAAACTGCAGAGGATTGTTGAGCCAGCAATGGAGATTGCAGCAGCAAGACGAGGAGAAACAGTAGGAGTGTAGTTTGATGGATGTCAAGAGAAGAAAACATTATCTAAGGAGGGAGAGATCAACTGGGAAATGATATTGAGAAGTCAACAAAAGAAGACGTGACCTTGGTAAGAGCTTTTTGCCAGGGAAAGACAGCCTAGCAGGAATGGGCTGATGAGAGATGGGGAAGTGAGGAAAAAAAGGCAGCAATTATCAATAACTGCTGGGAGATACAGGCATACTCGAAGATACTGCGGGTTCCACACCACTGGAATAAAATCAATATAGCAAAAAAAAAGTGCTGTAATTTTATTTTTGCTGGAGGGTTTTGCCTTCAATATGTAAAACACGTGACATCTGTGGAACATAATATAGCAAAGCACAAGAAAACGAGGCATGCCTGTACTGTGATTTGAAGGGGAACAGATAAAGAGGTGATAGCTGGAAGGAGATGTAAGCTCAAGGGGGACTTCTTATTTCTTAAACATGGATAATTTTAAGTCGTGCTTGCTAGTCAATGGGAATGGGCATCGAAATCAGGATATGTAATGTGAACTTGGAACATAAAGACACCTAAGAGGAAAAGTACTACTCCTCTATCAACTGTCTCCCTTAATAAGCATTCTAATTAATATACATACAATTCCTAAGAAAAATATTGGAGAAAATTAGCTTGTGAGAAACATTACTTACTTATATTCAGTTTCAACCATGTTTTCAGGGTCCGCCTGTTCAATGGCTTCTTCAAAAAATTCCTCCAAAGTCGGCATGTATTCCCTGGGTGATAAAAAATAACTAGTGAGGATCATGTGTGTTCTTAAAAATACTTGTAAAATGGTGGCAAAGATTCTGATGTTACCCATACTTGAATTACAGTTAGATTACTTAGAAACTCAGATTTTTAAGGAGGTAAATGACTCTAAACTTCTCAAAGGGGACTAAGGGGGTAGTGTGGTACTATCCCATATTATCTACCATACACTGTGTAACGTGACACTGTATTCTACACTAATATATGACAATGTTACTGCTCACAGAGGGCAGTTGGAGGGTTACTACCATGTTTCCCTGAAAATAAGACCTAGCCGGACCATCAGCTCTAATGAGTCTTTTGGAGCAAAAATTAGTATAAGACCCGGTCTTATTTTAATATAATATAAGACCGGGTCTTATATAATATAATAATAATATAATGTAACATATAATACTGTGTCTTATATTAATTTTTGCTTCAAAAGACGAATTAGAGCTGATGGTCTGGCTAGGTTTTGTTTTTGGGGAAACAGGGTAGCATTTGAATTTCACCAGCAAACAGGAAAGTTTCACGTTTCCATTCATGGGTACTTTTTACTTTAAACCAGAATTAAACCAAAACTAATAACCAGACATACTAAGATTCTAAGAGTTTAACTTGAGCTGATTTTAATCATCATGGTAACATGGTTGGTTTTTAATTGCATCTTCTTGAATGTTTTTAGAAATAGAATTTTGATAAATAATATCCAAAGATCTAATGTGAAGGTATCTTTGACTAAAATGAGAAAAATGGCTCTCTAAAGAAAAATCAAGCATCAAATCTTATGACTTTCATTACAATAACATGCTAATTGGTGAACATTACAGACCTGTAAGGTTTATGAGTTTACCACCCTCTTTTCTCCTACATGTCACACTGACAAAACGGCTCACACTAACATCCCAACCACTGATTCATAAATGTTTGGAACAATTTGCTAGTTTTAAAATGACTGTATTGCAAGCAATCAGGAGCAATGTAATAAACTTTCCGGGCCTTTGCCTCACCTGCTTCGGCTTACAAACACTATAAGTACAGCTGAGAGTACCCAACCCCCCTCCAAAATCTTGTTTTCTTCTCCCCACAGAGGTAGCCACTCTTCAGAATTTTGGATTTATCATTCATGTGCTTTTTTAAAAAATTAAATTTGTTTTGAATCTTTTCAAATTTTTAAAATAGAATTCTGCTTGTACCCTTTCACAACCCTGATTTACTTGTTTCTTGAATTTTCTATATTTACTTTTTTCCTTAACTCATTTGAAAGTTATACATTCTATTGCTTTTACATACTTAGCATGTTTTACTTGAAGTATAGGTATTCGTTATCTCTATTTTCATCTGTAACATTCTTTAATTCAGATCACTCCATGTATTATATAACTTTTATTAAGTATGTTAGTTCTACCTTTTTAAATAACCCCCAATTGGTAATATTGTTTTATACAGTGAATTCTTGATGAAATTTATTCATATTTACCAATGTCTTTGCATAGTAATCCTTCTGCAACTTACACATTACTCCTGGGTTCAGTTTCTATCTGACAGCCTTTTAAAGTAAGACTGCTGATGACAGAGTCTCATTGTTTTAGTCTGAAAGTAACTATTGCTCAGTCACTCTTGACTGACCCACTGTTTAACTTGTTACAGAATTTGGGATCGATATTTTCTCTCAACACTTTGTAGCTATCATTTAACTATCTTCTGGTTTCTTTTGTTCTTGAAGTCTGCTGTCAGTGTAATTGTGCTCTTTTGCTGTGGTCTGGTTTTTCTCTCTGGTGACTTTATTACAATGTGTAGAGTCAGTTTATCTACTTAAGATCTATACTTCTTGAACATAAGAGTTTATGCCTATTCTGTCATTATGCCTGAGTATTGCCTCTTTCCCATTCTCTATTATTTCCTCCTCCTATTGGATGTTTGTTGGACTTTGTCACTCTGTGGTTCTTGACTTTTGCACTTTCATATTTTCTAACTCTTGATCCCTCTGTACTGCTTTGTGGGTGATTTTTCAAATCATTAATTCTTATTTCACCTGTGTCAAGTCTGCTATTTAAACTATTAAATTTTGTAATTTCAATGACTATATTTTCTTATTGCTAAAAGTATTTGTTTTTTCAAATTCATCTGGTCCTTTTTGAGAGTGTCATGTTCCCTTTTATTTTCAATTCTTTCTGTCATGTCTTTAATTATATTAAATATACTTACTTTATGTCTTTACCTGATTGTTTTAGTATCTGAAGTGGCTAACTTCTGTTGCTTGTTCCACCTGCTGGTTGTACTCATAGTAGACTGTCTCCCTGAATGTTCGTTCAGATTTTTATCTGTAGGATCCTTGTGTGGCTTAGGTTGAAGGTGTGACCTCTGGAAAGCTTTCTATCATTAGCCTGGGACTTTTTAGTTTATTCCCTTAGCTTGGGGGTTCCTTTACACTGCTGGTAGTATACACTTAAACTGTAAGACTGAATGACAGCAGGCTTGTGGTTATAATTTCCCAGGGAATACTTTTTTCCTTTTCACCCACACCCCAGGTAGAAATGGACAAGCTTCTCTGTTTCTTGTGCCTCTACCTCCCACGCTGCCCTTCTTTTACAGATAATGTAGTGTGTCAAGGGGCTCAGCTTTATTCAGGGAAAACTCAGTCACAAATTCATGCAGGCCTAAGTCCTTCTGTGATTACTAAAACCCAAGTTTCCTAGTTCCCAAAAGTGGGAGTCATTCTATACTGTTCTCCAACTAGAAGCAACCAAAACATTAGTTCATACTTTGGTTTTTAGCTCCCTCTTCTATTGTTCCCCTGAGTCCTTATTTTTTTGTGATTTCTCAAATGATTTTTATTAGCACTTCTAGGTGTTTTATGATGAGAAGCCATATTCTGCTGTCAACCACAATAAACTTTTACATTTCTTTTGTACTCTCCTTATAGCTGACAAAAGGCTCCATTCTACTTAATATTTGAGAAAAGCAATATTTCATGTGAAACATTTGAAACTTGCCTTGTCTCTGATTTACAGGCTTCCATATTATCAGGGCAGAGATTCCAAAGCCTTGTTAACTCCTCACTATAAAATAGACACATAAACAAACACATTTTTAATGGGAACCTCAGATGTGCACATCTTCATGTCTTTAAAACTATAAAAATACTTACAGTAAATAGTTTTAATTTTCTTCAGTAATTTTTGATATTTAGCAAATTTTCTCTATGAGCATATACTGAATGATAATCACCATTACTTTTTTCTAAAAATATTCAAGCACAGTATAAAGCAATGAATAGTTAACTAGAAGGTAACAGAAATTCAAGGATTATAGTACCTTGCAACAATTAGAAATGAGCTGGATCAATCTAACAGCAACTGTATTATGTGTGATGTAGAAAGAATGCCATAGCCTAGAACCATGCATTCTGGAAGGAGACAAAATAGAAGTTTGTCTAGTTGTATGAACCCACAGAAGGGGCCCTATAATTTGATAGGGAGGTGTTTTACTTCAGTCACCTATACACAAAAACTGGAAAAACACAAAAACTGAGAGCTCTTAAAGTAACATCTTCAAAATATAAAAATGACTAATAACACCCCAAATACGGAGACAAGTTAACCTACTTTCCCATCAGAATCTTTTTGTTGGGTCCTTTCCCTAGGAAGTCCTCTGGTGCTGTTCTCTTCCATACTACTCTCGTTGGCTTGGTATCTGATGTTCTGTGGTGAACAAAACATACTGGAATTACAAATGGACAGCAGACATGGAAGAATGTTTAATGTTAAATAAAATGTATTGTTTTCTTCCTAAAAAAGATAGAAGCTTCATATTATTACAGAACACTCATCAGATAAAAGGCAAAAATGCCACACGGTACAAATTACAAGAAGTGGGTATACAACATTTTTTTCAATAATTAGTTATAGACCAATTTGTTCTGGGAACTTAATCACAAGAAATTAGAGGTAAAAAATTCAAACAGAAGTAAATCAAAATGGTTGTATCTTATAGAACAAAACTTACATTTTTAAATATGAAATACATATACACATAGCTGTACATAATGTCAAATTAAATTTAGAAATGCCATTTTCATATTGCTTGAGATGAGTATATATTTACTACCTTTCTTTCACAAAACTTGGGCAGCCTTCGTTTTTCCATGAGTTCCAGTTTTCTTCAGTGTTTAATATATGCTGGGAAAAACAAAGAAATTACATTTGCATATGGAAGCTTCTGAAATTCTATTTGGTGCTAAGAAGGCTATGTAAATATAAAACACATACCTCTACCATCTTTGAAAATCTTTCTCCATCAGGTGGGTTTTCAGATAGTAGCTGTGATTAGAAAGAATATACTAAGCTTTCAACAACTTTCTGCATCATAGGAGTGGTTTGTAGGCAGAGAACCAAGAAGTGTTTGTGGTCTTGTACCTGAGCTTAACTTTATCCTTATTTTCCTATTTGGGGCTGAAACAAAGAAAATTCTAAATTTCCGTTTTGTTCAATCATGGGTTTGTTGCGTGTTGAACTTACTTGATAAACTGATTTTGTAGTATCTTCAATCCAGAGTGACTGTTCATCAGTTAAAACATAGTTTGAACTAGGAAACAAATAAAAGCATGCTTGAGTTAACAGCAATATGTACTCAATTTCAAGGTTTATTATACTGTCTTGAAAAACACAAGACATGTAAAAGATAAGTTAACAATACTGTAAATAGTGTCAAAAATTACCAAGACAAGAACAATCACAATTGAGCGGATTGTAAGAGGAACTTTTTGCACTTCATCCTCAAGATAAGATGTGGTTGAAATTGTATAAAGGAGAATAAAACATTCAATTAATTTGATTAACTGAACAGAGCAATGAATGTTTCCTAAAGTAAGTTTAATATGGGATGAAAACCTCTGATCCAATATTAACATATTCCTCTACGGGATGCATTTAGATAAAGCAGTTACATTCCTTTAAAATGCATTCAAAATATAATGAATAGCGTTCCAACGTGGGCCAGGCAGGATGGCTCCTGCGAAGGGTCTTGAGAAGAAGGGCTGTTCTGCCATCAACCAGGTAGAGACCAGAGACTAACCATCAACATTCCAAGCGTATCGATGGAGTGAATTTCAAGAAGTGTGCCCCGCAGGCACTCAAGAGAGATCCGGAAATTGGCCGTGAAGGCAACAGGAACCCCAGATGTGCACACTGACACCAGACTCAACAAAGCTGTGTGGGCCAAAGGAATAAGGAGCGTCCCACACCGCATCTGGGTCTGGATGCCCAAAAGCGTAATGAGGATGAAGAGAGTCACCAAATAAGCTCTATGTATTGGTTACCTATGGACCTGTCAGCACTTTGAAAAATCTACAAACAGTTAATGTGGAAGAGAACTGCTGATTGTCAAAGTTACAAAACTGCCGTTGAAAAAAATATATAATAAAAAATATGTAAGGAATAAAGCCCGCCAAACCCTGCATAAGGAGGAAGGCAGCCCATTAATTCAGCTCTCATATGTATTAGGTGCTTTAGAGCCATCCAATAAATGTTCATAAACTACCATGTGCCAAGATCTGAGCATTTCCCATGCATTATTGATTCAATTCTCAGAACAAGTACGTGTGCACATTAAACAGACTACAGAAGCTCAATGATTTGCCTAAGGCCACAAGCCTGAATTCAAGCCTAGGTCTGGCTCCAAAGTCTTTGATCTTTCCACTATGCTTTACCAAACCTCCACAACAGATAGAAGGATAAGAAATAACATTTTTGAGTGCTTGCTACATGTTATCTTAAAATTACAAGTCTGAAAGAGCTGAACTGCAGCTAGTGAGTGATGAAAGTGGGTTCTGAAACCAGCAGGTAGTAAAACCAGGTTGTTGCACAACTAATACAATCTGGCTTTTCAAACTTAACAAAAATGCCATAAAGTAAAAGTGTGCACTACTTCAAGTACGGCTAGGACAGGAGGACGTGCTCTGTGCTCCAGGTGGAAGTGTCCAGGTAGACAGTACAGGTCCTGATTAGATTTTCTGAAACCACAAAGAAACGAATCCTCCCTATCTCCGAGTTTCATACATTTACTCTTATTTTTTTCAGACAGCTCCATACTTTGTGAAACGATTACTGGCTTAGTTTGCAAATCGGGTTTGGAGAAGGTCTGAGCGAAGTGATATGGGGATGATCAGTCTGGAGCGAAGACCTCCTCCCACCAACACAACTGAGAACTCCCAGGAAACCCCAGGGCTCGGCAGGAAAGACTCCCATGGACAATGGATACAGTCACCGCCTCTTCTCTAAAACAAATGTCCTAACCTCTACGAGTCTAACAAAAGCCCCTGATTATCTAATATTGCTGCAAAAGAAGTGTTTTAAAGATGTGACCCTTATACATAAAATGAGCCCAATATGTAATAGAAATGCATCAATAAACAAGTCCTTCTCTTTGTGGTTTATAAAACCTTTACTACCCATTTAACTTACCTTTTGAATTTGACCTGTCCCTTGAGATATTGGAATAAAATGAGATACTGCAGTAGGATGTGTCGACGAAAGTTACTGTCGCTCAGTTGTAAATCCATCAACTACTCGAAAAACAAGCACATACACAAAACAACACATTAAATTCAAATTTTGCCTAAAGATACAGGCTATGCTAATATAGAAATGAAAGATTTCAATTGAAAAACATTTGCTAAGAGCTCACTGCAGGCGAGGCATTCCTGCATGCACCCAGGATAGGGTAGCAAATCTTCATTTAGATTCCTTAATCCACAGCTGGATCAGTTATCACTCACAGCTGCCCAGCTCTGAAGTCGTTCACTCAGTCCTCACTGTAACCTTGCGTTCCAGGTCTGTCACTCAGTTAATCCCAATACACCGAACATCTGGACCTTACTGACCTCATGTACCTGGACCGCTCTATTTTCTGCCTATTAGTCCCATCCTGTTTTTACCTATTTCAGTCTAGATAAGTGGTCAGGAAACTTTGTTAGAGGGCCAAAGAGTAAATACTTTAGGCTACGTGAGCCAAGAGGCATATTATGGATATTATGTAGGTACTTATATAAACATTTAAAATGTTAAAAACGAAAGAAAACAAAATGGTGGTGGGCTAGATGAGGCCGGTGGGCTGTAGCTGGCTGACCCCTGGTCTAGACTTCCTGGTCTTTTTTTTCAACATTTTCTTGCCAACTTCCTCAACACCCTTATCCCACACTCTGTCACATCGACGGGGCAAAACGGCAACCTCAGATCAAACCAATTGTTACCCCCCTTCTCTGTACCAACACGAAGGCTTCCAATCTAGGCTGCAAGAGGAGCGGCTTAAAACTCTTTCTTGTCTCCAATCAGCAATCTTAACTTACTCTCCAAGGCTATTCTCTCCTATTCGCCACAGCAAGTATTTCAAACCCTTTCCACTTACCCAAAACACCACTGACTACATACACCCCTCTCATGCTTGATAACTACCTCCACCTTCAATGGGGAGAAGAAACATTCATTAAACTGGAAGTTTCAGCTGCACTCACACCCTTGTTTTCCTCATTTTTGTCACAACATCTTCATTGCTAAGGAAATCCTCCGTCCGGACATCCCAGTCTTACTAAGTTAACTGAGTTCCATCAAGTACCTGCCCCGCACCTGCATCTTCAACCCTTTCTTTCCAAGCGCCTTTCAATTAGCAGTAAATAACTTCTCAAGGAGATCCTACAGCCCCCACTTACCCTCCCTTAACAGCAAAGATTCTGGAAAGAACTGAATACACTCATGGTTTCCAGTTCACCCTTAACCTGCGTTCTGGTTCACCAATCCACCGAAAGTGTTTTTGCCAAGATCATTAATAACTTTTTTGTTGTTAAATCCAATGAACACTCTTTTCACAGTCCTCATCCTGCCTGGCTTCCCCAAGGTCATACTTTTCTAGTTTTTCTCCAATCTCACAGGCCACTCTTCAGTCTTCTTCCTCTCTCCTCTTCCTTCTCTCTTAAATGCTGGTTTTCTACAAGATTCAGTTTTATGCTTTCTTCTCTTTCTAGTCTATACTCTCCTTCTTTACCACGTATAAGCTGATAACGACCAAATCTACACTTTCAACCTAGATCTCATTCCTAACCTCCAGTCTGTATACTCAAGAAACGACTATGTATCTCTACTTGAATGTTCAACTGACACTTGGTCAGATTTTATGCCCAAAATAAAACACACCAGTTTTCCCCAAAAAGTCTGCTCTTCTCCAGTGTTGGCTAATTCAGTCAGAGGTTCCACCGTCCGTCTATTTGCCTTTGCAACCCCAGGAAGGCTTCCTGGTAAAAAGCAGCAACTATAAACCACAGGAGCAAACCTAAACTAGAGAGTACATGGGAAGAAAGAAATAGGAGGTACGAAGACTGAGACAAGAAAGAGACTCGCCTGTTTGAAGACGGTAAGTAGTTCAATCAGTCTGGAGTGGAGAGAGAACTACTACTGGCTTGAAGAGATGAACTAACATGGCTGGTCCCTGCTTACTAACTCTTCATCTATCTTGGGCTTTAACTCCCATACCACATTTATTTATGTTGGAAAATAATGTGTTCTGATAGATACAACAGATTGAAAACAGGAGTCAACAAGACTCAGAGGTGGGATGGTAGCAGTGTGATCATTCAAGCTAATTGCTTCCTATCATACATAAGAAAACTACGCCCCAAGAAGTTAAAGTGACCTCTGAAAGGTTGCATAGCTAGTGAGAGAGCTAAGACTAAAACTGACACAATTGTTTCTTTCTCCCGTAATATGTATTTGCTAGTTCTGCTTTGGTTATTTTTAAAATTACACCATTTACATGATGCAATGGGTCAAATATTTCTTTGTCATCTTTGTTTCTTGAACAAAGGGCCTTTAACTACACATCTTAGGTCAGGCCTCAGCCTTCCTGACACTATTTATTCTAAAAAGGCTCACACTATTCTTTCCAATTATCCTTATGCTTTCGGTCAATAAATTGTACATGTAAACAATATTACTGGTAAAAAAAAAGTATGAAATCTTCCATTTCTATCACTTTAACCCAAAATACTTGAAAAATCTGTGCTAGAAAACAATATTAAGAGCACTGTCATGAAATAAAACCTTACTAATTTGTCATCATTAACACATCAGCTAAGATCAAATTATCCAATTTTCAAATTACGGAATTTTTTAAATGTTCAAAAGGTATATAGTTAAGTAATACAACATTCATGTCCCAATATCTAGTTACATAGCAAATCCTAACATTTTCACTTGCTCCACATTTGTTAAAAAAGTAGGATATTCTCGAAACTGTTGAAGCCCCCTCTATAACCCGCCCCACTATAGTTTTAAGTGCTATCATACATTTGGTGTTTATGATTCCTATGCATATTTTATACTATTAATACACATGTAAGTATCTGTAAATATCAATGTATTTTGCATGTTTTTGAACTCTCTCGTATACATATTATTCTGCAATAAGCTATTTTCACACATTATGTTGATATTTATACTCCTTAATACATGCAGCTCTAGTTCAGGAATTGGCAAATTTCTGTTAAGAGTCAGTTAGTAAATTATTTTAGGCTTTGTGGATTGTAAGGTCTCTGTCACAAGTACTTATCTCTGCTGTTGCAGCGAGAAAACAGCCATAGACTATACCGGGGATGCCAAAAAAATGTATACACGAGTTGTATACATTTTGTTATCAGTATATATTGAGTATTACAATTTTAACCGTTTTTTCCTTTCTTAAAATCTGTATAAATTTTTTGGCACCCTCTGTACATAAATGAATGAGCACGGCTGTACTCTAATAAAATTCATTTACAAAAATAAAGGAAGCCAGATGTGCTGCCCCCTGCTCTAGTTGGTTCATTTTCAGTGCTTTCTAGAACTGTTGTATAACTTTGCCACCTAGTCCTGCTCATGAACACTCAGGTTGTTTCCAAACTTACACTTTCAAACACATAACTTACAAATAATGAACCTCCTTATGTATTTTCTTTGTGCATTTGTGTGATTCTCTAGGGACCACATTAGGAATAAAAGTTTTAACTTCACTAGCTATTATAAAATTGTTCTACAAAGTGGTTGTATGAATTTATACTTCAACTACTAGCAGTGCATGAAAGTTTTCCTTTTTCCACACCTTTGTCAATACCATTTATTGTCAGTCTTTTTTATTTTTGTCTATTTAATAAGTGTGAAATGATTATCTCATCAGTGTAATTTCTTTGGCTACTAAAGACATTTAGCATTTTTTATACGCTTATTAGCCATTCAGGTTTCTACACGTGTAAATTACCTGTGCATACCATTTTCCATTGGGTTGTCTTTTGATCAATGGAATATTCAGAATACTAATTTTTTTTCAGTTATATAGGTGGTGAATGTTTTCTAGTTTGTGGCTTGTCTTTATTTGTCTATGATAACTTTTACTATTCAAGACTTTTACATTTTAATATTAAATATATTGATTTTTGGTCTTATGATTTGTGCTTTTTGTAGCTCAAGAAATCTTTTCCTACTCTAAATGTACGTATTTTAGTTTTTCTTCTAAATGTTTAAAAGTTTTACTTTTCTAATGAGGCTTTTAATTAACCTGGAATTGAGCCTTGTGCATGTACTAAAGTATGGATGGAATTTTATTTTTTCCATATGGACAATGACTTGTCTAAGCAACATTTATTAAGAATAATCCATCTTTTCCTCACTAATTTGTAATGTAACCTCTTCTGTATATCAAACTTTCCTGCAATGTGGCTTTTCATTGTTCCAGTATGGTTTTCTTCTTTATCCCGATACTGATAATTACTCACTGTTTTAATTTCTAGAGATTTATAGGTCTTAATATCAGATAGGACAACTATTCCCACCTTCTTCAAATTTTTCTTAGTTGCTCTTGGCTTTTTGCTTTTCTACAAAAACTTTTAAGATCAACTTTTCAAGTTCCCTCAAAAATATTTTAACTTAAAAAGTGTATCAATGAAATAGAACAAAAGACCACTTTTTATTATGCTTCATAAAAAAGAAAGATTTATACCTTTTCACTTGTTAAAAATTTTGCAAAATATACATGCTCCCCTCCTGTTTTCAATTCTTCCATCTTTTTCCTTGAGGCCTGAGTATCATCTAATTTATAACTCTTAAAAACAGCTAGAACTTCTTCAGAATACTGCAAAATAAAAATATCAATTAGTTTTATTTGGCATTGTTGTCCAATCATTTGTTTAGTGCTTTTCTGTATCAAAATACCTAGAATTTATTCCCAGTTAATGATATATGTATATTTTAAGGCACATTAAACAAGAAAATTATGATAGCAAAATGAAAGTAAAACTATTTTCTATGAGATTCCATGGTATTGTAAGAGTAGGAATAAACTCTCTACTCCGGGAAAAACTGCATTTCTTATGCAGTTTGTGTGGGGGCAAACAGAAAGGGATGCTTTGCAAGTATACAGAAATGTACAAGTGACATAGCTGTTTAATCAGCTGTGGAAACTCTCAAGCATTTCTTGTTCTAAAGACTGCGAAAAAACAAAACAATGATGTCAAATCCTATCTAGTTGAAGGGCAATTCCAGATGATTTCTCACTCACCACTTAATCTGGATTTGGATGGTGGCTAAAAAAAGATATTGCATATAAAATAAAAACTTAAAAAATAACACAGAGCTTACACTATCTTACTTTTAAGAGCTACCTATTAACCTTGGATTTTGTCCTTGAAAAAGGACACATGATCTTAAAGTAGTCATAAAAAAAGAAATATAGAGAATTCTTATAAAAAGGGCTTAGCAAATTTTTTCTATAAAGTGTCAGAAAGTATTTTAGATTATATGGCTCATATGGTCTTAGTTGCAAGTACTCAAATCTGCTATTATAGCACAAAACATCAACAGATAATATGTAAATGAATGGGTGTGGTTTTGTGCCCATGTAACTTTGCTTACAAAAACAGGCAGTTTGCTAGATTTGGTCCAAGCCCATAGTTTACAGACCCCTTTTCTAACAGGAAAGCTGAAGTAGTTTTGTGCAAAGTAAAAACAGGATGTATTCTGTAAAAAATTAATCAATTCATGTTAACAATACTCACTGTGTAAAAACATAAAAACAAAACTAAGGTTGTAATTACTAACTTTTAAATCCTCAAGTCATTTAAAAACTCCACAAAATTGTTTAATTTACAATGTAGCTTCCATATATTGAAACAAGTATAAAAATGTAAGAGGTAGGGGCTGGCCCGGTGGCTCAGGCGGTTAGAGCTCCATGCTCCTAACTCCGAAGGCTGCCAGTTTGATTCCCACATGGGCCAGTGGGCTCTCAACCACAAGGTTGCTGGTTCAATTCCTCGAGTCCCGCAATGGATGGTGGGCTCCGCCCCCTGCAACTAAGATTGAACATGGCACCTTGAGCTGAGCTGCCACTGACTCAGTTTGGTTGGAGCGTGTCCTCTCAACCACAAGGTTGCCAGTTCGACTCCTGCACAAGGGATGGTGGGCTGTGCCCCCTGCAACTAGCAACGGCAACTGGACCTGGAGCTGACCTGCGCCCTACACAACTAAGACTGAAAGGACAACAACTTGAAGCTGAACGGCACACTCCACAACTAAGGTTGAAAGGACAACAACTTGACTTGGGAAAAAAAAAGGCCTGGAAGTACACACTGTTCCCCAATGAAGTTCTGTTCCCCTTCCCCAATAAAATCTTAAAAAAAAAAAAAAAGAAAAAAAAAAAAAAAGAAAAAAATGTAAGAGGTAGAATTATAGTAAAAAGTATGCTGGACAAGATTCAAGTTTTGGCTCTGCCATTAGCTATAAAACATTGGGCTTTTGGTAGTCTGGGATTGGCAACTCACCTTGAGAAAAGTTTTCCATGAAATCTTCTCATAGCATTGCACAGGGTTCCTGAAGTAATCCTGAAGTGACCAGAATTTTCGATACAGGTTGTAATCAATTGGAATGGAGCTAATAAAATAAACGATATATTAAATAAATCATTTAAGTTCTTCTAGAAATATCTGACCGCTCTTAACTTTTCTTGGGTCACAAACGCTTTTAATAAGTTGATGAAAGCTATGGTTTCTTTCCCCAGAAAAGTGCACATTCATAAATACTTATAAATGTTTATAAATAATTGCAGGGGAAATTAATAAATAGACACTGTTTATCTACAGTGATGGAATCCCTGAATTTTGGCTGGATACATGATTATTCAGAATCAAAGACTGTTTCCCAACCTCCCTTGCAGCAAGGTGTGGCCATGTGATTAAATTCTGGCCAATCAGTAGACAGTGGAAGTCATATGTGACCTATGACTTGGGCCATGTGTACTATTTTCCTTTTTTCCTTTCTGCTGGCTAGAATGCAGGTGTGATGATGAGCCATCCTGGACTATAGGAAAAAGAGCAAACACCAAAGGATGACGGAACAAAACGTTAAAGGGAACATGGGTCCCTAGGCACTCTCCCTAAGGAGTGCTTCTGTATTAGCTCTGAACTGACTGTCTCTAGACTTTTATATTAGAAAAAAGTCAACTTCTATGGTGTTTAAGCTAAAGTTAATTTGAAACTACACTAAAAGCCATAGGCATTATATCCTAACCAACACTCTAAGTTAAGAAGTCCCAGTATAAGACAAACACATTAGGTACATATCAACTTAGTGTTACAAAAATAAGCCCTCTCTTTAGTGTCTTTGTTATGGCATTACTAATTCAATTTCTGATTGGACTATGTTACAAATCTAGTGTCAATATACATTCTTTTAATTTTCAAATTAACAATCATTGTGCTATAAAATGTTTTAATTTTTAATGTTAAAACAAACATTTCACTTTTTAAATCAATGAGATTGTTTTTAACAAATTCCTTTACATCATGCAAAACAACCAATTAAGTCTGTTAGTATTAACCATATGTCAAAAATGCTTGAGGTACTGAGTATTTCATGTTCTTAAATAGCCACAAAAATTTTCAGCATCACTGCTATAAAATTAATTTTGTCTGTAAACAGTTGTGTACTACCTAACTCCATTCTTGGTAAATAAACCTTAAAATAAGTTGAACCTATGTATTGCAGTTAGTATTTTTTCTAAGTTTCATGCCCATATAAACATGCCAAGTAAGACAAATTTTATATGGGAAACAGGAGGTAGGTTTAGGGATCCACACAGCACCATGATCTTAAGAGTCCTGCCATCTCCATTCTGGCCAATAAGAGGAAGTAAGTTAATTTCCCACTCTTCATTTTTGGGATGGATATATTGAAAATGACTTTTCCTGATGCCTAGGGAACATCAAGGACAATACTATCATGCTTTTAAAAGATTACTGCAAAATAAAGTGAGCACAATTTTTACCATGTACTTTTTAAAAGTTTTTGGAGGGGGGATGAATGTTTAAAAGACTGAAAGATGCCTTAGTTTCTTTATAAAATAAGAGTTAAAAACGTATAAAATAATTTTATAGTGTAAAATTCAGTTTTCTAGCAGAAGTCTGAAAGGTATATTAATGATCTAGGAAAGAACAAAGGAAAAGTATTTAGCAAAACATATGGAGGCACACTGATAAAAAAATCTCACCACAGGAATTTAATTCATATGGTTAAGAGGACAAACTTCAAGTCAATGTCATGAAATATCCACTTAAAGAATAATTTTATTAGTTTACATTTATATCAATTGGCATATCAATTCAAGAAAAACATACAAACATCTACATACATAGTAACACATCACTTATCTTACATTCACAATTCTGACAACTTAACTGCCTGGAACAGAGCTTTGAACTTGGAAGTAATTGAAAAAGCCCTTGGTCTACAAGGAAATAGCAGTCACAAAGCTCATACATTTTATTTTACAAAATAGGCTTGTAATTATGCTTACAATGGCTTACATTACCTGTAAAGTCAGGTAAATAATTTAGCAAGCTTAGCTAATTTTGATAAAAGAATGCAAAATTTGCTACAGTAACTGCCAGTACCTCAAGTGGATTTTGCTTCAAAACAATAATGAAGAATACTGACAATTTTTAATTGACAAAAATCTAGCTCCTGACAAAAGTTTTATCAAGAACCAACAATACTCGAAAGACTAATGGGCATGTTAACTTTTGCTCTTTTTAAACTCTTCCCTAGTAACAACCCTGAGACCAGGAAAAACAATTATCTGAACATCAACTGTTCTATAATCAAAAACTTCAGTATCTACAACAGTAAGATTATTGGTCTGGGTTTTCTCTGGATTGAAAATAAAGTAAAAAAGCCGCAGAAAATACATTTCCTAAAATGTGAAAGTAAAATAGAACAAGAAACAGCCATATACAAAACAAATTATTTGTACTCATGAAATAATACAATAACCAATATTTGTATAGTTCTGTATACTTAATGAAAGAACGGTTTGGAAACAAAACTATTTGAGAGTATTTATTTATATGCATACAAATTCTCTCTCTCTCTCTCTCTCTCTCTCTCTCTCACACACACACACACACACACACACACACTCACGTTACTCAGTTACCACATATAAGGATAAATACCTTTTGAAGTACCAGGGAATTTTGTCTCATTAAGAAAACTGGTAAGTTACGTCTAATTAGAGAATGAGAATTATATAAACATTATATGTCCCTTTTTGTCTCAGTTGCCAGGAAGCTCATAGCTAATTTAATGTTTAATACCAATAACAATCTATTCTAAGTTGCTAATTATAATCTCCTACCTGTAAAGGTTTCTGATCTCTCTCCTCTTATCTTTACGAGTAGTTGGCCTGGTATGTGTTTGAAGTACCTTACGGAATATATATATATATATTAATTACCACTAGGAAATTTTTACAGTTGAGGACTAATGTTTTTTTAAAAAATCCTCTCTCTTGATGGTTCTATTTCTCTCCACCAGATTCTGCCCCCCTCTCTTTTCTTTCATGGCTAAACTTCTTGAAAGATTTATTTACATTCAATGTTCACGACTTCCTTACCTTCCTTTCATGTTTCAACTTCTGCAATTTGCCTTCCACCTTCACCATTCCACAGATACTTTTGGATTTTGTATTTATCCACACAAAGTAAATGTAACTACTTATTATATTACAAATTAGAGAGTCACTATCTAAAATACACTGTTTTGCAACTATTTTAACCAAGATATTCTATAAAAACATACAGTAGTCTCTCCTTATTTGTGGCTTCCCTTTCCATGGTTTCAGTTTCCTGTGATCAACCATGGTCCAAAAATACTAAATAGAAAATTCCAGAAATAAACAAGTTTTAAATTGTGAACTGTTTGGAGTAGTGTGATGAAATCTCGTGCCATCGCGCTCCGTCCTGCCCAGCACAAGAGCCACCCCTTTGTCTAGTGTATCCACACTGTATATACTACCCGCTCATTAGTCACTTAGTAACCATCTTGGTTATCAGATTGTCGCTGAATAGCAGTACTGGTGTTCAACTAACCCTTATCATCAGAAGGTCAATAGTAGCCTAGCTACGTCATAATGCCCATGTCATTCACCTCACTTCATTTCATCATGCAGCTGTTGTATCACCTCACATCATCACAAGGATGAAGATAGTACAATAAGACATTTTCTAAGAGAAACAGACCACATTTACATAACTTTTATTACAGTACAGTTATAACTATTCTTTTATTATTAGTTGTTGTTAATCTCTTACTGTGCCTAATTTATAAATTAAATTTTATCACAGGTATATGTATGTAGGAAAAAAGAGTATATATAGGGTTTGGTACTATATGCAATTTTAGGCATCCACTGGGAATGTCTTAGAACACATTCTCCACAGATAAAGCGGAGGACTACTGTATTTTTTAAATGTTAAGTTGATGATTTTATAGGATTTTATACATTGAAAATTTTTTTAATACAAAAATTTTTATTGGTGTATTTGTCAAATCTGAAATGGGCTTCATATTATAGATACATGAGTCACGTGTTCTTTACAAACTGCTGTCTAAGAAAGTCTGGTGATATAGCTGGTCACAAAGTAATTCCTCATACAATTTCTTCCTCTATTCAAAAAATAGTGATTGTGACAGACTGAGAGGCAGTTGAGTGTTGAGTCCTGTTCAAGTGATTTTCCTGCAGCTAGTTTATGAACATCACCAAGGGAGCTGAATTGTCTACACAGGCTTAGGCAGGGTCTAACTAGAAAAAGCTGCATTGGTCAGAGTTTGTTTTTGGTCCTCTGTCTACATCTCAGGTGACCTGTTATTTTGGAGCCTAATATCTTGGCTCAACACCCTTTTGCAGGTCAGACCCTAAAAGCCTACTCTATCCACATGCACATAACAAAAAACCAAAAAATTATAATAGCTACTAGATACTGAATAGACAGTGTTCTAAGTGCTTTACGTAAATCACTCTATATAACATTAACAACTATAGTCATAATAAGGATAACAACCAAGGGCCTTAATAGACCACTTCCAATTAGCATCTCATTTAATCCTCTCAATAACTGAAGCAGGTAGGTGGCACCACTGCATTTAAAGGCTCTGCAACTGTGTTGCATAGAGGTTAAGTAGTTTGCTCAAGGTTATATGACTAGGAAATATTGGAATTAAGCCTGGAGCCACACTACTTTCAATGTTTCTTTGGGGATACATATTTGAATTACTGAGATTTGGGATGATAGGACTACATCTCCCTGTGCAGATATAGGAACCTCTTCTTGATCTTTTGGAAAGTCTTTCAATTGTAACTGATGATGATAACTTTTGTCACCTCAGACACCTGGAAGAATGTTAGTGAAAGTGTTTCTTCATACCTTCACTTTCTCTTACTCACTGCTTTTAACCAGCATTAGGAAGAAATTATTTGGAAAGAAAGCATTGGATTATAGAGGATGAGATGAGAAATAGTGATAGGAGGGAACACAGGGGAGGAAAGAAAAGTTTCTTGTCCCTCCTACCTCATTAAATAGTCAGTTCAATACCCAGAGGCATTGAGTCCACAAAGCTACTTGGAAGGGAGAGGGGAGGAGTGCGGAGGCTGCTTGTAGCTGGTTTTTCAAATGTTATGAATATATATAAGGCAGGCTGTTTAAACAATGAACTGTCCACACACAATTTAGAAACCAACTGATACAGCCCATTAGTGATTTAGGATTTAGAATTTTAAGTAATATAAATGAAAGTTACAAATAAAAACAATACATAAGAATGATTTCCTACCTCCTTGTGTACCTTCTCACCCTGGTACTCAATAAGTCATTAAGGTGTTATCTTTGTAAATCAAGAAATCTGAACTTCTAAAAACTCACCAAGTTGTTGGAGCTTCATCATCTCCCATTTCACCTTCTTCCACATCCATTCCTTCTTCTCTATCTTCAGTGTGCTAAATTTAAAAAAAATGTACAGTCTGTTGTGAAGTTGTTAGGTAGAAGGTAAATGCTAAAATAATGTCACACACACTGGTGGACAACCATTAGTGAAGATGTCTAGTCACAGTAACTCTCTAGACCTACAGTTTAAAGCAATGGGAATTCTGTGTGACAGGGATC
The DNA here is from genome assembly GCF_057876585.1 of Rhinolophus sinicus. Taxonomy (NCBI): domain Eukaryota; kingdom Metazoa; phylum Chordata; class Mammalia; order Chiroptera; family Rhinolophidae; genus Rhinolophus; species Rhinolophus sinicus. The sequence continues at coordinate 75,765,767 of NC_142504.1, read as the reverse complement.
TGAGAACTCAAGAGCAGTATGACAATGATGTAAGATAGTCAATGATGACAATGTGAGAAGTTTTAAACCAGTATTTCCCCAAACATAGATTCGCTCTGGGAATAAAGGGTCTATGCAAAAATACGTTTTGGAAATATATGAGGTGTGACCAAAAATACAGTGAATGTTTAAATTAAAAAAAAATTATTACAGTAAAAGACACATTGCCATTAATCCCCCACAAAATATTCCCCCTCGCTTTCAACACACTTATCCTTGTTCTTGCCAGTTTCTGAAGCAGTTCTGGAAGTCCTAGTTTGTGAGTGTCTTTAGTTGCACCATTGTGGCAGCCTTGATGTTGTCCCAAATCAATTCAAAATGTTTTCCTTTCATGGTCATTTTGACTTTGGGGAAGAGCCAGAAGTCGCATAGTGTCAGATTCAGTGAGTAGGTGGATGAGAACACACCGTAATGTTTTTATTTGACAGAAATTGCCGCACCAGAAGCGATGTGTGACACGGAGCACTGTCATGATGGAGGATGAAGTAAAGCCACTCACGAAACAGGACTTCCAGAACTGCTTCAGAAAGTGGCAAGAACGATGGGATAAGTATGTTTGAAGACAGGGCAAGTATTTTGAGAGGAATTAATGGCAATGTGTCTTTTACTGTAATAATTTTTAAAAATTTAAACATTCACCGTATTTTTGATCACACCTCATATACAATGACCTTTTAGAGAACTGAGAAAATCATTAGTATATTAAGGACTCTAAAAACTGCAGTAAATAACTCTTAAAGTGAATTTAAGTAGTTTTTATCCTGACCTTTAATTTGACCATGGAAATCCTCCCAACCCCCACATAGAACACTTGTTATCTGAGAACACGATAGGATATGCTGGGTGTCCAGCTCTATATTGAAAAAGATCAAAATAAGTTTACATGGAATAGTCTAAGAAGTACCTAAACGATACATAAAGGTGAAAGATAAGATTCTGAAAAATCTTAAGCAAAGTCAGTATCATTTCCAAATTTATAATGATTAGACTTTAAGAAATAAATTAGTCTGATTAAGCTACAGTGATATTAGTTATATTTAATTAATTTTTTAAACTTTATAACTTGCTCCTAATTGAAGAATAGATGCTGAATGTCCAGAAATTTGCCAACTCAGGATTGTCTTCCAGATATATCATAATCTTTGAAAATAAAGTTGATTATAGCTGATGTCCTTTTCAAAATCAGTGGGCAAATAATGGATTATTTAACAAATGGTTCTGAGATAGCTGGCATGCTGTTTGGAAAAAATGAAATTATAACTAAATTTAGTCCAAACTCCAGTGTTGCTGCTGGGTTTAATGAGTTCAAAGAAAAAATAAAATCATAAATGCACGAGAAAAAAACAAAGGGACTGATATAATCTTGCAGAATGGAAGCCTTAGCATCACACAATAGGCCAGACACAATAAAAAGACCAACAAATGTTTATATGCAAATTTAAGTTTCACAGAGCAAAGGCACCATAAAGTTACAGGAAAAAGTATAAACGGAGAAAAAAATGTATCAACATATGGTAGATAATAAATTAATAACATTCCATATGAGCTTCTACACATCAGTAAGAAAAAGACAATTCAACAGTAAATTGGGCAAATGGCATGAAGAGATAATTCTCTTCCTCACTGCTTCAAATCAGCAAAGAAAAATAAATCCCAATAAACATACAGTAAGTTTCTTGACTTCATTAAAAACCAAGGAAGGTAAGTTCAAGTAAAGACGACTTGCTTTTCAAGTACGTATTAATTAAGCAAAGATTGTTAAAAGTTGGTAATTCCCAGGGTTGGCATGAGGCTGTGGGAAAGTGGTACGCTTTCTCTATGTGCCACTGGCGGTAGTATAAACAGGTACAGCCTTTTTGAGAAGTAATTGGGCAACAGCTATCAAAACCTGATATATACATATATTTTGACATAGAAATTTCACTTATCAAAATGGAGACACCTGCATAATATAGCAATGATATACACAATACTATTCAGTATAATGCTGCGAACAATTTTTTCACTGTTAAAGATTATCTAAATACCCACTGACAGTGGATTGTGATATATCCAAAGAATTATCATGAGCCATGAACCTGAGACATATCCAAACATCTGATGCAAAAATGTACCCATTTTGTACTGCTAAAAGAAGAAAGTGAATTGCAGAACAATATATATGTCCTCATTTTTGGAATAAAACTACATTATACAAAAAGTTCTGTAAGGCTAGATAGTGAAGACAGTGAATGCTAACAGTGGTTACCTTTGGGGCTTTGGATTATGGGTAGCTGTACTTTCTATTTTAAATATTTCAATTTTGTTTGCATTTTTAACACAAAATACACATTATTTCTATATATTGGAAATAAAGGTTTAAAAATTAAAAAAAAAAATTTTAACTTAGAAGACTCATTCATATGAGTTATCTCAACAACAAACTTATAAACATGCTCCGTTAGATCTCATATCAGCCTTACCTTCTGACCCAAGGTGCTTTCCTGCTCATTGGTATTGAAAACAGTGACATTTTCCAGATTAAACTGACTCTGCAAGTTAAGACCTATTAAAAAAAAAAAAAAATTCAAAGCAAATCCACCAAACGCCTAAATTTATTTAAGAATATAACTTTGTTGTCATAAAACCAAAATATAGAAAATGATAAATCCACAACTAAGCCAAAGATCAAGCCAGAAATACCACTCTTGGATTTTCAAATCCTTTGTAAAATTCATTTCTTAAAGGTGCCTTTAGAGTGCATAGAATTCTACATACATTATAACAAATAGAGTTGATTTGTTATTCATGAATATTTAAGAACAATTTTATATAATGCAGTATGTAACTTATAATTTTTCTGAATCAGATAAAAATTGTATCAAAAAGTGAGAGTATGGAATAATATTTATGGTAAATATATTGTAGTTAATGAGAGCCAGGTTTCTCATTGTCAGAGAAAGAAATTAAAAATAAGCAGGTCTACTGGATAAACTCAGAAATACTAGTATGATGTCATGGTTTTTGCTGTTGGTCATTTAAAAATAGAGACAGTGTGATATGTAAGAAATATATACATTTGGTCATTCAGATGACCAAAATATATTTCTCAGATATACTTGGTCTTCATCCACAGTTCCTAGCTCATAGCTCTCAAACCCCTTAGAATTTCCTAAGTGATGAGAGCAACAATGCTGTTTCTCGTTAAAGGGGTGACTTTTGGACTCCCACCAAAGGGGAGAGGGACTGTTTGCCAATACAACCAACTGGGTGATTAGAGAATTGGAACTTTCAGTCCCACCCTGTGATTTCTGGGGAGAGAGAGGAGAACGGTTTGACATCTAATCAACTGCCAATGGCCAATGACTTAGTGAATCATGACTATGTAATGAAGCCTCCATGAAACCCAAAGGGACAGCTCGTTGTCATCTTTATTGGAGAGCCTCCAAGTTGGGGAACCAGAAAGCTTCCATGTGCCATTATGCTGGGCTCCAAAGCTCCATGAGAACAGAAGCTCCTTTGTTTGAGACTTCAGCCTATGTATCTCTTCATTTGGATGTTGATTCATATGTTTTAATATATTCTCTGTAATAAATTGGTAATCCAGTACATACATGGGTTTTCTGAATTGTGAGCCTTTATAGCAAATTAATTGAACCCAAGGAGGGTTGTGTGGGAACCTCTGATTTATAGCCAGTGGTTCAGGGCTTGTAACTGGCGTCTGAAGTGGAGGGCACTCTTGTGGGACTGAGCCCTTTACCTGTGGAATCTGATGCTATCTCTGGGTACATAGACAGTGTCAGAATTGAGTTGAATTCAACTGCTTGTTGGTGTGGTGAAGCCACTTGTAACCCCATGTGGGAAATGCGTCCAGGAACCCCTTTCAGATAGATATAGAAATATAGATGTTTATGTATACACGGGTTTGTATACATACGTAGCTTTCCTAGCTATGTTCACTAAGAGGGCCTAGAAGAAGTGACACCCCAGTAGCAATTAGCATATTAGCAGATTTTGGCTTCTAAGTACCATTCTTACATAAAAGAAATCAGGCTCTTTGGAGAAGCATGTGATTTCAGAGCTGAAACAGGGAAAACATAAAATGAGCCTGGACTGTCTTCTCATACCAGGAAAACTTGAAAGAATTCCTAATGGGCAAAACTAGAACAATTTGAGTAACAAAAGTAAATAATGATATTATGGGATTATAACCCAGAGAATAAATTATCCATGAGTTCATACTGAAATAGATAATTGAATAAATAAAGGAGAAGAGACAAATCTTCCTTATAGAAGAATAGCAATTAATAAATGTAGAAAGAATGAAATAGAAAATCACCACCAGGACAACCTAATAACAATCACTGAAAGCAAAATCTACTGACGAATATGTACTACTAAAATCAGTGAGCAAAGGTGTAAGGAGAAAACGAGTATTTGCAAAGCCTCAAAGTATCTCCCTCCAAATATTAATTACAAAGGGAAAAATAGTAATTTTGCAGCAGAGAAATACAGTGATCAAGGATAACATCACTAATAATAAGACATATCAACATCATGTTGAAATGATGCACTGAGAAGAACACACCATCTGTCGGCTTCTTCCCCAAAATCCATAAATAATCTTAATTTAATTATGAAAAACCTCTAGACAAACCTAAATTAATCCTACAAAGTATCTGTAGGGAAGATGTTGAGAAAATTTGCCTTCAATGGCTGATGTTATCTTTTGTCTGTTAGCTTTTTCTTCCCCCACATGAGATACTGCATGTGGGGTTCCCTCACATGAGGTACTGGTTAGTTTTTTGTTCCCTCGCATGTGGAGGACTGCATGTGAGGTTTGTCTGTCCCCTCGCATGTGGAGGACTGCATGTGAGGTTTGTTCCAGATTAACTCTGAGTTGTTTTTTTGTCTATTTTGCCTGCATCAGCAGATGAGGTAGAGAAGTTAACTAAGTTATATCAGAATGACGTGACAGGCACGTTGCCAAGCTCTGGAAGGCTTTGGGCCGATGGTCCCAGGCGAAAACAGTAAGTATTGTTTGTCTGAATGAACTGGCCCTTCAGCCGGATAAACAATATTTTTATCAGAGTAACTGCCAGACCCTCCAAGAACTGGCGATTCCCTGAGGGGGAGGCAGGAACAGGAGCTTGGCTCTAACGTACATCTGAAAAAATATGTAAGACAGACCTCAGTTGGCAGTGTAATTTCATCTTTTGTCACTGGTGATTCTTCATTATTCTAGCATCTTGGGAACTTGTATACAACATGCAGCTTACAATACCAGGAGATGCCCTGACTTCCAGGCATGGACCTAGTGAGATCTGGTTGGTTCCCAACCTCCCCAGTGTTGTTCCCCAAAGTTAGCCTTCTTAAGAACTTGTTAGCATTTAGGGAACTTGTATGCAACTTGCAGCTTGCAGCATCAGGAGACACCCTAATTTCCAGCAACAACAACAGCAACGCAACAATAGCAAAATTCTTGGGAACTAACAAGCAGCAGTGGGAGACACCTCAGCTTTCCCCACTGAAGACCTGGCAAGGTTTTGATTCCTGACCTTTCCACTGTTGTTTTTCCAATGGTTTGGTGAGCTTCTGGCATCTACTGCAATAGTTACTATCCTATAAAATTTATTACTGCTTTTGGATACTCCCTACTGATGTTATTTGCATATTTAGCCAAGTGACTTTTGATCAATAGTAAACATATGTTGAGACCTCTTAAACTTGTATGTATATATACTCCTTTGACGTGACATTGTTATCAATGTATATAACTTAGTCTTAACCACCTTTACTTTCTGTCATTAGCACATTCTTTTAAATGCCTTTGTTTTTTGCTATTACATATTGCTAAATAAATTGATTAGATATTGCTAATAAATTCATTAGCTCCTCTCTAGCGTGTCCTCTACTCTCTTTACCCTGGTCGTCATTATAATATCTAACTAGTGCTCTTCAAAAGTGTCAAGGTCATGCAAAAATAAGCAAACTCTCAGGAACTCTCACTGATTAGGAAGATTAAAGCAACATGACAACTAAATGCAATATGGGATCCTGGGTTAGCTCCTTAAATAGAAAAAAAGAAAGTAGTGATAAAATTAGTAAAATCCACACAAACTCTTTAGTTAACAGTGCTATACCAATGTTGTTTTCTTGGTTTTGGTAACAGTACTGCAGTTATGTGGGAGGTTAACATTAGGTTAAAGTTATTTAGGTATTTATTCTCTTTATTATCTTTGCAATTCTTTTTCAAGTCTAAAGTTATTTCAAAACAAAAAGTTAAAAAAAACACGCCAGAATGCTAGATCAAGTCATTAAGTTAGTGAACAAACCGGGCTGACCATTCAGCATTGACTACTTTAAAAAAACTTTGTCTGTTCTCTATTTGTTACTCAGTATAGCACATACCATAATTTTCATTAAGTTAAAAATTTCAGTCATACTTTACTACATTTAATGGGTGAGCTACATGTGAAAATAGCTTTGTGAAGGTCTTGGGATATACCCTAAGTGAATTTCAAGCATGTACAAATGTGAAAAAGGAAAAAAAAAGTACTATAAGAAAATATCCCAAAATGCCAGCCTAATTTACATTAGGGTGGTAGGATTGACTATGAATAGTTTTTTTTCCTTTACTTTCCAATTTTCTGAAATAAGGTTGTGTTACTCTTATCATTAAAAAAAATAAAGTATACTTTATTTACATATATATGTGTGTGTGTATATACATGTATATGTATATATATATATATATACACACACACATATATATATGGTTACCTTTACCAATGTATTGTTAGTCTTTCAACTAGTTAATAAGAGAAAGAAAAAAGTGGTTTCTCTATGTCTTATCAATTTAGAAATGCAGTACATTAAAAAAGATTGAAATTGTTTTTTACAAAACGATGAGAGTGGAGGCTAGAGATAACCAGGAAGGACAAAAGACTGGCTGGGAATTGAAACCTTGTTCTTATGTCTTCTGTAAATTCCAGAAAAAGAAATCGCAGATCAGTATTTATGAGGAGGCATACTTCACTTCATAGAGATAGAGCATTCATTACATATTTAATTGGTGACCAGGTGTCTGGCACTATTCTAGGCACAGGGAATACAGAGGTGAGCAACATAAACACACTGAAAATGCCAGGTGGTGTTGAATGCTAAGAAGAGATTTGTAATCAGGTGGTGATGATGTGTGACTGCAGTGGCAGGTTTAAATTAGATGTTCAAGGACAGCCCCTGTGAGGAAATAAAATTTAAACTGAGATTGAGTGACAGCAAGAGTCAGTAAAGTGACAATAACTCACAAAAGGATTACAGCAGGAACACTTAGTGCCAAGTTCTGAGGTTCAAAAGACCTTGATATTATAAAAACATAAAGGTGAGCTGCCAATTCAATGGGGAAAGAATAGTGTTTTTCAATATATGGTTCTGGGAGAACTGGGTATCCACTTACAAAAGAATGAAATTGGATCCCTATCTCACACCATCTACAACAATGAACTCAAAATGGATCACAGACCTAAATGTAAGAGCTAAAACTCTTAGAAGAAAACACAGGAGTAAATCTTTGTGACCTTGGGTTAGGCAATGGTTTCTTAGATATGACACCAAGAGCAAAAGCAACAAAAGAAAACAAATATATCTAAAACTTTATCAAAATGTAAAACTTCTGTGTAGCAAATGATACTATTGAGAATGGAATATCTGTGAATTGTATACTCAGTATGGGTCTAGTATCTAGACTATAAAAAGAACTCGTGTAACCAATTAATAAAAAGACAAATAACCCAATTTTAAAAATGGGCAAAGAATCTGAACAGACAGACATCTCTTTAAAAAAGACATACAAATAACTGGTAAGCACATGAAACTCATGTTTAACAATCTTCATTCATTAGGAGAATGAAAATCAAAACCACAGCAAGATACCACTTTATACCCACTAGGATGGCTATATAATAAAACGACAAAAGTGTTAGTAAGGATGTAGAAAAATTAAAACGTATGTGCACTGATGATGGGATTGTAAATGGTATAGCCTCTTTGGAAGATAGTTTGGTAGTTCCTCAAGAATGTTAATATGACACAGCAATTCCATTCTAGGTATATGCCCAAAAGAAATGAAAACATACATCCACACAAAAATCTGTAAACAAATACTCATAGGAGCATTATTCATAATAGCCAACAATTTTCTTGTTGTCATCATGACAGATTCTAATTTATTAAAAACTGGAAAAGATTTTCCTGCAAAGCATGTGTTTAATGTATAAAAGCTTACCTGATTTTTCAGATAAAGGGAAAAGCCTGGCCAAAAAGAGTTGAATTCGTCCACAGAAGACTGTATTCTGGGATTTCGATAATCTTCTTAGGAGATCTAACAATATATGGAAATGAAGGTTACACAGAAGAGATCATTCTATGTTTATTACAACCATACCCAAGTTTCTTAACTAGTTTGTCGAGAGTATTTTTCTAAAGCAGTTCTTAAAATGGGGGTAAAAACTAATGTTACAAAAAAGCACTAGAAAATTAGGAATTAAGCAAGTTAGCAAAGGCAAGATAAGCTTTACCAATTTTTTTTTTTGGTTTTTCATTAAGTTTCCCAGAACAGGAACAGTTTAATTTAAAGTAAATGATCAGTTTTAACAAATCAGACTGTTATTTAAAAATGAAGATACTAATCTATGTAGAAAACCTTAGTACTTGTGTTTATTTCAACCACCTGTTTTTCTGGCCACATTTACATTTCAAAAACAATCATTTACCACTGAATTACTTACCATTGCACATACGTAGTAAATAATTTTTCCCAGCAGAATAGAATGTATTCTGAAATTAAGACAGAAATTATTACTATAGTTCAGAAGTTGTTGCACATCCTTCAATAAGTTGCAAGAAGTAAAATATTAAAGAATACTAACATGCACTCAGAATCTACTATGCCACTTTCACTTTTTTCAAGCAGATAACATTTTCAATGAAATAAAAGTATTTTCAGATATGTGAAATAACAAAACATGATACTAAGAAGATGTTTTAAATATGTGAAAGTGTGCATTTTCAAGTAAATTGTTACTACTAAGTCAAATTTTATACTTCAAGTTTTTCACCATACATGATTCTTACTTGGCTCCCCCCATAGAGTATTATGTAATTCTTTCATAGGACCAAGTGTTTGGTAATCAGCAACATTAGAAATACAAGCAAAAAAATCTATACTCAACTCTGAATCAACAGAGATAATGTTAGTAGAAAAATAAACTAAGGCACTTACTGATTTCCAAGTAGCAACATTTTTTTCCACAAAAGTGAATATTGTGTCACACTGATCCAAAGGAAGACAATCCAAAACATCTCCCAACAACACAAACGGTGTAGATGCAGTACAAATACCTACAAGTGGAGCACAAGCCAACTAAAAGTTTAAAATACTATTGAGTAAAATAGCCCATGCAAAATCATTCTGAAGAATATCGTAAAGGTACTTTGTTAATCCTAACAGACAAGAAATGGAGGCAACCTAAAAGTCCCCAAACAGGACATATTTAAGTAAGTTTTGGTATGTGCACTCAATGATGATGACAATCATTTTTCATAACACTTTTAGAGCATTTACTATATGTCAGGCACACTAAGTGCTTTACATATACTAACACATTTAATCCTTATAGCACTATGAGGTAGATAATATTATCTCTAGCTTATAGAATGGGAAAACTGAGACACAGAGAAGTTAAATAACTTGCGCAAGTTCAAAGAGCCAGTAAGTGGTAGAGCTGGGATACGAACCCAGGCAGTCTGGCTCCACAGTCTGTTTTCTTCACCACTAAGCTATTCAAAAGAATATAATGCAACCAATTAAAAATGATGGTTATAATGACTATAGTAACTTGGAAAATGCTTATTAAATAATGTTAAGTGAAAAGGGAAGGATTCAAAACTGTATGTATATTTGTTATAAAAATAATAATTTTTTAAAAGACTAGAGAAACTAATACCATATACCAAAATGAATGATAGTTTTTTTAAGGTAGAGGAATTTATGACTAGCATTGTCCCTTTTTCTCATTTCCAAATGTTCTGAAATGTTGCTAAATTGCCTTTGTGCCTTGAAAAGTTTATCTTCAAAAGGTTTGATACTGATTTCAATTATTATTAAACATTTAAAATAATAGTATTGGTTCAGGGGAAAAAATAGTACAATAAAAAGTTCTTTATTTCTAAATTCAATGTTTAATCAATGTTTATTTCTAAATTCAATTGTTTATTAAAGCAATAAATTAAAGGTTCTCAGAAAAAGTCATTTAGACTAGCTAAAAATATTTTATCTCCCCGCTCCTTCTTTCTTCCAGTTTAAGGTGATACTAACACCTTACTGTGCAGGAAAAGTAGCCACTTAAGCATGTATGTAAAAAAAAAAAAAAAAAAAAAAAAAAATCGAGGGGACACTGTAAGCCCGAAGCACTGCATTAATATGTCATATTCAGAAAAAAGAAGTAATATCCAGCTCTACAGTGCACTAGTAAGATCACATCTGAAATGTGATGTGAGGGACACTGCCTAGAACTAGTGGGGGGCATAAGGCAGCTGATTTCAACTCAATACAAGAGAAATCAAAGCGTGAGCTCCATTAATGGGTATAGAGGCTGTATGATCACCTGCCAGGGACAGTACAGAGGGGAAGCAGGATAGGCCAGAGATGAAACTGGACTAGATGACCTCTAAAGTCCTTTAACATTTAGATTCTGTGACACTATATGCCCTGGACCTCTGAGAGATATGAAAGACATACTCCCTCCATTTAGTTGGCCTAAGTCAACTCACATTTGATAATTATAGAACTTAAGAAAATTACCTAGATTCTACTCCCAAAGATTCTGATTCAGTAAAACTAAGTTAGCGCCTGGCAATTTCATTTAAAAATAGATTCACTGATGATTCTGATGAGCTGGGTTATAGCATGAGTTCCCCAGAACTTTCACAACCTGTGTCCCAGCCTCTACACGGCCCTCTGTGCTTCAGCTTAACCTCGGCCACATACACCCTCTCCTCAGTTCCCAAACACCTTGCTATGTTCATACTTCCACAGTTTTGTTTACAATGCTTTTCCCGCCAAAGTAGTCTTCCTCCTCTCATGTGGCAGATTCCTACTTAATCTTTCAAAGCATAGAGTAGACAGCACATCTAAAAAACTCCCCTAATACCTTTAAGCAGGCCACCTCAGCTATGCTTCTGAAGCACACTGTACATACATTATAGCACTTATCATATCCTCTTTATCTCTGTTATGTACACTTTCAGCTTTCTAAGGGTAGGCATTTTTGTATGTTTTAACCAGTAAAGTGACTGACACTGAATAGAAACTCAATAAGTATCTGTTGAGTTGAATTCAACAAAATATAGTTATGGACAACTGGAAAACATGTCACATAAATAATATAATCTCAAGAAGAAATTTTCCCCACCAAATTAAAATAAATAAGCATGTAAGTGTTCACTTACAATTTGACTAAGTTCGTAAGTCCTCATCTTTCTCAAATAAAGTTCTAAATACTGACTGTACAATTTTAAGTGTTAAAAACATTACCAGTATACAAGAATAACAGATCAAGGAAATCAATGAACTAAGCAGACACTGCAAACTGACAGAAACTGGGCAAGGAATGCTCCATCACAGAACTCATTTAAGTATGCTTAATGAATGAATGAATAAGCATCTTATATAAAAGTTTAATATGTAAAGTCAGAATTTATGAATTATGTTTAAGTTCACAAAATAGCTTGCTGCTACACTGGAAGACCACTTTTACTTTTTATGTTCCAGTCTTTGTAGGAGCTAAGTATCAAAATAATAAATATGTAAATAATGCTTTATAGATTAAAAGGCACTTTTCACATGAACTATCTGAATTAATCAAATGAGTATTTTCACCAAATTGGATAAAGAATTAAATGAACTTTTTTTACTTTATGTTTTTTTAAAGGAAGGCGCAGCTCACAGTCAACCTTGGTGTTATCAGCACCATGCTCTAACCAACTGAGCTAACCGGCCACCCCCCTAACAAACTATTTTTTCAGTTTTTTTCCTACAAATATTTAATGAGCTCTTACTACATATGTGTTAAGCATTGTGTATTTATTATACTATATGTCTTTTTAAAAATCTCTTGAGACTATCCCCCAATGCCACTACTCCACTTCAATAGTTCCCTACCTAGTTTTGCTGCCAGTAGTCTCTCAAGCCAACTCTTTTTCCATTGCTCCTCTTTAAAATATTCAAAGGCCTTTACAAATGATACTAACCTAACCCTCCTACTTCTTTCCTCACCAGTTGTATCATCCTCTCACCCCTCTGCTCCACACGATTTTTCAGCCATGCTGAGGTTGGCCTTGACATAGCTATTCCCGTCTGTTTCTATTTGACAGATTCATCATCCCTCACATCCCAGCTCATATTACAGCTTTCTTTCTAAGCTCTCCCTGATTCCTTTAGACTCTGAAGTTGAGTCACTTCAACCACACTTCATTTCCACTTCAACCACAGTAAGACATTTACAAGTCTGTTTCCTCCATTAGCCACTAGGCTCCTTATGGGCAGAAAATACATTTTATTCACCACTGAATCTCCAAGTCCTAGCTTAGGACCAGGCACATAGTAGATGCTCAATAAGTATTTACAATGAATGAAACAACTGGAAAACAAAGAAGTGCTAAAATGGGTGCTGCATACTAGAGATGAGAAATAAATGTGAGCTAATTTCATTGGGACACCTTCTTCGTAAAGGAAGTAGGCAGAATTTGATAAATGAACAAAATCAGATAGGTGGAGCGGTATAGGGAGAATAAGTTTTAAATAAAAAATAGTCATATCCAAGATTACTTTAAAAAAAGAAAACCATACTTACCTTCAGTTACTCCCCCAATAGCAAGAGAAATAATAGCTAAAACATTTTCACATGGTGAATGATTTATCTACCAAGAGAGGAGAGAACAACTTAATTTAGGGGCCACAGTTCAGACTAATTTGATAACAATAAAAACATCCTCTGACATTAACCTGATTATCACAAATATGGGATAAAAATTTTTTCAGAGATAAAATTACTATTAAGATGAAAATGCAAAAAAAACCAAAAGAATAGAGTCGCTAACTGTAGAAGTATATGGCATAAGTATTAACATATGATTCACTTAACATACAATGGTCTTAGAAAAATGCCTACATTAGCACGATTAAGGCTGTAAGCTCATCAAGGACAGAAGTGCTGAGGTCATAATTCAATCAGTGGGACGGCAAAGGCAGCACCAGGGGGATGGACTGTACTGGTGCATCAATATGTTTGAGAGAGGGTATTAATAGAAGGGACGTAGTGCCTAGGTTCAATAACATCATAAAAACCAGCATTTATTGAGTGTTCATTAACTCATTCTACACAACAACCTTGAAAGAATGGTATTTCCGTTCTCACAAACAAAAGTGAGGCTCAGTAAAACAAAGTAATTACCCAATTTCTCACAACATGTAAGTGACTAGAAGAGGAAAGAATGAGTTTTGATGCAGAATTGTTTGAAAGAAAGGGACATTATTATGGTCATGAGAAAAAGTTCTAGCTTCTCAGGACCCAACCTTCACTTAACCAAAAATAAACTGTTGAAACTTCTCCTTTCATTCGGGTGCTCGACCAATGGTAAATAGATTTTTCACGTTTGATTAAATTTCTCTACTGAAGTTGGATTGGCTCTATTTATTTTTTTTAAATGCTGATGAGAAGGATGCATACTATAAGAAAATGATAGCATGGAATCCTAGTTTCCATGTTGAATGTCCCTGGACTAGATCTTTTGTGTGACTACAGGATGTGTCATTGGCTATATAATAAAGTGAGAGGGCCTATTTTCCAATTCTAGTTCTTGCCCAGGAACACCTCACATCAACTTGGAAAGGGTATAAGAATTCTTATACTCTTCACTTGGAGAGGGTTGTCTTCATCTAGTAAAACAAAGTCTTCTAATGATTTAGCATCTGTGCTGTCAAAATCCTTAATTATTACATAACTCCTATACTACGATATACTTTGATACACTTTGCTTTTGCAAAGTAGCAAGCTCATGCTAGAAAAAATAATCATATTTAAACACTCATTGTAAGAATAAAAGCAATTTAAAAAAATAACAATTTATTAATTTGCCAGCAACACTTTAACAATAAAGGAAAACATACTTACAATTTCTTCTTCTAGAACACCTCTGAAAGCTTGGTCAAGGGTACATTTTTTTTCATTTTCACTATTGAAAACAAAAGACAAGCTCCATTTTTTAAACAGCTCAGGGTAAGTATAAAGATTCAGGCAAGTATGTTTCATGGATACTAATGCCTTACCTGCCAGGTAACTGGGTGAAGGTATTCAACAATGGTTTGATATTTTTGTTGTTCAAGGCCTCTCTGGTAGACTTCTAGAAAAATAAATATAGCAAGTAAGTGGAAAGATTTTTGCTTATTAATTACTGAAAAACATATAACTCATTAAATCTAAAAATGTTTATAACTGGGAAAAATTATCCATCAGTCATTCTATCGGTAGTTTTTATTCAAATGCCACTTACTGACATATAGACTCTCATCACGTTAAACCTGGATAGAATTTCCTAGCTAGACTTTCTCATTCCAATTTTCCCTCCTACCATCTCTTTAAATATCATATTCATGAGAGTATTCTGCTTTTTAAAAAACCGTCTCCAAATGGCTCCTTACAGACTTTGGTTTTGAAGTTTGATAGCTCCCTTTCAAGGTCCTTGAGAAGGTTATCCCACTCAAATCTATCCAACCTTATTTCCCACTACCCCCTAACACATACTCTCCACTAAGGTCAAGCCATTTTTTCCATATTTTTCTATCAAGCACACTCTAGTGTATTTACACATTCATGTTGTTCTTCCCACCTGCTCATGCAAATTTTATCCATTCTTCAGGACTCATCTCAAGTCAGACCTCCTCTAGGTAGCTTAGCTTGCTCAGCATAGTCCCTCACACATAGTAAACATTGAATAAATACCTGCCGATTGTCTTAGTCATAATTGAAAGACAAAAATACTGAAAAGTCAATTCATTCTGTGAAAATTCACATACAATTCGAAAAGTCATCTTATTACCTCACAGGAGTTAGACGGAAATGTCCATTCCTGACTCTGCCAAAAATAGGCTGTGTCAATCTGGGCAAACCCCTTAATGCTTTGTTTTCCTCACCAGTTAAGTAAAAGATTGTTGCAGATCCTTACTACCAGTAGCAGCAGTGCAATTACCTGGGAACTTGATAGAAATGCAAAATCTCACAGCCCATTCCAAGCCTACTGAATCAGAATTTACATTCAACAAGATCTCCAGGTGATCCACCACACACTGAAGCTGGAGAAGCACTAGACTAGATGATCTCCAATTAAATGGCCCTTTCCAGGATTAATATGATCTTGGATTGTCCTAACAATTACTCTTAGAATTTCAAAGCACCAGTATTACAGCAAAATGCACAGAAAGAAAATCATTCTGATAACATAAACTAGATATAATCTGGTATTAAAAAAACAAACTCAATACTGTATGAGGAAAAAAAACAACCTGCACACAAAAAACTATTTACTACAAAGAATCAATTTTCTTTCACAGAATTTTCATTCTGGCATGACTATAACTATGTAGGCAGTTAAATATGTGAGTCGTTGAATCATGACTTGAAATATTGGCACAAATGCTAAAGACAGTCAAATAACTTAGAACAGGGATTCTTTGTGCTGGGGGCTGTATGGGCAACATAAAAAAAGAATACTGGCTTTGAAGTCAGAAATAAAAAAGTTTAGTAAATCACTTAACTTTTCGGGGGTGTTTGTCTCATTTCTCTCTCATCTAGGAGGGGATAATAAAACCTAGCCTACTTCACAATGCTAAGACTTAACCATGAAAACGCTCTGTAAGGTGTTTCTCAAATGCTAAAACTACTCTTCTCCAATATGTAGGAATAAATGACATCTGACAACCCTTCCCAAGCTGCTCTGTTTGTCTTTTCCCACTTAGGATCTCTTAGGAGTGAGACACTGAGGGTTAAAGGTACGGTGAATAGGCAGCCGGAACAAACCACCTGGCAATTAGGAGGCGGGGCGGGAGCCAGTCCTCTGGGCTAAAACCACTTCTGCCCTCGTCTTTCCCCCGCTCGCTTCCAGTTCTGGAGACACCTGCCCGGCTAAGCGAGCGCTGCAAAGTAGCTGGACCGGACGAGAGAGAGTCTGAAGATGAGCCCTTCCTGCCGGGCGACCAGAACGCGGAATGGAGGCGGCGGACCGCAGAGGATGCGCGGAAGAGGCAGGTACAGCGTCTTTTCCACCTCCCAACCCCCGAAGGGGCCGGGAGCCAACGCTGCGGCTTACGCACCTCTGTCCCCGCTTTACCTCAGAGCAAAAGTCCAGTAATTAGAGAGGAGGGCAAAGAGAAGCGCCGGGTCAGGCTTGCGCCCTCCCGCTTTCTGCTCACCGTAAACCGCGTCCGCGCTTCGGGTAAACTGAAGAGCGGCGGTGTCGGAGACATCTTGGCTGCGCGTGCCCGCCACCGCGCTGCGGCGCAGGCCGATGACGTCAAGCCGGGAGCGAAGCGATTACCGGCTGCGTGCGCGGCTGGAGCGGCGTGTGAGCAAAGGGGAGGGGCACTGGCAATTGGGAGCTTCTGTGGCGGTCAGGTGGGCGTTGGAAGCCAGAGTCAACCACACAATGCCTAGTCCGGGTTCGTGGGTAACCTTTGGGGTGACGGCATTTGGGCGGGGCCGCGCCCTGTGAGCTCTGCGCTGCAGGGCGGGAAATAGGTCCTGACGCGCACCGCCGAGGTTTTCCGGGTTTGGGGAAGCGCTAGGTAGCTTAACGGGCTACGCGGGAAGGTAACCGCTGCCCCAGAATCCAGGACAAGAGGCTTATCTAGGAAAGCACCAGGCTGGGAAGTGTTGGCAGACCGCGGTCATGCGCCAGGAAGGAGTGGTCTCAGCTCCCGATTTCTGTATCAGCTCTGTAGTTCGTGGGCCTTGTAGCAGCAGCAGTTCACTCTTCTGTGAAATAGAAACAATACTTTCGTATTTTGCCGTGTGCTCCTGTGTATAATGTGCACCCACGTTTTTGGCCCAAACTTTCAGGGCAAAAAAATCTTTCGTTTTAATTTTTTAATTCAAATTGTTATTTGTTTACATTTAGGTACTTGCTTTTTGTATTATAAAGGAATTTTAGCATTTGTATTTTTAACATTATGGTATAAGAAATTTTATGTAACAAATAATTACAAAACATAAGAACAGATACAAGGTACGAGAAATTTTATGTACCGGTAACAAATTTACGATATTTACGTATCACAGAAGGCCAAGAACTCTTGATCGTTACAAGTTCATCTTAAGTTCAACAAAACTGATTATCGTATTCCAGGGTATTATTTTGCATATGGATATCGTTATTGATTTCTAGAGTTATACTTCCAACTCATAAGCATAAATGACTTAAAAACATACAGATATGGAATTAGTACTACCCATATATATTGCACATCCTTATTTTTACCTCACAAGTTTGGGGGGAAAAGTGCACATTATACACGGCAAAATATGGTATGTCTGTCACAGTGCTGTTGGAAAGCATGAATGAAATAAATGCAAGTGTGGCATATGTAGCCATATAAGACTTATTGTTATATCTTGGAATTGTTAACTTGGTGGGCACATATGGGTCTCTACAGAAAGAGAAAGACCTTGGAGGAATGCAGTGTTTGGCGCTGATAGTAAAATGGGTGGCACTGCCTCCAGGGTAGAAGCACCCCTGGCAAAATCCTGCGTCCTTGGCAGTTTCCTCCCTTGTCTCCTTTCACTGGAGAGGCTTGGCCGATGAAAAGCCAAGTAGAAGTAACTTTCTTAGTTGGAATTATGCTGTGGGGAAGGAAGTTATGCATTGACCCAAACACAAACTTCCTGCCAACTCTTCTTCCTTTCCACGTGTACCCTAATGATGAAAGCTAGGTGCGCTTTACCTTGTTCCCTTCATTGACATTCAAAGAGAATGTAGGAAGCCAACAAAGAGATAACTTTGCATAGTGTTGCCTGTAAGTGGGAATTGTGAACAGTGACGGCTACCTGGAGCACAGTTGTCTTTTTTAGAATCAACAGAATCATTCAGGTTTGATTGTATAACAAGTCTCAAAATTCGCAAAATAAACTGGTATTAACTGATTTAACAGGTAGCTGATTAATAGGATTATTATATTACAGATGATCATTAACTATCAAGAACCACAACTAAGACCCAAGAAAGAAATGCAGTTATTTTTTACAAAACTCTCCAATCATAAGAAGAGCTGGACTCATCCATCAAAGCCCAGTGACTTAGAATTCTCTTTATTCAGCAAAAAAGTCAGCAAACATTTGTTGAGTACATTGTACACAATGGACAGTATCTGTTGAAAGAATGATAATATGAACAAATGAACAAAATAGTGAAGCCTAATTCCTATTTTGAGGAACTTTTAGTTTGGTTGACATAAAAGAAACAAACAATTGCAATGTACATACAATTTCTATTATAAATACTTTCGATAACTGCTGTAAGAGATTAAAGGAGAAAGCAATTGCTACCATATGAGGTGATCATGGAGCCTTCAAGGAGAAGATAGAATATGAGCTGGACCCAGAAGGATTCCAATAGACAGGAATGGGAAGGGGTGAAAAGGAAAGATATTCCCAATGGAGAGACTGGTATTAGCAGAAGTGTGGAAGGGAGAAAGCATAGTGAAAGATAACTGTTTACTCTAACATTGGATTCTGAACAGAAATAAGGCTGAACAGTCAAGTTGGAACCAGATTATATTAATGTTTGAGGCCAAAGAATGTTTAAAAATGGCTTTTACACTTCCTGCCAAGTTATAGCTGGCAGTATATTTGGGAGGAAGGAGAGAAATGAACTACTTTGCTGCTGAGTGCTGAAACACCAGATAAAGAAACAGTAGGAAAAAAAAGTAACAATCTTCAGAGAATAATGAGGTGTTCCTATTTAATGGGTACAGATTTCAGATTGGGATGATGAAAAAATTGGGATGATGAAGGTGGGTAATACAACTGTTATACCATTTTACACATAAGGAAACAAACTCAAAGAGATGGGGTTCTTGATAAAAGTAATTGGCAAAATGAGACTACCCCGGATTTTGATTCCAAATTTTGTACTCTTTACACTGTTATACTGTTGTAAGTAATGCTTATGTTTTATTGAGTACCTTCTATGAGCCAAACGCTTTTCTTGTATTACTTCTACTCCTTACAACAACATTATACGTAGTTA
This sequence comes from Rhinolophus sinicus, assembly GCF_057876585.1. Classification (NCBI taxonomy): domain Eukaryota; kingdom Metazoa; phylum Chordata; class Mammalia; order Chiroptera; family Rhinolophidae; genus Rhinolophus; species Rhinolophus sinicus. The sequence continues at coordinate 75,746,390 of NC_142504.1, read as the reverse complement.
TTTATCAGTGAGGAAACAGGCTCATCTGTCACATGACTAGAAGCTTGTTTGAGATTTGAGCCTGGCTTTAATCCCAAAGCCTGTATTTTTCTCAGGTCTTAACTCTTGAATCTTTACTAACCCATGGGCCTAGTTATTGTTTCAAAAATTATTTCCTTGCAGTTGGCTAAGAGTGAGGATCATACTGTCATCAATAACACATGAGTTTTTTAAAAGTATGTAATAATAACACTCAAAGGGCAGACATCCCGTAACATGTTACCTTTTCACTTAGATTTATTGTGCACTTGTTTTTCCTCTTATGCTAGTGAGGTAAGATGGACCTGCCTCTCTGTTAGAAAATACTCTCCACGGGAAATACTAGGCTGGGTGATTTAGATAATTTCTAAGCATTCAGCTCTTTATTCCTCTTCTTTTCCTTGGTGTGATCTTAGTTGGATTCAAGTTACCATTGAAGGGGTGAGATCTAGGAGAAAAGGACCAAGGGGGCAGCTTAGTCTGCTTTTGTTCTAGTCTTTATCCCCTAGTCTTGGCAAAAGGAAACTTTTGGTTCCACACTCACCAGTCAACCACATTAGGATGTTGGATTGCAGTTTCTGCTGGTTCCGGTCCTGGGCCTTAGCCATCTTTCCCTTTCTCTCTCTCTGTAATTTGAGTGGATTGAAAGAATAATGTTGACAGGGAACCGATGTTTGAGAGGCAAAGATGAGCAAAAAGAATGAGACATCATTGTTGGGAAAGGAATGGAATTGGGAAGAATAATAATAGAAGAGGGATGGCACTTTGGGAATATTGTTGTGGAGAAAGAGGAATTACAGCACCCATGAAAACTATGGGTGCTGTATTTTTGCCACAGTGGGAGCAACTTTCAAGCATTTTGTATTAGTGTATTATTCATTCATCACATATTTATTGAGTGCCTGTTATCTGGCAGTCACAAGTACAATATTGGATTATATATTAGAGTATATATTAAATAATACAGTATTATTTTATTAAATCATTAAGTACTGTGTATATAATTATCTAGCATACATGGTAAAATCCTGTTTGGTGAGTTTGGTTGGACCACACAGATGAGCATAATTCAAGGTGAGAAATAGAATACTGGATGACTTCTTGCCCTGGTGAACCCAGCTTCCCTGCAGGGTTAGGCAGAGATTTTGCCTGAAATGGTACCATTGCTTAGCTTGTTCTTTTTGCCCTGTTTTTCTCTTCCCCTTACTGGTTTCTCCTGAAAGCACCGTAATAAATCATTTGCTCACAAATTCTCAGGTTGCTCGTGGAGATCCTGATTGTGCTAGTTTTGGTCTACCAAGAAGCAGACAGCAACACAGGACTAGATGTGCAGGAGGTTTATATGGCGGGTGCAGGAGCAGGCTGGGAGAGCTTGCAGACCACAGCGTAGGCTAACCCCTCTGGAAGGAGGACGCGTGAGGTAGGAAGTCTGAGTGAAGTGCAGCTCCAAGAAAGGGTTGACTTTGTCAGTGGGGAGTCCTCAGGTCAAACATGTTTGCTGAAAGAGTCGTGCAGTTTGCATATCTCTACCATGCTCAGTCTTTGACTGGAAACAGCCATGGCCTCTGCAAATGTGGTTGACCCAGAGGGCAGTAGCTGGGGCTACCAGGCAGTCGTGCTCCCCACAGCAGAACATCTGTGTGGAGCGTTTTCATGGCCACCACACTGTCCGAGGGTATTGATACAACAATATTTTATTCATTTTCAGAGAATATTTTCTTCATTTGTTTATTCTCAATAAATATATATGAACCAGGAACTTGAACAAAACAGAGTTACTACCCTCATGGAGTTTTTATTCTGTGGAAGTGAGAATAGATTTTAAAAAAAGTAAATAAAAACATAAAAGAACTTCACTGTGATAAATGCTGTGAAGGAAATAATAGCTAACGTCTATTGAGTGCTATCGTATGCTTGCATTCTAAACGCTTTCCATGTATGAACTCATTTAATCTTCCTAGTAACCTTATCAGGTAGGTACTCTTTATTCCCAGTTTTTAGGAGAAGAACCTGAGGTGAACAGTGCTTAAGTAACTCACAGGAATGAGAAGCTGAGGTAGACAGTGCTTAGGCTGTATTTAAATGGAGTTGTCAGGAAAGACCTCTGTCAGCTCTGAGGAAGTGATATTTAAGTTAAAACTTAAAGGATGGAAAGGGAATTAGTTGTATATTTGTGAGGGTGGGATTTGGCAGGGGAAGGCAAGAAAGAACATTCCAGGTGGAAGGAACAGCATGTGCAGAGGCTTATGTTAGGGAGAAGGTTAGCACATTTGAGAAATGAAAGAAGGCCCTAGTGAGCAAGATGGAGAGCAGTGGCAACGGGGGCTGGAGAAATGGACAGGGCCAGATTGTTCAGGACCTTGCACGTGTCTGGAGTTTCGTTCTCTTCTGTTGCTCACTACAGTCTTCTGGAATCTCACTGAACACATCAAGTTTGATTTTAAGTGTTCTCTATTTTTCGTCTAAACTGTTTCAGAGAGGAGTCATTTGCTTTCACTGATCACCTTGCTTCCACTCTGGAGCAGCTGATCTCCTTCGTAAGACTGGTGATTTTTCATTATGTATTCGTGTTTATAAATGAAGCTTAAGATTGTTCAGTCCTAATAGCTATTGGAGGGGCTGCTCAGCACATTGCCCACTCTTCACATGCCATTCCCTTTCACCCCATTCTTGTAATAGACAAAACCATTGTGGGCATGTGACCAGGTCTGGCCAGCAATAAATGTTTGAAATTTTTTTCTGCAGCTGGAAAATATGGCTGCTGTACTTAACAGAATTCTTTTTCTTTCTTTTTTTTTTTTTTTTAAATTAACAATCGAAACCTACTTTGGTTAGTGTTTTGAGAAGTAAGTTATTAGGAGGGTAAGTGGAAGCCTGGAGATAAAGCTTGGGCTCAATGGAAGCAAGACATAGTTTCAGTTTCGAGATGTCCCTGCTAACACCATTTATAATAGTTTGACTGTTCCTGTGTTCTGTGGCCTCTGGACACTTGCCACCATATCACTGAACACTCTCATCACCACACCATGCCGCTCCAGCTATCCTGCGTCATTTCCAGCTCTCAGACCTTTGCACCCTTTCCTCTAATTCAAGGTCATGGCTGGGAGTATCTGATTGGCTACACTCAGGTCTTGTGCTCGCGCTGTAGCTTCCGGAGAACAGGAAAAGTGATGCCGGTCCTTCCTCGTTTTGTGCTGCTGTAGTGAGCTGTAGAGCCCTATTTTGGGATTTCTCTCCTACTGGAAAGGGTATTTGGATGCTGAACAGCCAGTAGGAGAATATCCATTGGTTGTGCTGTACAATTCTGTGTTACCTCAGGGGCTATGGCCAATATTGAGCTAATGTTGCCATCTCCCCTATCACTTGGAGAAAGGCCATCTACAGAAAGAGAAAATGAGGCCAACACACAGAAACAAAGCTGAAAGATGGGCTATAGGAAAAGAAGAGCGAGGAAGAGAAAGACATTAGGTGGGGAGGAGAGATACAGGGGGAGAGAGATGGGAAAATGGTGGGAAGAGAGATTAACTTGAGATTATTTAGAGCTCAGGGCTTTTTTCATGTCTGATGACAGCTGCATTATCATCTAAGTTACGTGCACAATTAAACCCCTTTTATAGTAGTGTGATGCTGTTTGGAGTTGGAGTTCATGCATTTGCATCAAAGAATCCCAGTTAATAAAGGAGCTGAGGTAGGTTTCATCTACAATTGTGTGAGTTACTGTTTAGTTTCTTTTTCGTTACTCAGTGCGAAAAAGGGGAGGCTGGGCTACCCATCTAAAGTTCTGAATGGGGAGGATTGACCTTCAAATGATCCACTGTGCTGGAGATTGTGGTCTAGCAGTTGTGCACACCTGTATTACCTCCCATGAGCCAGGTGAAGTCTGGAGTTGGATTTTTACATCTGAGCAGTGGTGGTCTTTTTCCAGATGCACGGGGAAGTAGCAGGCATGTCTCCTCTTAGGTGATGGAGTGACTTGAGTGGTTGGAGATAGGAATATGAGCGATCTGGTAGGTGGGATTTCTTTTCTGAAGTAATGATGACTCTAAGACTTCAAAATATGTCAACAAAGTTTGGGAAGTTTTAGAGAGGGAGAGGAGTGTTTGAGTTACCCACAGAAATAGAGTCAAAGACTTGTTTTCAGGTAATTATTTGAAAAGTGATCCAAGGAAGCTGTGGAACCAGGGATAATGAAACAGGAGAAACCGCTATTGTAAAAGTACGTTACGGTATTGGTCGCTGCTGTGGGTTGACTTGAACTCAATTTTGCTGAAATCTCTTGAGCAGCTGTATATAATATGCCTCAAAATTGCCTCCTCAAAGAAAGGGAGGGTGGGGAAGCATTTATCCATTAACGTCCAATCCTCATTCATCAAGGGCTGCCTGCATACATTGAGGGCTCCCACAGGGGATCTATGCAATCGTATAATATTAGGGAAGCCCTGGGGCAGGAAAAAAAAAAAAGTCTGATCCAGCTGAGGTGAAGTGCTGTCAGGCTCAACTGTGTGGACCTGCTTGTCATAGCAGTGGCTAGAGTGAAAGTGGGCCCAAAAGACGTGAGGCAGGGCCAAGAGATGTCCGATATAAGGGGAAGATGTGATGAATTCTTAATCTTATAAAAGGGGGGGGCAAATAAACTCTTTAGTTGGGTCTTAGCTAATTAAAAAAGATAGATTCAAGTATATAGACTTTAAAAAATGAAAATGGACCTATTTACGTTAGTAGAATCTAAAGTAATATGTACACTCCCAAGATCACTAGAGAAAAGAAGATAAACATACAGTTCATATAACAAGAATTAGAAAACAAAGGGAACTGCAAACTCTCTCTCTCTCTCTCTCTGTCTCTCTCTGTCTCTTTCTGTTGCTTTATCTCTGTCTCTGGGTGGAGAGAGGGCATAATGTATAAATAAATACATAAACAAATATGTGTGTATATATACACACATATATATATTGAGGTAAATATTATGATGGTAGAAACAAACATCAAAGCAGGGGTGGATCTAGCTTAAAGTTTATACAATTTGGGAAGGGTGGTTTTTAGGAGGGGTGGTCTTTTAAGAAGAACATACAAAATTACAAATACAAATTTAGATATAAAAATGAATATTTGGAATGAGAAAATAAATGACTATACATTACAGATGTTACAAACATGATAAAATTCAGAGTAACATTATTAACTGCTTGATAGCCCTTTATACTTTTCTCTACATTTTTGACAGCATATTCTTTGATCGCCTCATATAAAATGATTACGTAATATTTTTATTAAAAAGAACAGTTAAGATAATTCAGCCTTTTACTTAGTCTAAGTGGGTATTTGTTATTGATAGTTTAGAAAAGCTTTTCTTTTCTTTCTTTTTTTTTCCAGCTTCACAGCTTATTATTGGGTGTATCACATCTGTGACTTCTCAGCAGTTTCTTGCTCAGGTGATGTTTCTTGTCTGAGAACTCAGCTATAGCCAGAGCTGACCCAGCCAGCCATGTCCTCGTTGCCATAGGTACCCCTTACCTCCCCCCCCACCCCCCCAAGCCAGTCTTTGGTGGGGAGAGGTAGTCAGGAAGTTTGAATGTTGAACTCTGTATGAGGAGTAGAGCAACATCATTTTAAAATATGTTTTTCGTTGGGTTCCTGGATGCTTAATGGGGTCCACCCAGGGGAGGTCATCAATGAGGGCCAAGAAGATGCAGTAGCACTGGCAATTCTCCACATAAAAGGGAATATTAAAAAAAATAATTAACCAAAAGATATCAAGATAAGAGGAACAAAAATAAGATGGGCAAGTAGAAAACAAATAGCATGCTGACAGACTTAAACCCATCCTTATCAGTAATTGAGTTAAAATTAGATGGTGGGATGATAACAAAATAGGTGGAATTTTAAGAATGCAAAAATATAGTTTTCTGAATTGGATTCTGGAATAGACAAAGGACATTAATGGAAAAACCTGTGACATCCAATTAAAGTTTGGAGTTTATGTAATAGTAATGTACCAATGTTCACTTTTTAGTTTTGATAAAAGTATTATGATTATGTAAGATATTAACATTAGTGAAAACTAGATGAGAAGTATACAGGACCTCTCAGTATTTTTGTAACTTTTCTGTAAATCTAAATTTATTCCAAAATAAAATGTTTATTAAAAAATATAAGTAGACAAAATATCACATAACCATTTTATAGTGTCATTCTAGGTTAAAAAAACACTCATATGAGTATGCTATTTATAAGAATACACTTTATCAGATAGGCTTAAAGTAAAAGGATGGAAAAATACTTGTGCAAAACTAATGATTGGAAATACAGTATTACTATATTTCCAGCTTCCTAGAAATAAAGAAGCTCCTGTCATAATAATTAAATGATAATCTCATTCGGAAAACAACAATCCTAAATGTGTGTGCATCTGAAAACAAAACCTCATATAAAGTAGAAATCGGCAGAAATAAACAGATAAATAGAAAAATCCATAATTATAGTTGGAGACTTTAATAAATCTCTCTCAGAAATTGATAGAACAAGAAAAAAACAAATGAATAAAGCATAAGCTATTTGAACAATACTGTTATCCAACTTGATACAATTGTTATTTATAAAACACTACATCCAAGAAATGAGAATGAATTTTCTCATCAAGTACAGAAGGATCATTCACCAAAGTAGACTATAGCTCAGGCATAAAACAAGTCTTAATATTTCATATTTCTATTTTTAAAATATTTATTTTTCAATTACTGACATTAGTTTCGGTTGTATAACATAGTGATTAGATATTTATATAACTTAGAAGTGATCACCCTGATATGTCTACTACTACCTATCCGACACCATACATAGTTATTAAAATATCATTAAATTTGTTCCCTATGCTGTACTTTAAATACCTGTGACTATTTATAACTGGCAATTTGCACATCTTAATCCCTTCTCCCTTTTTACCCAGTTTCCCCAACGTTACTCCCTTCTGGCAGCCATTAAAATATTCTGTGTATCTATGAGCTTGTTTCTGTTTTGTTTGTTTTTGTTTTTTAGAGTCCACATATAAGTGAAATTATATGGTATTTGCCTTCGTCTGTCTGCTTTATTTGACTTAGTATAATACCATCTAGGTCCATCCATGTTCTCGCAAATGGCAAAATTTCACTTTTTTTTATAGCTGAGTAATATTCTGTTGTATACATGTACCACTTCTTTATCCATTCGTCCGTCGATGGACACTTAGGTTGCTTCCATTTCTTGGCTCTTGTAAGTAATGCTGCGGTGAACATAGGGATGAATATTTCTTTTCGAATTAGAGTTTTGGGTTTCTTCAGATAAATACTGAGAAGTGGTATTTCTAGGTATTCTTTGTCTCTTGTTACATAGCCTTTGTTTTAAAGTCTATTTTGTCAGATATAATTATTGCTACCCCAGCTTTTTTATTTTTCCATTTCCATTTCCATGAAAGATCTTTTTCCATCTCTTTACTTTCAGTTTGTGTATATCCTTTCATATGAAGTTGGTCTCTTGTAGGCAACTTATGTATGGGTATTGTTTTGTTATCCATTCAGCCACCGTATGTCTTTTGATTGGAGCATTTAATCCATTTACATTTAAAATGATTATTAGTAGGTATGTAGTTATCATCATTTTTTATTCATATTTTTTCTCACCAGAAATTTACCTTTATTAATTCTATGGACACAGCCCCATCGACTAGATATAATGAACAGTTTATCGTATAGTTTTAAAAAGGCAACACTTTGCTCCCCATATTTCTCTAGTCCCCACCAACTTTTCAGTTTATTGCACATTTTATCTAAAAACTGCAAGTTACGGTTTTGCAAATCAATGTTTAAATTGTTTAAATAATGAGCATGTAGGCTTTGTTGAGCTATACCACCACAAAGCATTTGTATAAATGCTCATTACCAACTATGCTATCACATTATTGTAGCTTTTAGTAACCTTTCCTTGGTCATTGCCTCTGAAATAGCATTTGGTTATGGGTTACCTTGATTACAGGCTATGTTGTGATGTGATAACATATAAATCCTAAAATCCAATGACTTAACAAAGGTTTCATTCTTATGCAAAATCCTCTTTAGGTAAGGTGATTCTCCAGGGCAGGTGTCCTGAAGTGACAATGAGGTAGGTGTTCCAGGTTACTTCCATCCTGTGTCATCACCATCTCAAATATAACTTTCAGATTTCCTCAGCCAGGGAAGTGAAAGCATAGAGAACTCATACCCAGTGGTCTATGCTTTCACTACTTACACCAATCATATGACAATCAAGGCTGGAAAATGCAGTCTTTGAATATGTTGCTATAGAGCCCAAGAGGAGTTTGAAGCATGAGCAGAGAGCATCTTTTCAACAGTTGAAGGAAGTCTCCTCCAATTAGTAAACTAAAGTGAAGATGAGGGTGTCAGTGCTGACTGAGTCAATCCTCCTCTTTATTCATCCGTTGATGGACACCAAGGCTGCCTCTACATTGACCATTGTAAACAATACTGCAATGAACATATGGATGCACATGTCCCCACAAAGTAGTGTTTTGGGTTTCTTTGGATAAATACCCAGAAGTGAAATTATTGAGTCCTTCTTTGTGTCTATTATAGCCTTTTATTTTTGTTTACATTGTATTTTTATTTTTTCAGTTTTTATTAGTTTTAGGTGCACAAAACAAAGTAATAGTTAGACGTTTATCAATTATATCCCTCACACTGTGTCAACCACCTCCCCCCATCCACTATCCCTCTGACATCGCACACAGCCATTACATTTCCACTGTCTCTATTCCTAATGCTGTACTCCGCTTCTTGTAAATATATATATATATATATATATATATATATATATATATATATATATATATATATATGCTTGTAGTTGATATTCATTATTGTTCAGCTTCAGCTTTAGGTGTACAGTGCAGTGATCAGGCATCTACATCTTCCGTGAGGTGGTCTCCCTAATGAGACAAGTGTCCATCGGATACCCTACAAAATCTTTACAACATTATTGATTACATTCCCCAAATTAACTTTTGTAACCCAGTGGCAATCTTGTGGTTACTGACTGTTTTCTAATCCCCTCACCTTCCCCCTTATCCACATCTCCTCCTCCCATTTAGCAACCCTCAGTTTTTCCTCTATGTCTCTGAGACTGTTTCTGATTAGTTCATTCACTTACTCTTTTCTTTAGATTCCACATATAAGTGAGATCATATGATATTTGTCTTTCTCTGTCTGACTTATTTCACTTAACATGATGTTCTCTAGGTCCATCCATGTTGTTACAAATGGTAAGATTTCTTTCTTCTTTATGGCTGCCTAATACTCCATTGTATAAATGTACCACAGTTTCTTAATCCAGTCGTCTACCGATGGGCATTTTGGTTGTTTCCATGTTTTGGCTATTGTGTATAGTGCTGCAGTAAACATAGGAGTGCATACATTCTTTTGAATTAGAGTTTTGGATTTCTCTGGATAGATACCTAGGAGTGGGATTGCTGGATCATAAGGTAGTTCCATTTTCAGACTTTTGAGATACCTCCATACTGTTTTCCATAGTGGCTGCACCAATCTGCAATCCCATCAACAGTGCACAAGGGTTCTCTTTTCTCCACATCCGCACCAGCATTTGTTGTTTGTTGACTTACTGATGATAGCCATTTTGACTGGGGTGAGGTGGTATCTCATTGTGGTTTGTATTTGCATTTCTCTGATGGTTAGTGAGGTTGAGCATTTTTTCATATGTCTGTTTGCCATCTCTATGTCCTTTTTAGAAAAATGTCTCTTCATGTCCTCTTCAGTTTTTAATTGGGTTGTTTATTTTTTTGGAGTTGAATTGAGTGAGTTTTTTAATAAATTTGTGATATTAACCCCTTATTGGATATATCACTGGCAAATATCTTTTCTCATTCAGTAGGATCCCTTTTTGTTTTATTGATGGTTTCCTTTGCTGTGAAAATTTTTTTAGTTTGATGTAATCCCACGTTTATTTTTACTCTTGCTTCCCTTGTGCGAGGGGATATATCAGTAAAAACCTTACTCCGGGTAATGTCTGTAAAGTTTCTTCCTGTATTTGCTTCTAGGAATTTTATGGTTTCAGATCTTACATTTAAGTCTTTAAGCCATTTTGAATTTATTTTTGTATATGGTGTAAGGAGGTGGTCCAGCTTCATTTTTTTGCATGTGTCCAGGTTTCCCAGCACCATTTATTGAATAGACTGTCTTTACCCCACCGTAAATTCTTGCTTCCATTGTCGTAGATTAAATGGCCATATAGGCATGGATTTATTTCTGGGCTCTCTATTCTGTTCCATTGATCTATGTGTCTGTTTTTTGGGTTTCTTTGGATAAATACCCATAAGTGATATTATTGGGTCCTTCTTTGTGTCTATTATAGCTTTTTTTTTTTAAAGCCTATTTTGTCTGGTATAAGTATGGCTCCCTGAGCTTTTTTTTTTTTTCTGTTTCCATTTTTATGAAACATGTTTTTCCATTCCTTTACTTTCAGTCTCTGTGTCACTTTTGATCTGAAGTAAGTCTTTTGTTGGCAGCATATGTAAGGGTCTTGATCTCTTATTCATTCAGTCACCCTATCATTTGATTGCAGCAATCAATTCATTGACATTGGAAGTAATTGTTGATAGATATGCAGGTATTGCTATTTTATTATTCATATTTTTTATTTTTTTCCCCACCGTAAAGAAGTCACTTTAATATTCCTCATAATACTGGTTTGGTGGTGATGCCTTTAACTTTTCCTTGTCTGGGAAGCGCTTTCTTTATCTGTCCTTCGATTCTAAATGATGGTTTTGCAGGATGGAATAATCTTGGTTGTAGGGCCTTTCTTTTCATCACTTTGAATACTTCGTGGTAATCCCTTCTGGCCTGCAAAGGTTCCATTGAGAAATCAGCTGACAGTCTTATGGGAGCTCCCTTGTCGGTAACTAACTTCTTTTCTCTTGCTACTTTTAAGATTCTTTATCTTCAACCTTTGGCATTTTAATTATGATGTGTCTTGGTGTGGGTCTCTTTGGGTTCATTTTGTTTGGGATTCTGCACTTCCTGGGCTTGTATTTTATTTCCTTCACCATATTAGAGAAGTTTTCTGTGATTATTTCTTGAAATAGGTTTTCAATTCCTTGCTCTCTTTCTTCTCCTTCTGGTACCCCTATAATGCTGATGTTGGTGTTCTTGGTGTTGTCCCAGAAGCCCCTTAAATTATCCTCATTTGTTTTTCCTTTTTGCTGATCTGTTTGGGTGTTTTCTGCTATCTTACCTTCTAAATCATTAATTTGATCGTCTACTTCATCTAATCTGTAGATTCCCTCTAATGTATTCTTCATTTCAGTTATTGTATTCTGTATTTATGACTGGTTGTTTATTATGTTTTCTATCTCCATTTTTACATTTCCTGTCTCTTTGTTGTAGTTCTCCCTGAGATCACTGAGCATCCTTATGACCAGTGTTTGGAACTCTGTATCTGCTAGATTGCTTGTCTCCATTTTGTTTAGTTGTTTTTCTGGAGCTTTGTTCTGTTCTTTTATTTGGGACATGTTTCTTTGTCACCACATTTTGGCTGCCTCCCTGTGTTTGTTTCTGTGTATTACGTAGGAGTGCTATGTCTTCTGGTCTTAGTAGAGTGGCCTTATGTAGTAGGTGTGATGTGGGGCCCAGTGGTGCAGTTTCCCTGGTCACCGGAACCAGGTGCTTCAGGTGAGCCCCTTGTGTGGGTTGTGTGTGTCCTCCTGTTGTAGTTTAGCCTTGGTTGCTGTTTGCATTGTCAGTGGGAGGGATTCACTGTCAGGCTAATTGGTTGTGAGGACTGGCCATGACTACAGTGGAGGAGCTGTTGTGCAGGGGCTGACCCTGTAGAGCGGGATTAGCTTTAGCAGAGCTCTGGTGCCTGTCTGCTTAGTCTGCCCTTCGGGTGCATCATACATGGAGGCAGCTGGGTAATGCTCAGGCTAGGTCTGAAGCTAGGAGGGGCCCTGCCACAGGCCAATTTCAGCCACAGCCTGTGCCCTGCCGGGGGCCACCTGGCATTAGCTGCAAAGCAATCCACAGATGGCTGCCACTCTTGAGGCCGGAGGTGCCTCAAGAGGTCCAGCTGCAAACCGAGACCAGCTGTGGCTGGTGCTGAGCTTCGGGCTGCTTAGCGAGAGGTACGGGACACACCAAAGTCATATCCTGCTTATTTGGGTTCTGTGGACTTTTGAGTGATTTTAGGAAAGTCTTCAGTATGAACCAAGATAGGCTATTTGTATGGAAAAGCCACTGGCGGCGGCTTGGGTGTGCCCAAAAGTTGGGTGGGGTGAGGTCTCCAGAAATCACCTGGGGCAGGGGGAATGAAAGGTGTTAGTTAGGCAGGTTGATGGAGACTCAGATATGGTGGCTGCCTAAGTTTGCATGCCAGGATGGAGGAGGGCTCAAGAACTGAACAATGGCTTCTGCCATTTCCTCCATCTGGGAGAAAGATGCTCCTCCAGTCCTCGCCCTGAAGACAGACAACTCAGTTCCTCCTTGTATGTCCCTGACATCTTTCAAGCTGCTGTCCAACTGCTGGAGCTCAGAGCGACTGAGTCCATCAGTTAGTAAGTCCGTGCTTAGGCCCTTTAAGAGGAGCCCCTGCGAGTGCAGCTGCCCTCCGTCTCACTTAGCCACAATCTTTGCTGGTTTTCACAGCCAGAAATTATGGGAATTTCTCTTTTTGGCACTGTAACTCTGGGCTGGGGAACCTGGTGTGGGACTGAGACCCCTCGCTCCTCTGGGAGGGACCTCTGCAGTCAAAATATCCCTCCCGATTTTTAATGGTCACATGCGGGTGTGGGACCACCCCATTCTGCATCTTTGCCCCTTCCACCAGTCTCGAGGTGGCTTCTTCGTATGTCCTTAGTTGTAGGGCTTCTGTTTTGCTAGGCTTCAGGCAGTTCTCAATGATGGTTGTTCTGTAGTTTAATTGTAATTTCGATGTAATTGTGAGAGGATGCAAGGAGCTGTTGTCGTATTACCCTTGATGTCCTGAATATCATCAAAATGTCTTTCTTTCAATATTTCCTTTATCTTTGGGTAAAGAAAGAAGTCACTGGGGGCCAGATCAGGTGAGTAGGGAGCATGTTCCAATACAGTTATTTGTTTACTGGCTGAAAACTCCTCACAGACAGTGCTGTGTGAGCTGGTGCATTGTCGTGATGCAAAAGCCATGGATTATTGGCGAAAAGTTCAGGTTGTCTAACTTTGTCATGCAGCCTTTTCAGCACTTCCAAATAGTAAACTTGGTTAACTGTCCACTTGGTACAAATTCATAGTGAATAATCCCTCTGATATCTAAAAAGGTTAGCAACGTCATTGCAACAAGTTTGTGAACTTAATTGTCTGACCTCGTTTGGGCAACTGATCTTCGAAGAGAGTGCCCAGAACACACACTGAGGAAAGGAAAGTCTCTTCAATAAATGGTGCAGGGAAAACTGGATATCCACATGCAGAAGAATGAAATTGGATCCTTATCTCATACTATATATAAAAATGAACTCAAAGTGGATTAGAGACTTAAACGTAAGATCCAAAATTATAAAACTGCTAGAAGAAAACATAAGAATAAAGCTTCTTGACATTGCTGTGGGCAGTGATTTTTTGGATATAACTCCAACAGCACAGGCAATGAAAGCAGAAATAGACAAGTGGGAGTGCATCAAATTAAAAAGCTGCTGTACAGCAAAGAAAACAAAAGAGTTAAGAGACAACCTATGGAATGGGAGAAAATATTTGCAAATCATACATCTGGTAAGGGGTTAATATGTAAAATATATGAGGAGCTCCAACAACTCAATAGCAGAAAACCAATTAAAAAGCAAAGGACCTGCATAGATGCTTCTTCAAAGAAGACAGACGAATGGCCAACCGGTATTTGAAAAGGTGCTCAACATCAGTAGACATCAGGGAAATGCAAGTCAAAACTACAATGGGATATCACCTCACACCTGTTACAGTGGCTATTATCAAAAAGATAAAAGATAAGTGTTGGTGAGGATGTGGAGAAAAGGGAAGCCTTGTACACTGTTGGAGTGAAAAGTGGTGCAGCCACTGTGTAACTAAGTTTGTACCCTTTGGCCAACACTTCCCCATTTTCCCCATCCCCTAGCCTCTGGAAACTACCCTTCCACTCTTATGAGTTTGGCTTTTTGAGATTCCACATATACGTGAGATCATGCAGTATTTGCCTTTCTATGTCTGGATTCTTTCACTTTGCATCTTGTCCGCCAGGCATATCCATGTTGTCAAAATGGCAGAATTTCCTTCTGTTTTTAAGGGGAATAAAATTTTCAATTTTCAGTTGATGTGTGTGTAAGGCAGTGGAAATTAAAGAACTAGATGTACTTGTTTTGGTGGGAATAAATATCTTTCACTGGTTGTAGTGATCATGATTTATGATTATCAAAAGCAATGTAATAATCAAGATGAAAAATCTGTGGAGGGAAGAAAGGAAGGTCTTGGGATTGCCAAGGAAAAAGCATTTTGTAGATGAAGGTTCCCCCCCCCCATTAAAATGTTATCATTTAACTTTGCCTCTTCTATCTTTAAATTACCTTTAATTCCATTGGAATGGTACCTTCTTTGAAGTAAGTGATTCTTACCACAAGGGGTCAGCATTTGCATGGAAATACTTCCTTTAAATTAGCATAGTGGAAAACAGACAAAAAGTGAACTTTTTGTATTTGGATGTATTCCTATCTGATTTGGATTCTGGTACCTTCAACTGCCTTAGTTAATGCAAATTTTAAGTAAGTTATTACAGAAAATGGTATGTCTAGTGCTGTGTTAGACTACTTCATTTTTATTAGTTCTGAGTAACTCAACAGCTCCATGCTGCAAAAGGCAAGAAGGCTCCTCTTGACTTTGATGGTGTTTTTCTTTCAAGGAGTTCCTGTAATGGCTGTTTACGTTAGTTTAAAAAATAAATGATACATACCTATGTCAAGGGGAATTACTAAATTATGGTTATTTCATGAGGTTTTTTGTGACCCTCACTCTAGCATGTATTATTTTTAATATCTCTTAGAGGAAAATGAAGCACTTTGCCTTCAGGGCTAGAAGAGGGCTTTGCAACTTGGTTTTGGTTAGATTTCCACTACAATGTTCTTTACCCAACTCCAGCTTCCCTCTACCCACCTTGTAAATGGAAGTAGTGAAGAGTTTCCTGTTTTGAAGTGAGCACCAGACCCACACTAAATTGTCAGTGTTGATGGCAGTGAACTTGAGACTGTGCATCTAAGATGGCATTTTTATTCAGACACCTTCCCCACAATGCTTTGCATACCACCTTGTACTTGAATGTCTACCTTAATGAAAACAGAAACCTGATCAACCCATTCCCGGCTGAACATCCTTCAGTGGCTCCAAATAACTTTCAAGACCGAGTTGAATTAGCTCCACATTCAAAACTATTCATAATACCCTGCCTAACCTGTTGGCCTTGTACATTAATATGTTCATATTAAAGTCAGTTATTATATGGTAAGCACTCATTGTTGTCATTCTTTTATACTTTATATACATGATTTCATTTAGTCTTTACTTTTTGAGATAACATATACAAATGAGGAAACCAAGATTCAGAACTTAAAGAAATCTTCATACAACTAGGATTTCAACTTGAGTATATTTGACCCCAAAGTCATAGCTATATATTACTCTTCTGTCTCTTATCTTGACTCTCCTCACAACCACACACTCTCTAGTCACACCAAGCTACTCTCAGTTCCTTTTATGTCTTACAACTTTTGCATACATTTTGCTTCCTCTGAAATGTCTTTCTCCCCTGCTCCAACTGGTCAAATCCTCTTTGTGTTTAAGATTCAGCGTAGTCATCTCCTGGTGTGGTTCACCCACCTTGATCTGTTCAGCCGTGTTCTTGCCCTGCTCTGAGTTACATAGTCCCAAGTAGTTTTTCTTAGAATATTTGTGTGGGAGTGCAGCAGAAAATTGGGGAGATAATTGCTGATGCTACATTGGAAGAACCATTGCTCAGTGCAGTGCGGAAATCCATTTTTAGCTTGAACCCCAACAAGGAAGTGATTTCTCCTTCAAAAGGGAACAAAATAAGTTCATCTCCTTTAACCCTGGGATAAGTCACTAGGAAAGAGTACTGATTGAAGCACTAACTAAAGTATCAAGATAGAATTCCCAAGTTAGGGGGAGTTGCAGGGCCAAGGAAGCAGAAAAAGTCACCACCTGGCTTAAATCAAATAGGCAGCTATACTTAAAGACAAGACTTGAAATGAACTTTGAGTCTTTGCAAACATGAAGACCAAAAGGGCCTTGGAAGTAAGGAGCAATAATCTCTGCTATAGGGAGGATTTGGGTACTCAGAATGGGAAAATCCAGAGAAGCAATGCTACTTTCTTAAAATTCGTTTATTAAGGTCGCTTGTTGCGGTTTGAGCATGCTATGTGGGAAGAGATTTTAAGGGATTATATCTCCAACATCCCTTTTCATTTCTTTCTCAAAAATCGGGAACTGGACTCTTTCCCTTAGATTTGTAGCATGAACACTGCCTTTCTTACTTTGCTTGGCTTGTTCTTTTTTATTTGCATGTTGAATAGTTGATGAGACTCTGGAAATTTCTGGGCTAACTTATGGTTCCATTTTCTTGAGAGGAAGGAGTTCTTTAAAGATATGGCTTATTAGTTTTCTACTTCAAGTATTTTCTTTTTATCACTCATTATGAGAAAGGAAGGGAATTAGCATTTGCTGAGGATCTGCTAAATGCCAGGTAAGTCTTTCACATGCAGTATCTCAATTAATTCCCAATACAGTCCCTATGATGTGTTAGTATCCCCATCAGAGAGGCAGAGATAGAGACCAACAGAGACTGAATAACCTGCTAGTAAGTGGGGAAACTGAGATTCGAATAGCATCAATTTTGATTTCAGTACTCCAGGGTCTCCCAAATTTGAATGAAGAATAACCGCCCCCCCCTTTTTAAAGGAAAACATTTCCACAGACCCCTTGTGTTGACTAAAATTATTTTGATGTTTCTTAAGTGAAAAAACACAAAACTAGGTGTTTTATGCTTATGACATACTCATAAGCATGCTTATGATAATATAACTGCAGAACCAAAAGCAAATATGTAAGTTAAGTAGAAACAAAATTTCAAATAATAATGGACAATTAGTATGATTTTGAAATAAAATTGAGGCTTGCAGTATAAGTACAATGTTGATTCTTGTGGTGCAGAGTCTTTTTACTTTGGTATTTCTATCCGCTCTGTGATGATTTCATTTTCATATTATTGTTTCCTCTCTGAATTACTGTGAAAATCCTAGATTTTTACAGCATATTGTGATACAATTTAGCCTTTGCCTGGCCCAAATGATTATTTCATTATGAAATCCACCTCTCTTTCTCTTTCATTAGCCCATGACGATAAAAAAGGAACTACATTACTGGAATGTCCACACCTTTGTCTGTTGTAGTCTTGGTGTCTAGAACACTGGTGTCTAGCACATAATAGGTGCTCAATAAATGTTTATTAAATGTAGGAGTTAATGAACAAAGAAATAATTGTGATTAATGAGTTTTAAAATGTAAATGCAAGCCCTGAAATCTTGTGACAGTATAGATTATAAGGTGGTCATGATTCAAAATGTGCTTATATTTCTGAGATAGTATTTCCAGATAATTGTTTACTGATTTCTCCCTGTGTTGTCTCTTCCCAGCTTTTCCCTTTCTTCTTACCTGGACCATTCAAGCAGGTACTTGGGCTCCAGACCTATGACCTTACCAGAGAGATCTGTTTGGTCAGAAAAGCAGAGGTTATTTGCAAGTTTTCTTGGTTTGTGTTCCCTGAGCCTCTAAATGAAAGCCATTCTGAGTACATTCTTCTCAGTCCTGATCTGGGCCCTTGGAGGCTGATCATTATGAATTGCATCACTGGGCTTCTGCTTGGATTTGGCTACTGGGAGGCACTGGCATGAGGTGTGGGCGGTGACACATCTCCATGGCTACTCGTTTGGACAGATATCCTTCCTCCCACAGAGGCCCCCCGTGCTTTGGAGTTTGAGCTTTGTGAAAGGTCATGGAGTTGTGACAAAACCCTGGAGATGTGGGGTGAGGGAGCAAGGAGATGTGGGGTTAAGTTGTCTGTCCTGATGGAATGGTAGACTCAAAGTCAGAGTAAATTTAATTATAGAGAATTAAGTAATATATTTTTTTCCATTCATAAGTTTGTAGACTGCGATTTGTACCCTCCATGGTATTTTTTTTTTTTTTAGTTATCATTAAAATGGAAACTCAAAACTTTAAAATTGTCATAGTGAACTCAATGGATTACATCCAGGAATCCAATTTGAGATACACTGCACTATATCATGCTGAACTTTGGGTTGTAAAATTCTAAAAGCTCGTTTCTTGTGTGCATGCATAAAAGTTGTGATTAAAAGTTACATTCTGAGAAGCATCAAAATACGAGGATAGTGGATAAGAATGAGCAAACTGAATTCAGAATCCAGCTTTGCCACCTAACAGCTGCTTGATTTTCAGTAAATTGCTTAATCTCTGTGCCTCATTTGCCTCATCTGTAAAAGTACGTAAAACTTTGAGGATTAATTAAGATATTATGTGTAAATAACTTGAAAAGGTGCATATAATAAGCTGTCAGTAAGTGATTATTATTATTATTATTTTATTATTATTACTACTACTGCTATGATCTCAGTAGTCACTCAAGCATTCATTTATTTGTTTCACTAATGTTTACTTACCACATACCCTGCATTGCACATCAGGAGTCACCAAGGGAAAGATGAATAAAGCTTCCAGGCAGATGGCTAGCCATTCACCAAAAAATCCATTTCTTCTTTTTCTTTGGGCACACAGGTAGACTACCTTTCTTACACCCTTATAGGTGGACATAGACCATAACTAAGTTCTAGCCAATCGTCTGTGAGTAGAATTTTGCATGTCATTTTTGAGCCAGGGTTTTTAAGCGGCAATTGTATCCTTTTCGTACTTGTTCCCCTTCCAGTGTTTTAATGCAGAAAATGACAATGCCCAAAATAGATGGAGACTGCGTTCCTGAATCGCCATGTGGAAGAAAGCTGTCAAACAACTACGAATACCTCCCTCACACTACATTATGGTGAAGAGATAAAACTATGGTCTTTGAGCCATTATGTACTTCTTTGAGGGGCTCTTTGTTGTAGCAGCTCTTCCTATAACCATGGTGGGAAACATGAAAAGGGTGGCCTTTTGCAATCAAATGTGTTGTCTAGTTGGATTCAACTGGGAGGGGCAGGGTAGGAAAGAAGCTAGAAAAATAGAATCCTTTTACATCTTGGTTTTTGTTTGTTTTTAACTGAAGCTAGACCCCTCCCAGATCCTCCTTGTCGCCCCATTGTGTTTCACCCTGGGCAGTGTTTCCCACCTCTCCTGCCTCATTTTCTTTGTTATTAGAGCTCTCAGGCAGCAGTGTTCTCCACTCAGCCATGAATGGCATCTGTTAAAAGTGCTGGCCTCTTTTTATATCTGGGTCATGCTTTGTGTGTCTTTCTGCATTAGTGGGATAAAGAGCTCTTCCCGACTCTTTGGTTCCTTTCCCAAATGATCAATTGGCAATTTGTATAATACAATGAGGAGAGGTTGGTCTTCCAACAGTCCATAAATAATGTGACTTACTAATCAAAGGTATTTCATAATGTACAAGGCACTTAACTGTTTCTTTTAAAATAAGATTTATTGTTACTTTTGTAAACATATTTTTTAAATTTCACATCTACTTTTTAAGAAAGAATACTTTCAATCAGCGTGTTGCTGGAATAACAGACCTATACCTTCACTAAACAGCAAAACAGGTAGTGGTTCCCATACTGTTTTATAACCATTCTCCAACCTAAACTATGGCTTTGACAGAGACACTTCTTAGGACACAAACACTCATTTAGCAAATCTGTCAATGCCCCCAGATGAGCCTGTCCAGAGTGGGCTCAAGTGAAGACGCTGAGGGTGGGGCTCTGACTCGGTAGCACAGGGAGGCCTAGCTTGGGTCAGTTCCAGTGTGGCCCTGCTCCAGGCTCTTCCTGGAGGCCTCCCTAAAGGGAGGTATGGGTGGTATCCAGTTCTCTCCCTTCTCCACGGTACTGCCAATATGTAACCTTGGCTTGAAAGGTGTAATAACACAACTAAAAACAAATCATAGGCACATTTTTACCTGGAGCTGCCAACTGTCCTGGATTGACCGTTCTCGTCCAATAAGCAAACCTGAATCTCAGAGAAAAATAAGCACTTCAGAAAAGTTTGAAAATTCTCTCTCTCTCTCTCTCTCTCTCTCCCCCCCCACCCCCCAACTCCTAAAACCTGAAACCAGAAGGAGGCAATACTTCTTAAGTTGCTATATGTAAATTCAAGTGCCCACATTGATAATATTTGCTATCAGGACTTCATTTTACATTTTAAAATAATCCTACGCTGAAAAAAATTTCCCTTTTGGCCTGTTTTCAGGAAATAAATGCTTACCATGTGAACTTTTAGAAAAAAGGAAGGGAAATTAGTCACTCAATACTTCGAAGCATCCAGCAACTTCTAAATCCCTGAAAAAATCAACACAAGGCAGACCTCTTGCAGATTTCTTAACTTTTCTATTCTCTTAGGAATGCCAGTCTCTCAGCGGACTGGAACACAACGTAAGCCAGGATCGGCCCAAACCAAATTGTGGTTTTTCAGTTTTCTATATCAGTGGCATTCAAACTAGTAATAATAGCTACAGCCTACAGTGTATCTCCCCAAAAGTGGGCAGAGTGGGTCTGGCACACAGATACTTTCCTGATCTGCTCTGTAGAAGGTGTCATGTTCTGGCCAGTTGCTAGAGTCGTAGTGACCACCCACTGGGCAAAGAACTTATGGGAGAAACTAGGCATTCCCTAGCCCAGCACTACCCATGGTTTGGCAGGGTAGGTTGCCAAGGAAAAGCACAGACTTAAGTGCCAAAGAGCCTCACTTATATCACATCTCTGCCCTGAGCTTCCCACAGCAGGAAAGTTAACCAGCCACCTACCATCCATTTACCAGCACAGTAGATGAGATAGATCATAGGATTTTGGTGTTGGCTGGAACTGGACTGCTGCCACCTTAGAGCCCCTCTCAGGGTGGGCTTAACAGAAAGTAGTGAGGGTAATTCTTCCAGTGGGCAGAGATGCAAGCTCACTTTATAAAAAGGGAAAAGCAGCCTGTGATACAGATTGTTACGAGCCCTGGGATGAGGGTGAATGCCTTGGCTGCTGGGGCAGGGCCCAGAAGGAACCAGATTGGAAGGTTTGTGGTAAGGTGGCCTGGGGAAGAGGCATGATGATGAACCTATTGTTGTGGGCACAAAGTTTGTGTATCTTTGTACTCTTATCTTACATTCATGCCCACCAGAGAACTCCCCCTGCAGAAGAAGCTCTCCACAATGACATGCACACAATGTCTGTTCTTGTGGACGTGGAATGATGAGCCTTGAGGAGACCAGACCAACCCCTTGGTGGCAGAGTAATTTCAACTTCAGTTTGTCTTTACCAGCATTGATCCATACCCGCCCACCTGTCTCTGTTAGTACTGCCAGCCAAGGGCTCATGGGATTCCTGATCTATTGAAGTGGCATCATTCACAACATTGTGGCAAATGGGCACATGACAGTGAGAGCCACTGGTCTCACCAGATTTCTGATCAACCAGAAGTAGCTAGTCTAACGGGACAGTGGAGAGACTATGGACTCAGGTAGGGTGCTAGCCTTGGGGCAGTAACCTGTAATGTTAGTTTGCTGTCCCCCAGTGTGCACCATATATCCTGAATCAGTGGTTATGTTGCTACGTTCCCAATAACTAGAATTCACAGATAGAGGAACCAAGGGGTAGAAGCTGGTGTGGATCTCACAATTACTGCTTCTCAAGTTTGCAACTTCAGGCTCTGCCATATTAAAGGTCCAGGTTCCCACAAGGGAAATACCAGGCAGTCATTGAACTTGAAGCTGTGACTACTGCCAGGTCATTTGAGGCTCCTCATGTCAGTCAAAGAAAAGAATTACTACATTGGTGGGCAAAACTGACCATAATTCCCATGAGGAGTAGGGTTGCACTATGTAATGAAAACGTGGGGGACTTAACTGGAACCCAGGGGACTTCCTTGGGCATCTCTTGATGCTTCCACACCCGTGCTAATGGTACGTGGGCAACTTCAACAGCTATGGCTTATTGAGGCCGAGGCCGCTGAGGTTCTGGGTCAGCCCATCAGGCAGGCAGCCTCAGCTGCCTGGGGACCTGGCCACGGGTGAGTGAAATGTAGAATGGGGGGTGGAAGAGGGCTATGAAGCCTTTATCTCGGGATCTGCTTTCCAAGAAACTCAAGCACAGCATCTGGAACGTAGGAGGGAGGCCCTGTGTGGTTGACTGTATGAATCTTTGATGAATATGTGAATGGAGAGCTGTGCCCTGTGCTCTGAGGAAAGGTGCTCAAGTTATATAAGTTTAAGAAGGGCTTAGGGAGCTCAGGGAAAAGTCTGTATGTTAACACGTGGCACTCCCCGCCCGTTTCAGCAATGTTCACTAACTGTCCCTCCCACAGAACCAGGGTCTGTGGTGAAGGCTCACACACAGCTTTGGAAGTGCACCAAACCACCTCTCTGCTTGCCTCCCCAAGCCACCGTGTCACCAGCAGGAACTCATTATTCCCTCAGAGTGACAGAAAGAAATACTATCCCTTAAGGCTTAACCATTTTCTTTCTCCCAAGTAAAAAAGCCAAGTCACACATGGCTACAATTTGGATGCCGTGTGACGTTCACACTTTATTGCTCCACACATAAGCCAGTTAAATGTTTTTGTAAGTGACTGAATGAATTTAGTTTTTAAATTATCCCATGTACCTTACCCTGATAAATTACCAAAATAAACAGCAAGCGTAATATAATTACAGTGTTGACAGTGGTCTAAGGCTCAGTTAGATGAAAAATGGCTTTTCCCTCCACCCCTTCATTTCTCTCTCCTGGGATCAGGTGGTGGGAGATGAATTCTCTGACATATGAGCTATCTTCTTGAAATGTAATCATAGGCCTGGATGGGCCCGGAAATGTTTTTGCCTACTACCTAATCGCAAAAGCAGAGGCTTTGCAGATAGAGTAAGAAATCTATCAATCTTTCCCTCTCATCCCTTTTTTTTTGCTTTCCCTCAATTTTGACATTTTGACAGTTTGGCTCTATGATTCTCAACTCTGAAGTTTCTAGCCCATTATTGTGTGCTAGAATTTTGGTGGCATACTTGAAGAGGTTGAAATACCCAAAACAAATTTAAAAAGTAAGTAATATACAGATTTGATGTAATCCCCATCAAAATCCCAGTGGCATTTTAAAAAAACAAACAAGAACAAAAATCATCAGCTTTATCTGGAATCACATAAGACCTTAAAGAGCTAAAGCAATCCTGGAAAAAAAGAACAAGACTGGAGGTATCAAACTCCCTGACTTCAATTTATACTACAAAGCAACAATAAACAAAATAGCATGGAATTGGCAGGAAAACAGACACACGGACCAATGAATAGAAATAAACCCAGAAATAAACCCACATATATATGGGCAGATAATTTTCAACTAGGAGCCAAAAACATACAATAAAGAAAAGAAAGCCTCTTCAATAAATGGTGCAGGGGAAATTGGAAAGCTACGTGCAAAGAATGAAACTAGGCTGCTATTTATGGCCATGTACCAAAATTAACTAAAAATGGATCGACAACCTAAACATGCGACCTGAAGCAATGAATTGCATAGAAGGAAGCATAGGTACTTATGGACCTTGGGTTCAGAGAGGATTTTATGAATTTGACCTCAAAAGCAAGGGAAGTAAAAGCAAAAATAAATGAATGAATGGGACTATAGCAAACTAAAATGCTTCTGCACAGCAAAAGAAACCATCAGCAAAACAAAGAGGCAACCAATCTAATGGGAGAAGATATTTGCAAACAACACCTCCAATAAGGTGCTAATATCCAAAATATACAAAACAACAATCAAAAAACAATCCAATTAAAAAATGGGCTCAGGATCTGACAGACACTTCTCCAAAGAAGACATACAAAGGGCCAACAGATACATCAAAAGATGCTTAACTTTACCAGCTATTAGGGAAATGCAAATCAAAACCACAGTGAGATACCACCTCACACCTGTTACAATCGCTGTTATCAACAAGACATGTAATAACGAGTGTTGGAGAAGTTGTGGGAGAAAAAGGAACCCTCCTACACTGCTGGTGGGAATGTAAATTGGTACAGCCAATGTGGAAAACACTGTGGAGGATCCTCAAAGAATTAAGAATAGAATTACCAAATGACCCAGCAATCCCTCTTCTGGGTATCTACCTAAAAAATCTGAAAACATCTGTAAAGATATATGTACCCCTATGTTTATTGCAGCATTATTTATGATGGCCAAGACATGGAAACAACCGAAATGTCATTTGATAGATGAATGGATAAAGAAGATGTGGTATATATACACAATGGAATACTACTTTGCTATAAGAAAAGATGAAATACTGCCATTTGCGACAACATGCATGGATCTTGAGATTATCCTGCTGAGTGAAATAAGTCAGAGAGAAAAAGTCAAGAACCATATGATTTCACTCATATGTGGGATATAAAACTGAAAACAACAAAGGAACAACACAAATAGATACTCTGGTGGTCACTAGATGATAAGAGTAAAGGCGATCAAATATATGGTGGTAGAAGGAGAACTGACTCTGG
The DNA here is from genome assembly GCF_057876585.1 of Rhinolophus sinicus. NCBI lineage: Eukaryota > Metazoa > Chordata > Mammalia > Chiroptera > Rhinolophidae > Rhinolophus > Rhinolophus sinicus. The sequence continues at coordinate 75,721,600 of NC_142504.1, read as the reverse complement.
GTGGTGAACATGCAATGCAATATATAGAGTATTACAGATTTATACACTTGAAACATATAATTTTACTAACCATGTCACCCCAATAAATTTAATAAATATTAAAAGAAGCAATAAATTATCATGCGATCACTGCTAGACTTTAACTTTCTCATGGTATCTGTGAAAGCATGCGTGGTTATTGCCTTATTCACCCAACAGCTTTTCAGGCCCATGTTGTTTGAGAAGACCTTTTCACTGCCCTGGCCTTTCACTCACATGTTTAAATTAGCATAAAAATTACCTCTGGTATTGGTCTTATAAAAACATACATTTTACCAACCCTTACAGTAAGGTGTACATAGCTCTGTATTGCTTTTCACAACCTTCTTACCTGCGTTTTATCTTTTGAACATGTCTATGATGGTAAGTATTCTAGTTGTGCAAAAAATAAAATTTGTGGGCGGCTGGGTGGTTCAGTTGGTTAGAGCGCAAGCTCTGAACAACAGGGATGCTGGTTCAATTCCCACATCGAGCTGCGGGCTTCCCAGTGAGCTGCGCCGTCCACAGCTAGATTGAAGGCAATGAGCTGCCACTGAGCTGCCGGAGGGGCGGCCAGATGGCACAGTTGGTTAGAGAGCGAGCTCTCAACAACAAGGTTGCCCGTTCAATGTGCCCTCCCCAACTAGATTGAATGACAAAGACTTGGAGCTGATGGGCCCTGGGGAAACACACTGTTCCCCAATATTCCCCCCAAAAAATGAAATTTACATTTATATATATTTTTTGCAGATATGTTCTCAAAGTTAAATGGGATCCTTTATAAAATGTTAGAAATGAAGATCAATCTCATAGGGAATAGAATTATCAATTTGTCAGCAAACATGTATCATTTAAAACTGGTTTTAACATCAAACAGCTTTCATCTTTGCAGAAGTTAGATAAATGTAAATAGATTGCTTTCTTTTCAATGGCTACTAAAAAGAGAGGATGAGTAGATTTTTAAAAACTTTGGTTTGATTTACAAAACTGGATTAATTAATCCATTTGAAACAGATGAAGAACATGTTAGCCAAAATTTTCAGAAAAATTTAATTGAGCCGAAAACCAATGTTGGGACCAACGCACACTTTAATTAATCTAATTATGAAAGGTTTTGGATGGTGTTAAAAATGTAAATGCACTTCTTTGGAAAGAAGCGAATTACTCTAGATTTCCCACGATGTATTTGGTTGAAAAGGTTGTCAGGCCTGTAGTGCTATTCTGGCAAAAACACAACCACCATTATGTATGTGTAGCGGAGGAAAGATGAGATTCCTTTTGACATTGCTTTGATCAATTCTATGAGCATACATAATGGGGGGTCTCACTGAATTTCATTAATAAAGATTGTTTCAAAATTATACGTATGTAATTTAATTTTTGTAGTGCAGAAAGAAGTCTATGTTGTAGAAATTGCATATTGAAATGACGTTATCTTGGTTACAGAAATTATATATTGAAACAAATTCGGGAGAGTCCTTACTCCTAACCATTTTTATCCTGCTACTATTCTCAAGGTTTTTAAAAAAAATTTATTGGGGTGACAATGGTTAGTAAAATTGCATAGACTTCAAGCATACATTTCTGTAATACATCATCTATGCTGTATACATATCACATTGTATGCTCACCACCCAGAGTCAGTTCTCCTTCCATCACCATACGAAGTTGACAATTAAGTTTGTGAACTTGTTGCAATGATGTTGCTAACTTTTTTTGATATCAGAGGGATTGTTATCAATTTGTACCAACTAGACAAACAATTAACCGAGTTCACTATTTGGAAGTGCCAAAAAGACTGCGTGGAAAAGTTAGACAACCTGAAATTTTCACCAACAATGCATGGCTCTTGCATCATGACACTGCACCAGCTCATGGAGCACTGTCTGTGAGGGAGATTTTAGCCAGTAAACAAAGAACTGTATTGGAACACTCTCCCTACTCACCTGGCTCCCAATGACTTCTTTCTTTACCCAAAGATAAAGGAAATATTGAAAGGAAGACATTTTGATGACATTCAGGACATCAAGGGTAATACGATGACAGCTCTGATGGCCATTCCAGAAAAAGAGTTCCAAAATTGCTTTGAAGAGTGGACTAGGCACTGGTGTCGGTGCATAGCTTCCCACGGGGATTACTTCGAAGGTGACTGTAGTGATAGTCAGCAAGG